>NC_134643.1:98473558-98775058 GCF_030463565.1 Pelecanus crispus
GTAAATGTGTGTGAGGTTGGTGGTATGAAACTGTTACAAGTTGCCCTGAAAGGTCTAGTCTATGATCTGATTCCTTCCAATTTTGTTTGTTCTCCTGTATTTTCTGAAACTCCTTCTTTCTTTTCAGAGAAAGAAATTTACAAAATAGTTTACAAGGAAAGAGGCTAAAAAGCCAAAGGTTGTCTTAGCAGGTTTTTTTTTATTTTTGCAACATGGGGAGTAGGGATACAAGCCCTTCTTGAAACCTTTCGCAGGCTATGCCTCAAGAAATTTGCAACATGGAACTGATTATTTCTTTAGATAACATTTTGGGATTGAAAGATCTTTTTGTTCCGTGACTTCTGGCATTGAAAGTGCTACTCAAAGAAATGTGCTTGAATGCCTTTCTCTAAACTCTTAAACTATAAAATATCTGCCTTCCTAAAACTGTTTAATTAAATTGTATGTGAAGGATTCCTAGACGTTCCCAGTGAACCTCAACATGAACCTTTTGATAAATTTTCTGTATCTGGAAATAACTTTTTTCCCCCAAATCTACCATTTTCCTGTGATTCTTAAATGCTAGTTGCCAGATATACAATTTATAACATTCCTGACTGTAAGCTGCAGGTTTGAAATCCCCATGTGCCTTTTTATGGGTAAATCTTCGTTGCAGTGTTATTACATTCTCTGCCTGTATTAATTTTGCAACTTGTACTTTGAGAGCTCATGTTCCCTAATGGGGGGAGAGAGAACTCTTCGTTTCACTAAACATACTGGTTTGCTCACATTTTCCTCTCTCTTTATGTTGGATAACTACAGGACTTCTGGGACCAACTCTGCGTGCTGAAGTGGGAGATACTTTAGTAGTTCACCTTAAGAATATGGCTGACAAGCCAGTCAGTATGCATCCCCAAGGCATAGTTTACCAAAAAAATGCGGAAGGTAAATACTATAAAAACTCCGTGTTTTGTTCATTTATTTGTAGACTACTGCATGAAATATTGAAAGGGGACCAGACCAGTGTTTGAGGGTATGTGTAACACAAGTATCTCTTGATCCTGGATTAAAACTTCACACCCACTGTTGGCTCCTTTCTTGTTCATCAGTGTAACACTAGGAATATGAGTCTCACCTGACATGCAAAGTCTCCTGACTAGCTGCCTGTGTACTAATACTGTTTCACAGAATCACAGAAGTGGTTGAGGTTGGAAGGCACCTCTGGAGGTCATCTCGTCCAACCCCAACGTAATTGCAAAATATTCTGTTTCAGGACATGTAAACTCTTAAATACAGGTCTTAAAAAAACTTTTCCAAATCCCTTGCAATAGCATGTGTCAAGGCATTATTGGTAAAGGCAATTGACAGTGCTGATCATGTTGTTCTGATACTCAGCATTTCATGCTCAGCTTTGTGGTGTTTTGCTCGTGGAACCCTCATGAGACTAGCAAAAAGAGATCATAAACTGTGACCAAATTGACAGTTAAATGTCTGGACTAGCACAGGGTGAGTTTGATTGCCCATGCTTCTTGGATTGCCCTGCCCTGTGTGCTGAGCCAGAGCTCTGACCTGCAGTTTACAAATTTATTCAAGGCTTTGTTTGTTGTCTCAGTACAAAACCAGTTTTGCAGCCACATCTCATGGAGTTGGAACAGAACATGTTATTGGAAGTGATAGGCAGTTCAGTCTGACTATCTTATTAATCTGCCTTTTGTACCTAGGACTTTGATTCTCTGGCTCCTCTTTGTCATATTGCAGATTTGTTGGATATGGTAGGCATAGATATGAGCCATTACTGCTATCTGGATATGCAGTGCACAAAAGGTCTAAGGCAGCAAGGCAATAGTCTGCACATGAGAGACAATTAGAAAGTTAACAAAGTGGGTGGTATTCCTCCACAGATTATCAGTGAGCAGAGGCTGTAGCTTCATGCCATCCTAACCTTAGTCAGACTGATGAAGAGCCCCACCTTTTGGCAGTGATGACAGTTCTAGGAAATCTTTAATCTGTAAGAAACAGGATGGTGGAATAGCTACTCTACCCTATGCTACTCTCCACGATGTGAGTGGAATCATGAGTTATCTCTTTGAAGTGTCATATAGGCAAGAAACAAACCAAGCTTTTGGAATTGATTGTAGGAGGACATTCCAGATGCTTTAATTGTTCTTTGTCTTCGTACCACCCTACTGACTCTTTTCTTGGCAGGCTCCCTGTATGATGACAGAACATCATCTGCAGAAAAACGAGATGATGCTGTACTTCCAGGCCAGGTCTACACATATGTGTGGGACATAACAGAAGAAGCTGGTCCAAGAGAAGCTGACCTTCCTTGTCTTACTTACACATATTATTCTCATGTGAACATGGCAATGGATTTTAACTCTGGTCTGATTGGAGCACTGCTTATCTGTAAAAAAGGTAATGAAATGCTTTAAGACAACTGTAAGGTAATACAGTTTCATTTCTTAATAAGGTTTTATGATAATGAGGGAAGATATATTATTTTCCTTTTCACATCTTTACATGCAGTGTAAAGTAAATGGTTTTCAACATCTTTCTTTTAGATGTTAAAGTTTTTAAATGCCAGCTTTCATGCAGATTCATCCTATAATTATAGGATGGACAGAGAGCACTATAAATAGATACATTTGCCTGCACTGATTGTATTTCAATTGCTTAACTGCTAAATATATGACCTCGAATTTCCTGTCTTAGAATAAATATTTTTTAAAGCCTCATTCAAAATGGTTCAGCCATTCCAGAGAATATGGCAGGAAATAATTGTTTTACCCATGCCTTTTAAAGGCTGTCTGATCAAGAGGCTGTAGCACTCTGTCTTCTGTAACAAGGGTTTGAAATCACAGAGCAGCATGTCTCTTACTAGTCGTTTGAAAATACAGTCACATTTGAATAGATTATAAGTCTTTGAAAATTGCTTTGCATGCCGTCAGGGACTTGGGATTTTAGGAGTTTGAGTAACTGAATTCCATCTCCGCTAATATGAACTGGTGTCTTGTAGGATTTGTAAATAACTGCTAGGTGGTACATGCTACTGATTTGAGGGAAGTTTGAAACCGCATACTTGTTGGTCCCTTAAATCCTAATTTTTTCCAAGTTATATATCCTTCTTTTAGTGAAAGCTCTCTGAGTTATTTAGCTTGATTCTCTTTCTCTGCAGCTTGAATCAAACATTTTGTATAGACTGCAGACAGACCTTGAAGCTTTCCTGAAAGTGAACATAAAACTGGTTCAGTGTGGGTTGTATAAGGGCATTCTTCTCACTGATAGATATCCGTTTAATTACAGAAGACACCTACTCAGATCACCTCAAAGGAATGGCATTAGTATTAATTATGTTCCTCCTGAAGTTTTTTGAGAATTAGTACTTTTAGTATTATCTTGGACTTGTTATTTTCCAAATTTTGTTGGGGTTTCTTTCTCTGTGTTCATGTGTATGTGTGCATTTTATGGCATTCTGGTGGAGTTAATCTGGACAAATGCTTTGGAATTACTTGCTTTCCTTCCTTCTCAGGCTTCTCAAATTCATCCATATATTGTGGGCTTGAGTTGGATACGAGTTTGAGATGGATTGGTTTGACCGCTACCTTCAAGACAATTTGAGCATATGTTTCTAGCTGGAGCAAAGACAAATGGCTAACTACTCAAATTTTTAAGATTTCTGAACAGGGTTTCTTTGACTGGGCACTGTGTGTGGCAGATGCATAACATGCCTGTGTATTTGGTCTGTCTGGTATGGAGTTAACTTTCTTCACAGCAGCTCATATGGTGCTGTGTTTTGGATTTGTGGTTAAATAGTGTTGATAATACACCCATGTTTTAGCTATTGCTGAACAGTACTTGCACAGTGTCAAGGCTTTCTCTTTTTCCCGCTCAGACCTCCCCAGCTAGTAGGCTGGGGGTGGGCGAGAGGTTGGGAGGGGACATAGCTGGACAGACGAAACAAATTGGCCAAAGGGATGTTTCCCACCATGTAATGTCGTTCTTAGCAATAAAAACTGGAGGTAGAGGAAGAAGCAGCAGGGGGGGTAGGGGGGAATGAGGGGTGTTGACTTCCAAGGTGGCTGGACCTGAGATACTGGCTGGGCATCAGTCTGCTTATGGGAAAGGGTGAGTGATATCCTTCATGTTGCTTGGGTTTTTTCCCCCTCTTTCCTTCACCTGTTGAACCGTCTTTACCAACCCACAAGTTTTCTCACTTTTGTTCTTCCTGTTCTCTCCCCTGTCCTACTGGGGGCAGGGAAGCATTGGAGTTGTGTATGGGTGCTTGGCTGCTGGCTGGGGTCAACCCACCAGTCTGACACATTAAGAGAAGAATAGGTGGTATAACCTGGGAAGGTTATAAAAGTGGACTTTTGAGTTAAAGCACTGACTGAATGTTTCATTGCATGACAAGCAGATAAATTCCTCTGTTGATCTGAGACTTCTTTTGTGCAGGAAAACAGGACTTTGTAGCCTCTCATAAATAGAAATGATTACATTAAACATAACTGCTTCCACTGCTAGTGTCTCTTCCTAAGTAGAATAATTGGCAAGCTCTCAAATTTTTAGTTCCTGCAGTCCAGAGGGACACCTATTTTAGTCCTGGATTATGTATTGAAAGTAGCAAATGGAAGTTTTTGATGTGAGCAATCTATAGGAAGAATCAGTAAAATCACACCAGTTCTGTGTGGCATGTCCAGAATTAATTCTATTTGTTGGCAGAAATCACATCTGTATCACAGACTCAACTAGATGGTTTCTTATAACCGATCCAATGCAGCAATATTTGTTAGTGTCTTTTGTATGTAAAGGTCATTTGCTGAGTGGTCGGTTTTATGCTTTTTAAAAGAGCTGATGACCTCAGTGTAGTGCTTGAAAAGGCAGTGTTCACACTGCAGGTGACTGCCATCATTCTTCTCCTTGCCTCACAGTCTCAAAAGAGAGGCCAGCATCTGATTGTGGACAGAAGGCTGTTTGGTGCTCCCGTTCAGTAAGGTGATCCCTACAATACATTGCCAGAATTGTCTGAGACAATTCATTGCATGTTGTTTAAACTCCTCTGGGATATTACAGACTTTTGATATTGTGGTTACCCAACCCAAAAGTACTTTCAGAAATAAAATCACTTTAGGAGCATTCTTAAGGTCTTGTTTTGGTCAGGCTCAGCCAGTACATGCTAACAGATGAAGCAAGCTCATTAAATACACATTAATGCCACTACATTGATGTGAAAACTGCTTTACTTCTGCTTCAAATTAAGACCTGTTGTTTCTTCTTCATAGGAAGCCTAAATGAGGATGGGTCACAGAAACTTTTCGACAAGGAGTATGTACTGATGTTTGGTGTGTTTGATGAAAACAAGAGTTGGCAAAGATCAGCATCACTCAAGTACACAATTAATGGCTATACTGATGGAACATTACCAGGTATTTTTCAGGCTTATGTGAAAAGAAATTAACATTGATGAAGACTGAATATTACCTTTATTTTTTATGCAAGAGAACAGGAATGTGGAGGAATGGGATACAGCCTTTTTTAGAACATGTCTATGAGCATCTAAATTCCAGAAGAGAAACTGTGCTGCTGGAAGGAAGTCATGCCAGATTGCTGATAAGAACAACAAGATTACTTCTAAGAAGAGTTCTGCTCCAAGAACAGGATTACTAACTTTAAAAAATAAGAAATCCCTCATTTTTTTACTCAGCTGATGGGGAGAGTGTGATGTGGTTAAACGAACTGCTGGTTTTACAGCATATAGAACATACTAGGTGAAGAACTTCCTGGAATTGGAAAGTCAGTTACCATTAAATTAGACAATTAAGTGGGAAGACTAGGAAGGTAGTAACAGGATTATTCTGTTGCTAGTGTTTTCCCCTTGTTCTCCTAAGGAACTACTTTCATATCTCTGTCCAGTCCATTGAGCAAATACAAAAGACTGTCTTAGGTGGGATTTTTTAAACAAATATTGGATAGGGTAGCTACTGTCACTAGATACAATCTCATTTTTTAGCTTGGATCCTTGCCTTTTTTTTTTCCCCAAATAAGGACAGATCAGTTTTCCAAAAGAGGCTACTGGTTTTCTTCCTTCTTCCCCAGCTCACTATAAGTCAGGTTGTCACTTGCCTATAAGATTTAAACACCTATCTTCTGCTAATGTACAGGATTTTGGTATCTGTTCCATTTACAAGCTTCTGCAACTACCTCTTGTTGCAAACGCTGATCGCAGGAGTCAGAGATTTCTTTTTTTAATGGTTTGAGCAAAGATTCATTTCAGACCTAGTGTGCATAGGGAACTTTCATGATTTGCCTTTATTCTGAACCCTACTATCATTTCTCTTTCAGATTTAGAGGCTTGTGCGTATGACAGCATTAGCTGGCATTTGATAGGAATGAGTTCCAAGCCAGAAATTTTCTCCATTCATATCAATGGCCAGTCCATGGAGCAAAGACATCGCCGAGTTTCTACTGTTAACCTAGTGGGAGGAGCATCAACCACAGTAAACATGACAGCGAGTGAGGAAGGAAGGTGGCTGATATCTTCTCTTGTCCAAAAGCACCTGCAAGGCAAGGAAACATCTATTTATTAGGCATCTGTAGAGTTGTCCTTCTCTTATTTATGTCCCAAAGGGCTTCTGCTGTTTTGCAATGGTACAGTTACTGTGTTTCCAATGGTTCATTTCACTAAGAAACCACTGGTGAACAGGGCGTTCTGTTGGAATGACAAGTGCATGATGAACTAAAAGGCATTCTTATCTGCAGCTTTACTGCCATGTGTAGATCACAGAGCAACAGTGAATCAGTACTTCAGTGTCTCTCTGCTGTTCAGATAAGCACCGTTATAAAATGAGTAAGGAACCACCTGTTTCCTGAGAAACTGAGCATTTTCATCTGTCACTCAATCTGATGAAAATATTTGCTGCTCATTATTTGAAAGTGGCTATCTATCCCTCAGCAGTGATCAGAATTCTGTTCTAAAGAATGAGAGAAATGTCTCTCTCATAAGAGCTGGAAGACATGTTTTGAAAAAAACCAGGAAAAAATAGCGCTCTATCTGTTCAGCTGGTATTTTCAAAGAGGGCTAGTTGAGAGAGTTTCTGTATTCCAGTTGATTAATATGGGCTCCTTGGAAGGCTTCCAGCCTATATATAGTCTACATGGATGCAGCCTTTTCAAGCCTGAAAAGATGGCAATCAGATGAACAAACGCTTGCTGGCAGCCTTAGCTAAAGAAATGAGAAATGCATTTGAAGTGGTAAGGGTTCATAACATGGAAAATCACTATGGTACTGTTTCTTCTCAATTAGCTGGAATGCGTGGTTACCTCACTATAAGAGACTGTGGGGACAAAGAGGTGAGGAAGAGTCGTCTCTCCTATAAAGAACGTCTTATGGTCAAAAGCTGGGAATATTTCATTGCTGCAGAAGAAGTTACTTGGGATTATGCCCCAACTATTCCAGACAGCCTTGATAGGTAAAATAATACTTTGTCAACGTAATATGGAATGTTAACATGAAATCACAGAATAATTCAGGTTGGAGAGGACCTCTGGGGATCCAATGGCAAAGTCGGATCCAGTTGCACAGGGCTTTATGCATTTGAGTTTTCATTGTCTCCAAGGATGGGGAATCGTCAATTTCTCTGGACACCTTTGCAACTTCACAGTGAAAAAGATTTTCTTTATATCTAATCAGACTTTCTCATGTTGCAGCTTGTGTCCATTGTGTCTCATCTCTTCACTGTGCACCTCTGAGAAGAGTCTGGTTCTGTTTTCTCTATAATTTCCCATTTGATACTTGAAGATAAAAATAAGATGCTCCCTTCGCCGTGTCTTCACATGACTGAATAAAACAAGGTTTTGCTTCTATGTCATGTGCTCTAGCTCTCTAATCACCATGGTAGCCCTCCACTGGACTCTTACCAGTGTGTCAGTGACTTTCTTTGCTGAGGAGCCCAAAAGTGGACACCTTCTTTTGCCTCTTAACGGGCAGCCCAAAGTATGAAGATGACTTAGGAAATGCCCTAAGTAGCATACAAGCCTGTTTTCTAAATTACTTTTCAACATGAATTCTGCTGAAATAAACAATCCTTAAGAGGAAGGAAAAGGGAGGGAGGGAATATTTCTGGAGAAGAAAAGTTTTTAAAAGTTCAGTACAGTAAAGTGTTTAGAGAATACGAGAAAGAGAGGTGTCTCTCTCTATAGATGACCTTTGCATGGCACCAATGTAGATGTAGTAGAAGTCATAATAAGTAAGCATATTGGGCTATTTTGTTCAACTTAAGGTAAATAGAAGGAATTCCGTGACATACCAGAGGTCATAGTACATAATGCTGCCAGTGCACTGTAAGGTTAAATTTGCTAATCTGTCAGTTCCCCACTGCTAGAGTACTGGTGACTTTACAAGCTGATGTTCATAAGAAACTTTAAGGATTTAAGCAGAACAAGACAAATTCCTTACCCTATATGGGATTACGGTTTCATATACTTCCTTAGAATATAGTGTTCACATAACTCTAAGTATTCCTCCTTCTTTGGTATGACTTGCTCTTGGACTTTTACATCTTTCCCTGCTAGTTACATGGCATTATTAACCACCTCAGTGCTCTGATTTTTCCTCCTTTGTTCAAAATTACAGTGTTTATCCCTGTTCTGTAACCTTTTTCTAAAGCACAAGTGACCAGGACAAACATGTTAGTCTGTGTTACTTCCCAGTATTTATCTTAGTTTTGCTCTCAGCATTAACAATTCTACTGTTTTTAAACTTGAGTGTAACACTACTTATTGTATGGTACTTGACTGGGATTATCTGTTCCTGTCTCTCCTACAGTCTGTGCTACTGTAAGCAAATTGTTTGTTTATTCTGTGCTCAACTATGCTGTTGTAAAAGGAGAACAGTAATTTCTGCTATCTTGAAAATGTAGCTGCTGCTTCAGTTAGTTTGTTTCTTGCATGTATACCCTATTAAATTAAATGTAAACTCTGATACTAATTGGTCATATGTGATACTAAAACACAAATAATGTTCCAAGCTTCTTCTTACCTAATTTAGGTTAGAATTTGGGTAGAAGGGCATTAGGTTAGTTTAGGGTTTGGATTTGTTTTCAAGCAGTGGGGTTTCTACCAATTGCTTGAGTACTAATTCTGTATTCCAGTAGATGTCACTATTCAAGTTTTGTTCATCATTTGTCTTTTCCTTTATTTTTAAGACACTATAAAGCACAGCACTTGGACAACTTCTCAAATCTCATAGGTAAAAACTATAAAAAGGCTATTTTTAGACAATATACTGATGCCAGCTTCACTAAAATTCTGGAAAACCCTCGTCCCAAGGAAACTGGAATCTTGGGCCCTATTATCAGAGCTCAACTCAATGACAAAGTCAAAGTAAGTAACACAAATTCAGAGATTATTTATACTATAGCATAATTTTCTGTTGGGCAGAGATACAAAAGAACTAGTCTGATTTGGGGGTTTTGTCAAAAAAGATAGCTGATGTTCTAAATATTGCCCCTATTAAAAGTTATGATCACAGGTGACAGTGTTTAGCTTAAATTTTTCAGCATTCCCTCTACAGTTTCCATGATTGTGCTTTATTTTACAACATAAACACACTTCATTCACACTCTTTGTTAAATATATTTATATGTTGACACTGGTCCAAAAGGGAAAAAACACAGACCCAGGTGGACTTCTGGGGGGATTTAGATGTGAGGCCAAACTTGAGCCACTCATTCCTTATGTTGTTGTTTTTTCTGGCTGTTTTAGACAATGGATCCCAGTTTTCATAGTTAAATGTTCTTTCTTGGAGTTATGAAATGAACCTACAAAGCATTTGCATTACAAGCTTGTGCTGCTGTCACATGCACTTGTCTTTCTGTTGTCACTTAATGATGCATCGCAAAGTTTCGTGACCTTTAATTGCCACCATGACCTGTGACTCTTAATTTGAGTTTAGCACCTTTCTTCTTTTTTTTCTGATTTCATCAAGAATAGGCAGGACATTTTGCCTTTTCCTCCCGTATCTCCTTTGGGTCTTGGAATCTGGGACAAGATTTGTTTTTAAATCTGTTTAAATTTGTTTTCTCCCATATTGAAGGTTCTTAAGAACTTTAGTCAATAACTTCATATTCCCTGAGGCAGTGTGTGCCTAGTAGCTGGAAGAACAAGTGTTCTTTTTAGATTTTCCAGAGACCAGGTGTAAAAAGCTGAACTTCACTCAATGGGCTCTACAAAGCCCAGCAGCATTTAGACTATGGGTTTATATTATCAGACAATATTTAAAAAATCCCTTTGCCTTTCCAGCACTTCCTGGGCTGAAACCAGGCAAATTCTACTCTAGTTGAAACTTTGTTATGTATTCAGACAAGAATTTGCTGAATACTAAATTCATTTTTTTTCATTTGCCTATCAATATAGGTTGTATTCAAAAATAAGGCCAGTCGACCCTACAGCATTTACTTCCATGGAGTGACACTTTCAAAGAATGTAGAAGGAGCTGATTATCCTCTGGATCCCACAAGTAAGAAATTTGTGAATTACATTTTGCATACCACTAACTGTTGTGGAGGGTTTCATTGCTGTGGCTAGGAGTGTGCATGACTAGGAGACCTCAATTCTATGCTCTGCCTCTGCTGACCTGTTGTGTTGCTTTATAGAGAAACCAAGGTGTTATCTGCAAAGCATAGACAAATACCCTTTTTTGGTGTCTTAGTTTTCTTGTTTGTGATTTTTAGGGACACACAAGTTCATGTTGAACTTTAGTTACCGCACAGGTAGCTTGAAATGGCATAACTGCACCAATTTCATGAAAAGGTGCAGCCTGATGTTATATAAGGGTCTGGCTCTATGTTCTCTAAGTTTGTATCACTACTGTTCTCTTTCTTTGTTTTTCCTTAGGCAATGGCACCCAGAGCAGAGGAATTGAACCGGGGAAGATGTACACTTACGAATGGAAAATTGCTAAAACAGACCAACCCACTGCAGAGGATGCACAATGTATTACAAGGCTATATCATAGTGCTGTAGATACTGAGAGAGATATAGCCTCTGGGCTGATTGGCCCACTTCTGATTTGTAAAAGTGAAGCATTGACACAGAAGGGTGTGCAGGTAACATGTTTGGCAACCTCTCAGAGATAGATTTTGCTCAAATATTATTTGATATACAGTGAATTTGGTTTTGCACCCCTTAGAAAACTGCCATGTAGAGAGCAATTAAACCAATAAGCTCCTGCAGAAATGACCTGAAGAAACAGTCCTCTAACTGTCCACATCAGTAGAGGAATTATATTCTGATTTTCTTAGCAAGAGCAGCATTTCAACAAAAGGTCAGCTTGACTTGAAAGTCTATTTCTAGACTTGATAATAAACATTCCAGCTGCTATTATACCTTCATACTCTAAAGACATTAAGTTCTGAGCTGGTCCCTTTCTGTAACAGGTATAACTCAACAAGGTCTGACAATCTCAGGCATCACTGAATCCAGAGCAACCCAAACAGCATGGGAGAGTTCTGGGAGAGTGGTTCTCTTTGCCATCCGTTGAAATCTTGCTTGGCAAAGATTTGAGCTACACTTGGGAGAAAAAAAAGTCAAAAGCTTCTGCTCAGGTCAAACCAGGAGGCTGGGTCCTTTTACAGAGGGCCCAGTCGTATACCATCTGCATATCTGTTGTGCTAGTGGCTTGGTCAGTGCTCCACCACAGGTTGGTTGCAGTAGTAGGATTGTCACCTTGAAGTCTTGACCCCCTACTCCCTTTCACTTAGCCCTTGGATCATGCTTACCACAACTCTGGTGAAGCTTCTACTGCTTACATAGTAAGTAAGATAGATAGTAGGATTGAGTCCTTACATTTTATGAGCAGAGCCATGTATTAACTGCTGTGTTGATTGTCTTTCAGAAAAAGGCAGATGGGGAGCAGCAGGCAATGTTTGTTGTTTTCGATGAAAATAAGAGCTGGTACATAGAGGATAACATCAAGGACTACTGCAGCAACCCTGCCACTGTTAAAAGGGATGACCCCAAGTTCTATAACTCGAACATAATGCACAGTGAGTGAGATATCAAGCTGAATATTATGAAAGCTCATGTGAACCTGAGCATTCAGTGATTGCTTGTCCTCAGATGTAGTGCAATCAGAGAATTCTCTAGAGAGTCAGTGGACTTCTAACCATGCCAGGCAGCACTGTACAGAAATATGCGATATTTTAGGGACCAGGCTGGCTCTGGACACTGAAAGAAAGGCAAGGGTTATTTAACTTTGATGCAGCACTCTGCTGCCTTAGAGATACTATTTGCAGAGCTGGAATCTCCATCAAGGCTATTGTGGTTTCAGCCCCATGCCAGTCTCTTTCCAGGTGCAAATGTGAGTCCAGTTTAGTGGACTGACATCAAAGAACAGGAGGTTTTAAAAGTCTTACTCTGAAAATATTGAGACCACTTTTATTTTGCTTTCCTTTTAGCAATAAATGGCTATGTCTCTGACAGCAGTGAAATCCTTGGATTTTGCCAAGATAGCGTGGTTCAGTGGCACTTCTCCAGTGTTGGCACTCATGATGAGATTGTCTCTGTTCGCCTTTCTGGGCACTCTTTTCTGTATCAAGGGAGATACGAAGATGTGTTGAACCTTTTCCCAATGAGTGGAGAATCTGTCACAGTGGAAATGGACAATGTCGGTAAGTGGTAAAACTATAGTGTTTGACAGCTCTTCTAAGACATTTTTTTAATCTCCAGTCTATAAGGACTGACCTAAAAAAGAAACAAAGCTTTTCAGATAAACACAATGCTGGAAAATGCACTCCGCAGTGCAACTGATGTGTATGGAGTTTTGTTGGCTACACAGACTTACCACATAGCATAATTGTATGTTATACTAAGGCTTTTTTGGGGGGGTGGGTTTTTTTGTTGTTGTTGTTGGGGTTTTTTTCTACTTCACAATTAGTATTTGGGTTAGCAATGATCATTTTAAGGCAATTCTAAGATTGTCCTTGGAAACAATCCAGTATCAACTCCACTCTATGATTCCCAGTTTTGCCACATACTCGTCTATCCTGCATTGGTCATAATGGGCCAAGACTGTCAAATTATGCTAGTCATTATTTGTCAAAGTGGCTTTGACATTTAGGAGCAGTAAAGTCTGACTGAATCAGATCACTGAGCCATTGGTATACATCTCAATTTCTAACTAAGATTAATACTGTATTTTGAAAAGGTGACACTAGAACCCATGTAGTCCACACTTACAGAATTACCTGCCAAAGGACAGAGATTCTTCCTCATTGAAGGCTGTGAGTGTTTAGTGATCATCCTAAAATCCCACAAGGTTTAAGTATCCTTATCGTATTTAAAATACCAATTTTTTTTGTATCTTTTATCTATTTAAATAATGAATTCTTTATGTCCTCAAAGCTTGTTTTCAGTGATCGCACAGCATCAAGACCTTAAGTTAAAAACATATTGTATGCTAATTGGTTTTTAGTGGTCAAGACTAGGGAATCATTAAAATTCCATCAGACTTTATGGAAACCTCCCCAGTAATGAAGTTGTACTTTTGCTTGATTTTAGTATGTGATCTGTTCTTTCTGTCTAGGGCATGTTTTCTTTTGTAAATTTGCCGTTGTTAGAAATAAGGAAAGCCATGCAGGTCACTTCAAACTGATAAATACAGAAAAACTGTATCTGTCCTTTTCAATAAAAAAGGCTGGTTTTCTCAAGCTCTGTTAATTCTGTCTATTCTGTCATTTCTGCTAGTTCCAAAAGCAAGCTATGATAAGCAAAGAACTTGATTTTATGCTATTTAGGCAAACAGATTGTGTTTTGTTCTCTGCAGATCCTAGTTTCAAATGGAGAACTTATCTTCTGACTAGGTTTTGGAGGAATTATTAAAACCTTCAGGTTAATCTGAGATGCCTCAGATTGGCAGCTTAATTTTTTGTGTCCAGATTGGAAATTCAAATTACTTTGTTCTTTTCAAGATCATCCTTTATGCATTCAAAAGCGTTTAAAATGCTGTGTTTGTCAGATGTTTGTCAACATTGCCTCAGAATCTATTTGTTCTGTTCAGAATGCTCTATTGGTGTGGCAATGCATACAACACTAAGGACAGGACAAAATTAAAACTTTATCTCAAAAGATCCCAATCTTAGATCCAGATCTAAACATAGGATCCTTTATATTGTTTCTTTCTTTTTCATATCCATCTCTTTAATGGGTTATGTTTGGACACAGGTCCTACATACAGCTTAATCTGTGGAGAAGAGCTCCAGTTCTTAGATGTATTTATTTATATGTGCCATTATTTATTTACATTATTAATTATTTTTTGTTGCAGTGAGAGCTCATGGAAATCCCAGGTGAGGATTAGCACTGTGCTATAGCAGGTGCTGTAGAAACAAACACAGGAACTTACCATGACCACTTACATGATAGGCAATGTCTGCTCTTGTAACTACTGCATATTAGAAAAACACTTTTATTTCAATTGCAGGTACTTGGCTTTTAGCATCCTGGGGTACCCCAGAGAGGAGTTACGGCATGAGGGTGAGATTCAGAGATGCCAGATGTGACTATGAGGAAGATGACACATATGATGTTATGGATTTCACTTACACAAAGACTGATAAAAAGGCTGTTTCCACCTCAGTTGAAGAAGATGTGCAAGAAGAAGGAGATAAGGAGGACTTGGATTATCAGGATTACCTGGCAGCTTTTTACTCCATCCGAAGCTTAAGAAATGCAACAGGTGATGAAGAAAAACAAAACCTTACAGCACTAGCCTGGGAACAGTATGAAGGCACTGATGCCATGAGTTCTGAGGTGGCAGCTGGCTCAGATCTGACAGCTATAAATAGTAGTGAATCCACAAACACCTATAAGTTCTTAGAAACTCATATCACTCCTCTTCCCCCAATCAAGGGTGAAACATTCCAGTCAAATCACACATCAGTCACAGCAGAAGAGGAATTATTTTTAGCTAGCACAACTGACGGAAAAGCTGACTTGGTATTTGAGAATGGAAGCCAAAGCAATTATGAAGTAGATCACGGTAATGTGTCTGCAGGTGAACACTTGCTGAGCAATGGGGAAGGCCAAATGAATGTTGCAGAAGAGCTTCCAACTGATGGAAAAGACAGTAAATTTTTTTCAGGAAAGCATCAAGATGAAAGCACAGGAAGAGGAAATTATAACATTAACAGTAAAAGGAAAAGGCGAAACTCACTAGCCATTAAGTTTTATTCCATCCAAAAGATGAATGCCCTTCTAAGTCATGTACGAAATAAAAATGTCTCACTTTCTGACAAGACAAGTGCACCTCATTCTGTGCATCATGCAGAGAACACATCCAATATAGACGTGCTGGGAACTGGCCAGCTTCCAAATGATTATGATGATGAACTGGAAGAGGAAGAAACCAACAAGGAAAATGCCATGCGTGCAGTTAACTTGACGCTTGCTTTGGGCGTCATTGTAGGAGATGGGTCTAATGCATCCAGCCTCTCCGAACCCAAGCTATCCAAAGATAAACAAGCAGACACTTTTTCTTTAGACCATACATTAGGCAATATAAGCCCTAATTCCAGCCCTGCACTAGTGAAGAACTTACGAGAAGCATCGTTGCCCAGGGCTGGGAAATATTCATCTAAAATGACAAATGAGGAATGGAATTTGGTGTCTGCAAAGGGAAGTCTGGGATTAGAAGCAAATTTAGATAAATCTGTTAGTGGTAAGTTAAATCATCGTGGCAGAAATGGTACAGTGTTCATAAATAAGAAGCATATGAAGAAGTATCAAGGGTTCTCACATCTAATGGGAGAAAAACAGAAAGGGAGCCACATGCACCTAACTCTGAAAGGAAAGGAGGGGAACAAGAATGATACTTTGAGTACATCTGAAACCTTCATCAAGATCCGAAGGAAAAAAAAGGAACATCCAAGAATGACTCACTTGCTGAGCCCAAGGAGTAAAAAGCCCCCCAAAATCACCAATTCTATGGCAGGGCTTGGCCATACATTGTTTCCGGGTGCGACCAACCACACAACGCTGCCATGTTGCACTAACACCACAGAGGCACCCAGTGAGGCCAACCATACAGTGGACCTGAGTAGAGCCAGAAATGAGGTGTTGCTAAATTACACGCTCACCCCACGGCAGCCTAAGCCATTGATCATGATTGGGCTTCCCCAAGAAAATGGAGACTACGAATATGTTACGGAAGGACCTTACAGTGAGGAAACATCTGGTGGTGAATATGAATACCATTATGTGGGCTTTGATGACCCATACATGACAGATCCAAAAGTGAATATCAATGAACAACGTAACCCAGAGAACATTGCTGAACATTACCTGCGTAGCAAAGGGAATGAGAGGAGATACTATATTGCAGCTACAGAGGTCTGCTGGAACTATGCAGGATATAAAAAAAGGTTTGGCTAAATCATTTGCTGTCATTTTGCATGCCATCCTGATACATACTAGCAGAATGTTGATTCACATGCTGATAAATTTAAGAGTGTCTGTAATGTGCAATGTGATTTCCAACATTTCAGTTGCAGAACCCTAAGAATTTTTCATGGGAGGCTGGGACCCCCCTAGAATTGTCATAGAGATTACTATAATGAAGAGCAACACAACTAAGAACTCTGTTTCCCCCCCCCCCCCTTATTTTTTTCTTAACCCCGTCTTGTAGACTCACTAGAAACACTCTTTAAAACAGAAGGTGAAAAACCCACTGTAAGAGGTCAAGAGGGAAACTTCCAGTTAGTTTTGTTATACTTGAATGACCTGTCTACTTCCCCCTTGAGTTCTTGGATCCTGTAGTAGAGACAGGATAGAGGCATCCTTGTACAAAGTCTTTCCAGGAATTTAATGGACTGACTGATCTAATATAGACAGGATGTTCTTATAGGCAGGATGAAATTGGTTTCTAGCACTAGAAAGAAGTGGTTCTGGTGTCTCAGTTCTCTCTTGTAAAATGGGATAATAGCACTTTCCAACTTCACGAGGCTGCAGTACTGAAAAGTACATGAAAGTTGCAAAGTGATTAACCACACTGGTGACTGCCTTATACTTAAAGTAAAAATAAAGCTGCATGAATTACTGCATTGTTGTTCCTACTGTTTAGAGAAATCAGAAGGTGACTGGATCACAAACCCTAACATTGATGGGTTTTCTTACATTTTGACAGGGAAGACCGGCCACTATGCCACAGCAAAGAGTATATGTGACTTGAGAGAAACTTTGTACTAAAAATTCATTATCTTGATTCCTACAAATTAGGATCAGTGCTCACCCTACAAAGTGTAGAATACCTAGTCACTTTTCACCAAAAAGCTGAACTTTGTGGCCCTTGAAATGAACAAGACCAAAAGTGCCACAACTTCAGGTTTTTATCAGAAGTAGCAAAAACGGGAGCAAGAAAATTTTCATCATACAAAATTCAGCTCCAAACATATATTATTTCTGAAATTGAATTTCGATTTTATTTTATTGTTATTTTTCCCCCCACTTTCTCAGTATTCTCCAGGTTTACTCCTGCCTCATTTCAGTCCATATAAATGGCACTTACAAAAATGGCAGAAACCACAGTTTCTCTGTGCACTTGCAAAATAAAGAAATACTTATGCTCAGAGGTCTATATAGATCTCCCCAGTGAGGTTCATTCTCAGCTGGTGTGAGGTGCATAGTTCCAGTGAAGTTAACAGAGCCCATGGCATATACCATCTCAGTGTGTTGAAGAGCTGAAAAACATCCTTTCTTCCTACTAGATGACTTCAGTTAAGTTTCTGTTTTTTTCAGAATTTATAATTAGGCGAGGTTTATAGGGAATGATAATATGGTTCATCAGAATAATAGCATTTTGGTGCTTCTATTTAAGATCTGAAGAATGGTTTGAGTGCCTAAAAGCTTATTTTTTTCTTACTAGCTCTGTGTTGCAAAATGCAGATATAATCAAATGTAAAATGTGTTTCTGTTAGCTTTCTAGAGAAGATGCATGTGTGAGACAGTAGGGTATAGGTGGCAGACCCACTGCACTCTGAGCTAAACTCTGATTCAGGTTATTAAGGCTAATGGTAAAAAAGGAAAATAGAGCTCAGGTGGGTTTTCAGTGACTAGCTGGAGTTTTTCAGTGATAGCTGACCAAATCTTTGAAGGATCTCGTATACAACTGTAGAACTAGAATTGCTTAAAAATTGCAAGTCGTGATTTTCAGAATCATCTGACATTTATTTGTGTGTTTATTCTTTATATTCTAAAATGTTCCTGCTGTATGAGTTCTCAGATTTCATCAAAGCTGTTATTTCTGATTCACTGTGTGGGTTTTTAATTGGGGATTTCCTTTCAGTACAATGATGAGTGACAAAACCTGTGCAGATGGCACTACACATAAGGTGATTTTCCAAAGCTATACAGACAGTACCTTTACGACTCTTCAGGATGAAGACGAATATAAAGAACACCTTGGCATCCTGGGGCCAGTTATCCGGGCTGAAGTGGACGATGTTATCCTAGTAGGTCAACTTTTGAATATGTGTGCAGGATAAGGTTCTTGTGGCAACCTTTAGTGTGACGTAGAATGGGTCTAAAAATACCACAAATTTTGAGAGATAATGGTGGGGAAAGAGTTTTCAAAGCTAGAAATTGCAGTGTGGACATACAGGCACAGTGATGTGTTTCTTTGAAACGCACTGGTTTTCTCTCCTATCCCTAGTAAATTCACTTCTGTTTTTCTTTCTTATGTTTCCCAACATTAAATACTGGCTTATCAGTCTAATGTAAAATGAGATTTAAGTTTAACGTTAAAAAAAAAAGTTTTTCAAACCCAGATTGCACTGAAAATATTACTTTTTATATGTAAAGGGAGCTTCTTAATTTTTTTAAAATAAATTAGTAAATTTGTATTCAAGATTAATATATATATGTGTGTGTGTCCAAAAAGTGTATTTTCCTCTGAAAAAATTTGCTTTAAATGGGTTGGTTAGTTCTAACACAAACAACAAGGATGGAAAGGAACGGTATCCCTGGTGATACAGTGGTATATTTGCATTAGGAAGCACATTGCTGTAGAGCTTCCCTTCTCTCATCCTTCTTCATCCAGTCTTCCAACACACAGGGATGGACTTAGATGGGGAGAGTAATTTCACTGCTTTCTGCTTATTTCAGTAGGAGTAGTGTGCAACAGGAACACGTTGAGCTACATTTAAAAACATGAGTAATAGAACAAAGAGGCTATTTTAGCTTGGGAGCATCATTCTCTAGGGAGAGGTAAATATGTAATCTCCCTCTCCTCATGCTTCTGTGGGGCAAGTGAGAACCACTGATTTCAGTGAGAGTGATACATACAGAGGTCTAGTGCTACTATTTTGTGCCCTTCATTATGACTGTGTAGCAGAGCATACGAGGTAGAAACTCCCCATCTCCCTGCTTGCTGTAACTAAGCAGATCCAGGTGTGAAGGGCAGCAGTAAAAGTCCTAGAAACTTAGACTCAGTGGAAGACAGAGAGTTAGACTCGTGCTTTCTACTTTTTAATTAACTACCTGCATCAAAGAGGGTGACTCTGCATGTCAAAAGCTATCTCTGCCAGCTTAGCCTGTAATCATTATACAAATCTTGTCCCTGGTTTGAGGTCATGGGAATCTATTGTGTGGGGGCATTGGTTTAGGCCTGAATTTGCTGAACAGAATCTTTTTTTTTTTTTTTTTTTTTTTTAAGGTTCATTTTAAGAATCTGGCATCCAGACCATATTCCCTCCATGCTCATGGACTCTTCTATGAAAAGTCCTCTGAGGGAAGCATTTATGATGATGAATCTACTGCTTGGTTTAAGGAAGATGATGAAATTCAGCCAAATAACAGTTATATATATGTGTGGTATGCAAACAGGCGATCGGGACCTGTGCAGTCAGGAGCAGCTTGTCGGTCCTGGATCTACTACTCTGATTTAAATCTGGTAAGGAAATCAAAACAGAAGTGGTAGTGTTGCTGGGGTTGATCACAGCATCACAGAAATGTTTATGTTGGAAGGGATCACTAGAGATCATCTTGTCCAGCCCCCCCAACTCAAGCAGGGTCAGCTAGAGTAGGTTGTCCAGGACCACGTCCAGTGGGGTTTTGAATATCACCGAATGATGTTACTGTATGGCTGTAGAAATGTAAGCTGCAGAGCATGTTTTGGATAGCTGTCCTTTATTTTGGGCCTCATGTTCACATCTGACATTTAATCTCTTATACTCAGTTAAAAGAGGAAGTAAGCTGTGGAAGAATTCAAATTGGGGAACTCTTTCGTAGACTGACCAGGGGAAAGTAAAGATACAAGGCAATGGTAACTCTGCTTTAAATTTTTAGGGCCTAATGCATTTCTATACAATGCTATGGGGTTTTTGATATCTTTTGGGAAATCCACTTTTACATCTAATATGAGTTTTTTACCTTCTAGGAGAAAGATATTCACTCTGGTTTGATTGGGCCAATACTGATCTGTCAAAAAGGAACTTTTAGTAAGTCAAACAGCAGCAGAACATCAACCCGAGACTTCTTCTTGCTTTTTATGGTCTTTGATGAAGAGAAAAGCTGGTACTTTGACAAACATTCTACAAGGCCTTGTACTGAGAAGACCCAAAAAATGCAGCAATGCCACAAATTCTATGGTACTTATTTCATTTTGCCAAGTATTCAGTTTATTGGGGTAGTGGGAAAGGTGTTGGGGGAGGTATTTTGACTCACAGTGCCTTTGAGCATGCATAAATCCTACATGTTAATTATGCGAATGTTGTTTTTGTTGTTCTCCATTGTACCCATAATAGTCATAGTGTTATATGTAAAGATTAGCATCAACTGGAAATTTGTTATTAAAATGAAGAAAGGCCATATTAGACTGAAACTTTCAACAGAAAACTTCTCTCTCACACTCACATACATCTACCCCCATATATTAAAAAAAAAAAAAGAAAAGAAAAAAGCAAGCCCCAAACCCCTCTTTTCAGTAAGAAGCTAACTAATACCCTGAAAACTTTTTGCAAGAAAATTAAAAATATTGTAATAATTTGACAAATCAACTAGTTCTACTGAGTAATTTGAAGCAGCTATAGGACAGCCCTTCATATATCTCTCTGGATACAGAGATTTTAGTCATGTAGAGTTAAGTAAGTGGCTGACTGTTCAAAGTTAACCCTTTTTTCTTTTTGAAATAATGGTCAGTGACGAAACTCTATGTTTCTGTCTTTGAAAACGTGATGCTTGTGTGCTGTAAGTTATCATGTTTGAAAAAGGCAAGTCAAGAAGTGGAATCTGCCTCTTGAAAATGTGGTCTATAAAATCAGTTATTAATCAAAGGTGTCAGGTGTGACCATACAGCTGTGGAAATATAACCTGCAGAACATGTTTTGCATAGCTGTCCTTTCTTTTTGGCCCGATGTTCCCATCTGACATTTAATTTCTTACACCTCCTTGTCCTCCTGGCTGCCATGTGAACAAGCAAACTGTGCTCAAATCCTCTGGTGGGGTCCGTGGATTTTCTGAATTGATGTACATAGACTATAAAGTGTGTAGCACTTTTAATTTTGAATTGGAAAAAGTAGTGTTTTTCCCAAGTGCATTACTTCATTAAAAATGTTACTTATTTTAATAACTAGATTCTAGCACTTTAAGAGACCTGTTTTGTGAGCAGTTTTCCTTACTAACAATATTTTTTTCCAGCCATTAATGGGATTACCTACAATTTACAAGGCTTGAGGATGTATGAAGGTGAACTGGTCCGATGGCATTTACTGAATATGGGTGGGCCAAAAGACATTCATGTTGTTCATTTTCATGGACAGACCTTCATAGAACAAGGAGAGCCAAAGCACCAGCTTGGTACATACACGCTCCTTCCAGGTAAGTATCAGAGCAGAGTAAGGTCTAAGGGGTGACAACTGCAGTCTGTTGTCATTGTACCAATGTAAAGGTGAACAGAAGTTGGCTTTGGGCATAGTAAGAAAGAGTATGAGAGCACTGACAGTTCATTTGCCTGTGATGGTCAGAAGGAAAACCATCACTTTGCACCTCACTTAACACTGTGGGAGGCGGGGAATAATGATAACATTGCTGTCCTCTAAAACTGGAAGTATGAGTAAAGTTACAGACAAAACTTAAGTGCTTGGAAAATGTCTTCCTCTCAGATGAGAAGGGATATATATGGAAAATGAATAGCAGTATGGTCTGCAGCACTACCTTCTGTTTTGCACTTTCCTTGCCACTCACCAGATATGTGAGCGTGAGCGGGTTTCTCTCCTTTATTGCATCTCTGTTTTCCTATCTGCAAAGTAGGTCATAGTGCTGAGCTTGGCTTTGAAAGGAGCTCAACAGTAAAGGTCAGTATTGGAAAAAGGAAGTCAATAGGATAGTGTCACCAACCAATTCCTCGTGAAATGACACGTGTACAATAGTGCAACAGTCCTGCTCGTGCATCTCCAGGCTTCAATACCACTAAAGTTTCGCTGATGTTTGCTGGGAAAGACTATTGGTATCTGGCTCAGTATGGTAAGGGTTTATTTTTACAATGTCAAGATGAGTGTGATACAGAAGAGAAAGAACAATTGTGAGCCCTAGGAGAATTCTTATGTCCAGAGAGAAAGGAAATAGGCTAAAAGCATTCATTAGGCCACAGGCTATACTCCATTGTCCATCACTGTCAGCAGTGCAAGTGTGCAATAACAGCACTTATGAAGCCTGTATTGCCAGCTACAAGTGTTTAAAAAATACCCAAACAACCCCCCCCCCCAGAAAAACCCCCAAAACCACACGCAAACAAAAAACCCCAAAACAAAAAAACCCAACCAAACAGGAAACAAGGAGATCAAAATAATGCGATTGGCTTCTGTCGTGGTTTAGCCCCAGCCAGCAACTAAGCACCATGCAGCCACTTGCTCACTCCCCCTACCCCAATGGGATGGGGGAGAGAATCGGAGGAGTAAGAGTGAGAAAAACTCCTGGGTTGAGATAAGAACAGTTTAATAATTGAAATAAAGTAAAATAGTAATGATAATAATAACAGTACAATAATAATAATAATAATAATAATAATAATAATAATAATAATAATAAAAGCAAGTGATGCACAATGCAGTTGCTCACCACCCGCTGACCGATACCCAGACAGTTCCCGAGCAGCGATTGCTGCTCCCCGGCCAACCCCCCCCAGTTTATATACTGAGCATGACGTCATATGGTATGGAATAGCCCTTTGGGAAGTTTGGATCAACTATTCTGGCTGTGCCCCCTCCCACTTTCTTGTGTACCTGGCAGATCATGGGACGCTGCGAAGTCCTTGACTAGCATAAGCAGTACTCAGCAACAACTAAAACATCAGTGTGTTATCAGCATTTTTCTCACACTAAATCCAAAACACAGCACTGTGCCTGCTACTAGGAAGAAAATTAACTCTATCCCAGCCAAAACCAGGACAGGTTCAAATTATAGTAGTTTATTTTAGTGAACATTAGGTAGTTTATTCAGTATTTAAGCTTTTTAAGGTGATGTTTTTCACTATGACATCTCCATATGTTTTAGTTTAAATGGGAACCAGAATTACCATGTCTGCAGTAACTAGGAATATAAGAAAAGCAATGAAGCATGTACTGTGCTTTCTAAGAAGTGCAGCAAACAGCCTAAACCATATCTGCTTCCTGCTCAGTCCTTGGCCCTCCTGGGGCACACAGAAAGTGAGGGGATGGCCTCATCCTTTACATCCATCCTTTACATTTCTTGAACAACACACTAGGGCAGCAGGAGTAAGAACTATAATCAGCACCACAGAATTAACATCCCTGCATTATGTAAGAAACTTAACAGCACTGTTCATTACATGGTTCGGCACTGTATTTAATGCACAGGTATCTGTCATTACATACAGGCATCCAAGGTTTTGTACTTTGCACAAGCAGCAAAGGTTAGGTTCTGATCTGGTCATTTAATTCCAATCTCAGTCTTCAGCTGGAACTTGCTAAGAAAAAAAAAAATGACTGAGACTGTAGTAGTTATTGCACACTCTGCGATGTGTAGCAGGTTATTTAATTTTTCTGGGTTAAGTCATAGGGTGATCTTTGGCTTAACATCCAGCCTTGCTAACATCAACCTTATAATGCTAATGTTTCTCATAACATTTCTCTTCCATTTT
This sequence comes from Pelecanus crispus, assembly GCF_030463565.1. Lineage (NCBI taxonomy): Eukaryota > Metazoa > Chordata > Aves > Pelecaniformes > Pelecanidae > Pelecanus > Pelecanus crispus. Next base: position 98,497,686 of record NC_134643.1, read on the forward strand.
TTTCAAGGCTCATTTAGAACAATTGAAATGAAACCACAGAGACCTGGCTGGTGGCTTTTAGACACTGAAGTGGGGGAATATCAGCAAGCAGGAATGCAGGCCTCCTATTTGGTTATAGAGAAAGGTACTGAACTAAGGTGGTTTTTTTGGCTAGCGGAGTCAAGCTGTAAAGTCATCTCTACCCTTTCAGGATCACTGAAAATAAATTTGGGAGATTGTTCTGCAAAAAAACAAAGCAGATTCTCTGTGCTTTCAAGGAGAGGGGTGGAGTGGTTACTGTAAATTTATTTTAGAAGAAAAAATGTTTAGCTTCTAGCATACTGGCTTCAAATTATTTAGCATGCTACCTTTATTCCTTTAGCATACTAGCTTTGAATTTGAGGTTTCCTCACAGTGACCAGTGGCTTAATCTGCTGAGAGAAATTGCAGAGATTAACTTGGCCTTCTCTGGAAAGAGAGTGGTGATGTTACAGTATTACTAAGAATTGTTCTGAAGGATGTTGTCTTAGAAGATTCCACCAGAATATATGTTGGAATAGCCCTCCTTTTCTTTAACAACAAACTTACTGTGCTCTCTTTAGAGTGCAGGATTCCAATGGGTCTAGCAAGTGGAGTTATACTCGATTCGCAAATCGACGCTTCAGATCATATAGGTGAGTTCATACTTGAAAAGGTCCAGGCATGCTCCTGAATATCCCCAGCAAAGTATTGCTGTTCCATATTCTTTTGACATTTCATGATATGTCTTACAAGATCAGTTCAACAGTGAATCAACTGTCAGGTTAAAAGCTCTACAGTGCTGCAAGCAAAGACTATGAGCTGTACTAGATAGCCCTCGTCATTGTATTTTAACAGTGTCACAGGTCTACTGTCAGCATGACAAGCCTGAGAGTCAGGGATTCCTCTGTCCATGGCCTGCTGGATGACCTGGAACAAATCCAGCTTTATCTTTTTGTCCTTTGGGTTCCCTGCTTGAAAATCGACAGCAAGTGTTCAAAAAGCTTTTGAGATTTGCATTTGGCATGAGATGTGGAAGGACAAAGTGTATCTGTTACGAAAGATTTGGGAACCTGGCATCCAGAGCAATGACAGTGTCTTTAATTTATCAAGTTTATTCCTGGCATAAAAGTGGGAACATCTGATAGAGAAATGGATAGAATTTTACATGGACAGTGGCAAACCAAGGTATACAGGTTACACACACATGCAGGAACACACATCCTTTCTCTCAAAATAATAAATAAATTACTTATTTTGGAAAACTGATTTTTATGGGGATTTAATTTTCTTTCTTCATTTCCAACCACACTATTATGAAGGCTTGAAAGCTGTGTTGTCATATGTATTTCATATCAGTTGTTAATATGGAAAGCTCCTTATGCAGAGAGAAGCTCTCTGCCATGAATGTAGAGCACATTTGGTATCTGATCCCACTGGCAGCCAAAACTGGTTTAGCAAACTCTAGACCCTGGTTCCAAATCAGTAGACAGTACTTTATGTAATCATAAAAGCCTGTTATTTTTAAAGTCATTCTGCCAACTATAAAACTTTGCAGGGTAACAGCTGACTTTCAGTTGCTGACCATATCCAAATTATCCTAGATTATGGTTTTAGAGTCTGTTGGTTGGGGTTTTTTCCCAAGACAGTTTGGAAAAGAACTGAAGCACTCACCATCAGTAGCTAGTTACAGCCTCAGTTTTCTTTTTTTTTTCCAGCACCTCTCTTTAAATTCTTGCTTTATTCATATTTTCTGTCTAGACTATTGGGAACCTAAGTTAGCCCGATTAGACAATTCTGGATCATACAATGCTTGGAGCACTACCATGAAAAACGAACAACTCCCTTGGATCCAGGTATGGTTGGTACAACATGTGCTTGACCATCATTGAGCCTGAGTATGGCCATACAATCCTGTGTTGTGATCTTCCTGCAACTTGTTTTAAAACATCAAGCTGCTCTTGTTCTTGCTGAGAAGACTGCTGGGGAAAACTGAAAAGATGCAGCAAGCTTGACTGGTGATACCATAAACTGTCCACCTCCCCTGGAGTAACCCAGTCTCTACTGCTATTGAGGCTCACTGGCTGGACAGTTACCCTCACAATTTAGAGTGTAACTGGTTTGTAGTCAAATGGAGTCATTCTTTCTATTAGTTTCTTCTTCCTCTGTCTAACTAACAGTATATATTTATATTTATGTATGTATGTTCAGGTGATCATTTAAAGTGTAATACTCTCAAATATTCCTTCAGATAGTTTTGTGTGTGTTTGGTTTGGGTGCTTCTACGTCCAACTTGACATAGCACAGTGTGGCTTCACAGGGAAATTAAGCTTATAATTATGGCTTCAAGCACTATATCATTCAGTCACCTCACTTCTTCCATCTTTCTCTTCCGTCCCAATCACTTTTGCACCAGATAGCCAATTTGCACCGAAATTTAGGGAAGATAGTTGATTTCTTACGAATCTCATTAAGATTGGCAGTTGGGAAAAAAGACTCAAAGTAGTCTTGCAGTCTGAGTTCAACAGGTGGCTGTTATGTTTGGCTTGCTAACATTTGACATGCTAGCAAGCTAGTGGAGGTGAAGTAGGGGGAGAAGGTTGGGGGATCCAATGTGGAACTGGAAACAATATTGGGAAGAGAAAGAATTTGATAGGGGACATGGTAGTGAGAAGCTCAGGCTACTGCAGTAAAGCATGGAGAGGTGTGGAGGGCATAACCCAAAGAATGAGTTTCGCTGCTGATAGGAGCATCTTGCTGATTTGATTTTATGTGCTAAGTTTTTTGATCTGATATCAGCAGGAGTGGTGGCTTTTCAGCACTTCAGAATGTCATACGACTTTTCTCAGCGTGGGTATCTAAAACCAAAGGCAGCTCACAGAAAATGTGAGCCTTGAATTTCTCTATACTCCTTTCACCTGTCTGTAAAATGAGGATAGCAGAGTTCTGCCTAGCACGGGTCACAGATATTTTTGAGGTGTCTTTGTGGTGCTGTGCTGAACACTGTAAAAAGGCCTCTGAAATTAAATGCACACACAAATAAATACACGAATGAAATAAGAGAGACAGCATTAATTTGGACTCTGGCACCTGCTTGTATTCCTCCTGAGAGTGTTAGTGTTGTGGGTTTTAAAATTCAGGGCTCAAAGCTATCGTGTAGATGCCAAAGAATGAAGCGGATTTCAATGTGCATTATTTGCTTTATAAACACTGTTTGCCGTTCCTAGGTGGACTTTCAAAGACAAGTTCTGTTAACCGGGATACAGACGCAGGGAGCCAAGCAGTTTTTAAAGTCCTTGTACATCCAGAAGTTCTTTATTGTTTACAGCAAAGACAAACGGAAGTGGAACACCTTCAAAGGAGACAGCTCTCCAGCACAAAAGGTCTGTACATGCCATAGGGGTTGTGACAACCTAGCTAGCATCATTGGACGATGCAGGCGGGTGATAGTTTTATGTTAAGAGATAGTGGAAGAGACTTAATAATACAGCTTGAAGCCCCAAAGGTTATTTACCAATCTGATCAAATTTAGACCAGAAGACAAATTATAAAGTGCGGAGCCTCCTAGACTGGGGTTTAGATTGGCCCTGTGACCTTGACTGTATAGAGTCTGGCTTTCTCACAAGCATCTCTCCCTACATTCCTAAGCCCATGTCAGCTTCTTGAAGCAAGCAGGAAGCTGAACTAAAAATGAGGACCTACCTCATTTGGGACTAGATCCTCCTTCCTCTCCTTCCCTTCCTGTTGTCACAACAGCTGAATGTTAAACTGCCTGAATTGCTGGCAGAAGGCCTGTGTAATAAGTGTGGCCATACCCTGCAAGTTTCATTTTATGCCCAACCACTGCAAGAGATTCATTTTATGCCCAGCCACTCCAGCCCTACCAATTACAGCTCCCTTCAGTTTACTCTGAGGTTTCTACAGCACTACTCCCAAATCGAAACCCTGTTGTCTCCTACCTCTCCTTCTGCCTCTTTACTAATGTCTTCTTACAGACTTATATAATGCATAGAAATGGGTTGCTTACTTGAACTGAGGCCTTCAGGCACTTCCAAATATGCTAAGATGGGACGATGAAATATTTTGAGTTGCCATGCAGCACAGGGCACGCCATCACAGTGCGGGGGGTGGGCCTAATGGTGTAAAAAAGACTACTTCCGTAAAAGAGCAGGTTTTCAGCATCCAAGCTTGTGTTTGCATTAAATTAACTCCATGTGGATATTTTTTCTTTTTCTTTTAATAGATTTTTGAAGGTAATTCCGATGCCTATGGGGTAAAAGAGAACATCATTGATCCCCCTATTATTGCTAGGTACATCAGAGTCTACCCAACTGAGGCCTACAACAGGCCTACTCTTCGCATGGAGCTCCTGGGCTGTGAAGCAGATGGTAAGAATGGGTCGTGTGCTGGTGCTTCCTTTCTGGCAAATTTTTTACCTAATACATTAAATGAAGCTAAAATTGTGGGTGTTCTCAGTGCCAACATTGTTGCTTAGGCTACGGCTACTTGGATGAACTGGAGATAACATGGTGCTTCTCTGAACAGGTTGCTCTTTGCCACTTGGAATGGAAAATGGAGAGATCAAGAATACCCAGATAAAAGCCTCGTCTATTAAGACATCCTGGTTTAACACATGGGACCCTTCACTTGCTCGTCTCAATCAGAAAGGAAGGATCAATGCCTGGCGAGCCAAGGTAACAAGTGAAAAGTAGGGATGACAGCAAGACAGCCACCGTTAATAGATTTGTGCTGCCTGTGTGCTCATGCACTTCCTGCACACTGTGTCCAGTGCCAAGCATGATAGGGTTACTTCACAGATCTTTAGCCATCCTTTGGGAAGAAGCCCATTCAAATCTTCTAGTAGAAAACTTGCTGAACTTCTGGCAACATCAATTAAATCATATTTTGAGAGACGGATGGTGTCCTCTGGGCCAGAGCCTGCAGCACTTCCCTGCAGAAGTAGCCCTTTTAATTTCAGGAGATGAATACCAGTTAAGTATTTGGCTCCAAGGGGTTAAAGAAACCGTTCCTGGGTTGGTTTATAGGCAGTGCAGCTTAATGGATAATGGGGCTGGATGACCTTCAGCAAGGCATGTGAGCTTCTGTGTCTTCAAAATGGAGCTGCACTTCTTTACAAAGCACCTTGAGATTTGCTGGAAGCTACTGTTTTGTATAAGCATTGGGTATTAGTATTATGTGTTGCATTTTAATACTGGAGATAAATCTGTGTTATTTTTCATTATGTATTGGAAATTAATGTGGAAATCTTAAGACATCAAAGACACCATCTGCAGTGAAGAAGTTAATTGTATGGACCACCAAGAACACTTGTGACTTTTGCCTCAACTTTACTCTTCTGTACTTCTTTGATATAGTTTTGGTGCATTTTGATGCAGTTGTAACTATCTTTAAACAGGATTTTTCACTTAAGCAAATAAAGACATAGACATGTTTTCTAATAGACAACCCTTTTTATCAATTGTAGTTGAACAACAATGAACAGTGGCTGCAAATCGATCTCCTCACAATTAAGAAGATAACTGCTATTGCTACCCAGGGGGTCAAGTCTACATCTGCTGAAAACTTTGTGAAAACCTATGTTATCCTATACAGCGACCAAGGCTCAGAGTGGAAATCCTATACAGATGGTTCAAGCTCAGTGGCAAAGGTATCATCCTCAGCTCAGATAATTGTATCATCGCTTGGTTTTAGATGCTGAGCACAGTCAAGGCCTGAAGGCAGAATACCCAGCCAAAGAGATATTCTCACAGGATTTTAAAATAGTAGGGAGCTGGGGTTACTACAGATAATGTCATTTTATCCATCTGATTTTGATCATAGTAATTAACAGTAATAAAAGTACTCCAATTCTGTAGAGAATGCAGTCAACATTGTGATAAAAGGAGCTGACACTATTTGTAAAGGAGGACATTTAATTTGAATGCATGAGGACATTTAATTTGAATGAACAATGGATTTCCCAGGGCCTCTTTTCACCTCTTTTTTTCTGCCTTGATTTTATAGTGACATTAATGTTAGTGAGCAGTTTTGCTGTAACAGAGCTGGAGAGCTCTAGATACCCACAGAGCAGGCACAGTACTTTATATTGCTGCCCATATCACCTCACACCAACCTAACCCTCAAGGGCTATTAGCAGAGGTAAAATAAGGGAAGTTTCTTAGTCCATCCAAATCAGAATGGCAAATTTCATGGTGTGGATGGAAACAGAGAGGCTGTTTAATTCATTCAGACTCAGATTTGCTGGCCTGAACTAGCTTTGACCCAGTGTTTTAGGAAGAGACTGGATGTGATCTTATGTAAAATCAGAAATGAGCCAGTCCATCTACCCTGGATGGCTAATGCAACAGTGTGGAACCATTTTAAAAAGAAAAAGCAGTTTTTTTTTTAAGTACTGTCTTTTAACTAATTGTGTGTTTGTGTATTTGCAGGTTTTCTTGGGTAATGAAAACAGCAATGGGCACGTCAAGCATTTCTTTAATCCACCCATCCTGTCCAGGTTTATCCGCATTGTTCCAAGAACATGGTATCATGGTATTGCCCTTCGGGTAGAACTCTATGGCTGTGATTTTGGTGGGGGTCTGGCTGCGAAAAGGACTGGCAAGTCTGGAAGCTCTTAACCTTTCGGCAGTCACCACACAGAACAACAATTTTTTTATAAACCCTTAAAACAGTCATACTTAGTAGTTGGGATTTGTGCTTCCTCAAAGGACCTTAATGTTTTGCCAGCAAGAATTGAGAGAGATTTCTCTGGCAGATGTTTCATTCCTACAAATACACACTTTAGAAAACAGCTTCTTTTCTCTGGGAAGAAATAGCAGTCCCTTCTGATTTGTATAGCATGTCTTCATTCTAATCAGTACTCTGTCTTACTTTTTACTTAAAATTAAGTTCTAAATCCCTGGGGATGGAGACTCTGGCCTTAATCCTGAGCCCTGATTATCTCCATTTGGTAATGCTTCTGCAGCACAGAGGAGGAACAGAAAACTACAGGTGGATGTTCTCCATACATAGGGCTGAGAGGAAAAACCAACGCAGATACGGAGCTGTGGTGCTGCATTCCAGCAATGCCTCAGTAAGAAATGATTGTAGGGGTAGCCTCGCCCCCACACGTCTTTAATCTACACTCTGACAAAGGTAGAACGCATCCCAGCACTGAGGCGTATGTAATCCCTTCTTGGAGACTGTGGGTTTGCATTATTGATTTGGTTCTTACATACCCAGCACACCTGAAATGCTGTGGATTTCACATAATTCATCTTCAGTGCCCTGGCAAGGGGAGGGGGGAGCAAAACCTTTCTTTCCCAGAAATGAGGAGGGAAGTGATTTAACCTGGATTATGGTAGGTCATGGAATAGCAACAGTAGAACCAAAGTGAGAATCCAGAACTCCTGGCATTCAGTCCCATACAAACTTTCAGCCTGTGGGGAGGGCGAGCTCCCTCCAATAGGAAGGCATTGAGAACTGTAGCTGGTCAGTGAGAATACAGCCTGGTGGTGGCAGGAGGGTTAGATGAAACTGGGTAACAGAAACATCTGCATCTTCTTTGCCATTTAGCCCTGACAGTGTTTTCATTAATGGAACTACTCTTGTGCATAGAGCACACATGGATTTTTCCCAGGATGACTACATCTAGTGAAAATATATACACAGTCCATGAACTCATTATTCCAGCAGACTTTTACGTAAGCTTTCAGTAGTGTCTTTGGCTTCTATCCTGTAAATTGTTTAATTGCAGAACTTCTACTTATCACACTAGGTACCCTTCAGCAGGGTGGATTTTTCAAAGCAGTTTGTCTTTGAACCTTGTATGGTGATATCCAAGTTATTTCAGTAGTTTTTCAATTCTTGTATCTTCCGGACCATGCATTTCAAAATGATGGTATAGAACAGGTGTGAAAAAAAGTATAAAAAATAAACAAATATTTTCTTCTGGTTTTCTTACTATGTCACAAACTGTTGTCATTTTTCACTGGAGAATAAAGATAGTATTGTAGCATAAAAAACATCAACATTTTATTTTGTGTATTTGCCTTGGCAGTAGTACCTCTTTGGCAATAATTAGTGAAATTTTGCCTCATGAAAGTAAAATTTTCAGCTTGATGGGAATTTTCAGTGCTAATTAGAATTTATTTCAAATGGTGAAACTGTATGAATAATCATAGAATGCTTTGGGTTGAAAGGGACCTTTAGAGGTCATCTAGCCCAACCCCCTGCAGTGAGCAGGGACAGCTTTAACTACATCAGGTTGCTCAGAGCCCCATCTAACCTGACCTTGAAGGTTTCTAGGGATGGGGCCTCCACTACCTCTCTGGGCAACCTGTTCCAGTCCCTCACCACCCTCACTGTAAAAAATTTCTTCCTTATAGCCAGTCTAAATCTATTCTTCTTTAGTTCAAATCTATTACTCCTTGTCCTGATTGTCCCCATCTTTCCTATAGGCCCCCTTTAAGTATTGAAAAGCCTCAATAAGGTCTCCTTGAAGCCTTCTCTTCTCCAGGCTGAACAACCCCCAACTCTCTCAGCCTGTCCTCATAGGAGAGGTGCTCCAGCCCTCAGCTCATTTTTGTGGCCCTCCTCTGGACCCACTCCAACAGGTCCATGTCCTTCTTGTGCTGAGGGCTCCAGAGCTGGATGCAGTACTCCAGGGGAGGTCTCACCAGAGCAGAGTAGAGGGGCAGAATCACCTCCCTCGACCTGCTGGCCACGCTGCTTTTGATGCAGCCCAGGATATGGTTGGCTTTCTGGGCTGCAAGCGCACATTGCTGGCTCATGTCCAGCTTTTCATCCACCAGCACCCCCAAGTCCCTCTCCACAGGGCTGCTCTCAGTCCCTTCATCCCCCAGCCCGTATTGATATCGGGGGTTGCCCTGTCCCAGCTGCAGAACCTTGCACTTGGCCTTGTTGGACCTCATGAGGTTCACACAGGCTCACCTCTCCAGCTTGTCCAGGTTCCTTTGGATGACATCTCATACTTCTGGCGTGTCAACTGCACCACTCAGCTTGTTGTCATCTGCAAATTTGCTGAGGGTGCACTCAATCCCGCTGTCTGTGTCATTGATGAAGATATTAAACAGCACTGGTCCCAGTACGGACCCCTGAGGGACTCCACTTGTTACCGGTCTCCATGTGGACATCGAGCCATTGACCACAACCCTCTGGATGCGACCATCCAACCAATTCCTTATCCACCGAAGAGTCCACCCATCAAACCCATATCTCCCCAATTTAGAGAGAAGGATGTTGTGGAGGACTGTGTCAAACGCTTTACAAAAGTCCAAATAGATGACAACCATAGCTCGTCTCTTGTCCACTGATGCAGTCACTCCTTCATAGAAAGCCACTAGGTTGGTCAGGCAGGACTTGCCCTTGGTGAATCTGTGCTGGCTGTCTTGAACCACCTCCTCGCTTCATCTTAAAAGATCAGTTTCTTAATATTTTGTAATGATGCTTAATTTATTTTAGTTTGATACAGCCATGAAATTGCAATACAAGCCATATTCACTAAGAAAAGAAAAAAAAAGTAAACTTTGGAGTCAGGTTTTGCTCTAGAAAACAGATAACAAATGCTCACTAACTTCAGCAGAACCACGATTTTGTGTGATAAGTGCTAAACAATTTCTGTTTAAGAAGGCCGTGATCTTAAAGATTCTACATAAGTAATGACATAGAATCACATATATATATTTATCTAAAAAAACCCCTAAAGTTAGACAACTGCAAAATTGGTTGCAGGAGCATGACTCAATACACCTGCATCCATTTTACAAGTTGGAGATTCTACTTCTAGTTGCTAATGGATAGGAATTGGGTCAGCTGGGGTCAGCTGTCCTGGTTGCGTCTCCCCCCCAACCTCTCATCCACCCCCGGCCTACTCACAGGCAGGGCAGAGTTGTGAAAAAGAAAAGGCCTAGATACTGTGCAAACACTGTTTAGTAACAGCTAAAACATTGGTGTATTGTCAACACCTGTTTAGTCACAAATCCAAAATACAACAACCCAACAAGGGGCTGCTACAATGAAAATTAACTCTATAACACTGGTGTTCCAGTATGTCCAGTACAGGAACAGCAGCAGTGCCTGGGCTCTATGCCAGCCTAGGCACATGGCCATGATGTTAACAAAATGTTCCCTGGCACGGCAGAGTAAGATGATAAGTGCTACAATAAACAGCAAAAGTCCAAACCAGCCACTAAGAAGCACCAGAGTCAAATATATACAGTAAGGCAAGCAAGCACAGGACCCTGCCAATTAATAGCTATAAATTCCACCTAGCAGTTTAATAAATGAAGCAAAGCTGCATGTGCAAGCAAAGTAAGGTAAGGAATTTATTCACTACTTCCCAGTGGCAGGCAGGTGTTCAGCCACTTCCTGGCAAGCAGGGCCTCGGCACACGTTAAGAGTTAACTTGAGAAGACAAACACCGTAACTCTGAAATTTCCCCTTCCTCCTCCTCTCCCCCAGCTTTTACTGCTAAGCACAATGTTGTATGGTATGAGATATCCCTTTGCTCAGCTGGGGGCAGCTCTCTTGGCTGCCTCCCCTCCCACACTCTTGTGTGCCCCCAGCCTGCTCGCTGGTGGGGCAGAGTGGGAAAAAGAAAAGGCCTTGGTTCTGTATAAACACTGTTCAGCAACAGCTAAAACATTGGTGCGTTATCAAGACTGTTTCAGTCACAAATCCAAAGCGCGGCACTACACAGGCTGCTATGAAGAAAAGGAACTCCATCCCAGCCAGACCAAGTACACAAAGTATTTCCAAATGCAAATGGGGGATCAAATTCTTGGTCCGTGTTTCCAGCAAAGGAGATGTGAAAACCTATCTGTACTGGATCTGCCAAATAGAAGGTCAGCTATATTTAGTAAGCCTGTAGATGATTGGAAAACCAAGAACTTCTACCGATTTCATGAAGCAATCAGCAGAGATTGAATCTGCCTAGACTTCTGGAAATTTGTAGTTAAATCAGTCAGTCTTGCACCACCTTTTACACACTGTGGAATGCAATCCTGTGTATGCTGAAGTTATTTGCAAAATACACAAGGGGAGCAAGAGTTCCTGCAATTTTCTTAAACTAAAGAATAAAGATGCATATCACAGCATGAAGGTTAGCAAACACAAGCTATTTCGGACTGAGGGAGAAATGTGGTGGCAGAGTCCAGAGTGTTCACGTCTGGCCAATAATTTCTTCACTCACAAATGTGGGTGGATGCCTTCACACTGGCCTTCTGATCCAAAGGTCCAAAGTTAACTGCTTTTAGCCTCAAACAGCGTTGTAATGGAGTTGCTGCCCTCTAACGCTCATTTCAGCTTCCAGGAGGCCTCAGGGTGCCCAAAGCTGACCATTTGCAGATGACAATAGCATAGGGGTGGCTGTGCACGACGTCCCATGCTTTTCTCGCTAGGTGCCACCAAGTGTTTCCTTTTGCTTTCCAGAAGTGGTGGCCATGCTCCTTCAAGCCAAAGTTGTGAAACTGGCTGCGTCTGCACTGGATTGGAAGTGAGGTGGCAGTACATGTAAAGACAGAGTTGAGCAGCTCTAAAGCAGCTACTGACAGCAGCACCGCAGTAGTTTCTTCAGACCCTGATGCGTTAGCCCAGTATTCAGACAGGTTTGTGCAGACTGCCCTGTAAAGTCTAAAGCTGATTCAGGCAGGCTTACATGAATGAGTAGGCACACCACTTGCTTACAGAGTAGATGTAACCTCCATTTTTGCTGGGTTTCCTGCTGGCAGTTCTGACCATAATGCCTGTACTGCACAGGTAGCTGGACTGAAGCTGAGCCAGCTCACCTTCATCGAGGTTTCAAGGGGTTTGCAAATGGGGTGGTTCCCTCCACACCACTGGTGTAGCAAGGCGTAATGGAGACATTACAGCTGTGTATTACCTGTGGATTAAAGTCAATGCTGATCATGTTTCTGTGCTCACTCTCTCAGAAACTTCCTGAGCTGTGCATGAAAACAGATGGGCTTTGGGGCACTTTACCTATTAGACACATCAATGAGCACGCATGGAAAAAGTATGCCCATGTGAAGTGCCAGGAGAACTCTACAGAAAAAGCATCAAGTAGGAATCTGGTCAGGACTCCAGACAAATATCCAACCTTTTGAGCACCCTCCAGCACCCCGTGAAATGGCCATGAACACTGGTGGGTTGATCAGAATTTTAGGACTGTGCTAAGGGGCAAAAAGAGGGCTTGCAACCTCACAAGGAGTGATGCTCAGGAGGTATCTTTCACAACAGGAAAAGATGTTTTGGACACATACCTGGCGTAGGAAGGTAAAGGCTGTGCCCATGGGCACATATGTGCTAGGGAAGACTTTTTATTAATATGTTACTATTTAGCACCATAAAAATGAGATGCAACGCTGTCCTGGGGTGAGCAACTGCCATTTTGTATGGGTCAGTCATTCCACTTAATCAGAAGATTCCTCTTCTTGCTCCCGCTCCTATATTTTGTTTTGTTTATTCATGCTAGCTGTACGCTGTAACCAGTTTATCCACCTACACTTTCCTATCCTTGCTGTGCCTCGTTCTCCATTTGTTTGTTACACCCAGTACTTGCATCATGCTTTAATTGCAATAATCTCCTCCACGTAGGGACTCCATCTTGAATGTTTGTACAACACTCTCCAAAAGAGGCCATGGGATCATTCTCAGGGTTCCTGGGCACATCTGTAACACCATTCCTAATGGGAGCAATACTATGTTAAGCCCACCGTGACCTAGATACTTCCAAAAGCACAAACTAATTCAGCCCAACCTATGTGCTTCTACATTTAGTAAAAGTATGGGGTATGTTTCTTCTAAGTCTACTTGATCTACTGCTTGCTTTTCTCTGTAACACCTGCTATTGTAATTCTCTTTTAGCACTTCCCATGAAAATTTGTCCACCAGTGTCTCCATTTGTAGGAGACTTGAGTGACTTTTCCATTTTTTTCCCATGTAGCTGACTGCAAAGTATTTTTTAAATGTTATGTACATAATGGAAATGTATAGTGCTGTACAACATGATCCATCTTAGACCAAGAGTTAATCTGATATCCTGTGGCAAGTGATTTCACAAATTCAGCCATAAATGCCTTATTTCCAACAGCTGTGTGTTTCAGCCTGCATTGTGTCAAAGGCAGAGCCTGCTACAGTGTGTGGAGGATAAGGGAAGTTCTCTGCCAGGGGCATTCAGTAGCAACCTGCCTCCTAAGGACTCCTATGCTTTGGAGAGATGGCTGCTGTTTGTGCTAAGGCTTCTGCAGGTCTTGCTAGCTTGGATTGTAGACTGGCTTCTCTACCAGCTGTGTTCTGGTAAACTGCAGTGCTGCTTTTTCTGCCCCCATGCACACCCTTCAGGACATACTTGGTTTACCAATCTTGTTGAACACAAGATCTAGCATATATGGGACTAGAGGTGATGAAGGCAGCCCTGGAGGAAATACATGGTGGAATGTGTGGACATCCAGGCATGAACTGCAGGTAAAAAGCAGTGAAGTTTCTGAAAAATTAAAAATAAGATGAAATTGTGTTGAACTAGAGTACCAAAATATCTTGAACTTCCAGATTGTGTATAGTAAAACAGAAGCAGAAAATATGTTCTGTCCATGCTACAGAGAAGAGCTGTTGTACTCTTTTAGCAAGGGACCTTTTCTTACAGGTCAACGGCAATTGAGAGAGTTTTCTTGCTCTCAGAATGGCTCCAAAAAAGCTGTGGCATTCAAAGAATATCCTAGCAGAATTTGTGCATATTTATTTTTTGAAGAGGGGAAGAAATTTTAAAGGAATTAAGAAGAAGGGATCAAGAAGCTGAGTCAATTCTGTTGTCTGTCTTAAGGCTTTTTTTAAAGCCTGTTTTTTTAAAAATAGTAATTTACTATTTGAGGTCCTGATATGGGAAAGCACTGTATTCTTCTCTCCAGTGAAATTACTTTTTTCCATTGGTTTTGATGCCAGGGAAACACATGCTCTGTGCTTGCAGGACAGGGCTATGTTCTTAAATCTGGGTTCATATTTACTCAAGATGTGACATCTTAAAAGTCTGGAACTAACAAACACTAGGAGAACAGGAAGTAATAGAAATTAAGGCATACTATCTGAATAAAGTAATCAGTGCCAGAGCTTTTAAATTAACCCTTCATGGTTGCATAGTATTTGTAAGTCTCCTGTTCAGAACCCCCAAATTATCAAAGGATCAGTCAGAGGGGGAGCTAGAAGACACAGCCCTTCAAGGTTGTATCCAGTCTTCTGTTCTTACAGATAGCTACAGTCTATAGGCTTTGTTCTAAACTAATCATGCTTAACTTCAGAAATAATTTGGCTTTTTTGTTCTTGCTACTTCTGTTGCATTTCAACACATACACTAGTTAATGGAGTCTACTTCCCCAAATTAATTACAGTGGCCAAAATCATAAAAACAAAGAAATCAGTTGCTGCCTTTTCTCATATTTATGTGCCTTTGTTCCTTCCATGCTCAGCAAAAGACAAATACGTTTTACTTCCTCCTTCTGGAGAGCTTCTGAGGTATTTGTACCATCTGACTGCCCTCACATACTGCCAGAGCACTGAAGAACGGCTTCACAGGAGTGCAGAAAGTTTTCAACTTACAGAAGGTTGTCTCCAAACAACTTGGCAAGATTTTACGATAACTTTTCTTGCACATATATTTTATAAATTCCTCCACAGTAAACTGCAGGCCAAAACAGGTTAACAATACTCCCTTCGGGTGCATTTTGGGGTGAAACCTGTCAGAGTTTATGGTGTGGATAAGATGTGACCTTAAAATGTTGTTGACTCTGAGACTGAAGCATGTATTTAGATGAGTTGCTTGGATCTCATGCTGAACCAAGCATCCTCTAGGGGTGATTCCACCCTAGATTCAGACAAAAAGGGATTCTTAGTCATTAGCACTAAGGAAAGTGGCAACAGTGCCCTGCTGAAGGGCTTGCTGAGATCCTTTTCTTCCAAAGTGCCAGCAGCAATTTCTGAGATTAATCTGAAAATCTGAAGAGTTCTGGGCAAGTACAGACAGGTTTCAGTCTACCCTTGTGCAACAGAGGAGCAGGAGGACACACAGCTGGTGTGTCCCCTGGCCAGCAAGAGAGCCTTCTAGTGTACAACAGCCCTCAGTTGTACGAAGGCGAGGCTTCTGATAAAGAAGTTGTTTGAGGAAACTCATACGCTCTTGAAGGCAGTTCTGAGTGGTCGAGTAACCCAGCACAGAAGGGTTTTGTCCCGTACTACTACATGAGCTCTGTTGTGGTATAAAATGTTACTCACCGGGGTACATTCAGGAGATGTACGAGCCAGAGCTGTGTCTGTAAAGGGCAGCCATCACACAGTGCATCCGTGCTGCAACTATCACTCATTCGGTTCAGGTCACACGTGTGCAGGCAGTGCCTCTCTGGCAGACTTGCACTGACTGTTACGGTCTTGAAAGATTTTATAATTATTTCCATGTAATATTACTTATGTGGAAGCACTCAGAATATGAGCAATCACTCAAATTGGTTACATCTTTCTGGTAAGAGGACAATTTTCTCTGGAAAATGGTTTCATCCTGTGTAGAATGTAGTCATTTTCAAAACACTCTTCACCCGTCTGGGAAGCTAGAAATGAACAAACACATAGCTTTGGGATGAAGCCAATCATTGTTTCATGTTAACATAAATTGTAACATTATTTTGGTTTTGGAATTTAAAAAATTACAGTTGAAGGGTAGAAATTCTTCCCCTATTCCTATTTCTTTCTTTTTAAACTTCCTATTACTCCTTTCTTCTGCTGAAAAAGCTGTGTGCTTGTTGAGAGAGGTAGGGAGCAGGTAAGATTAAGGGAAGAAAGTGTGAGAAACCCAACTTTACACAGCTCATGTCTTCCATCTTGGAAAAAAATATTAGAAGTTTTAAGGTTTTTCTTTACTATCAAACACCCTTAACATTACCTTACTTTTTCTAGTAGAGAGGCGAGATGGAGAGAGAAAATGGTGAGGAAGGCTAGGGAAGGAAAGATAGAAGTAAAAATTCAGGGAATAAAATTTTATCTTGTTTCTAAAGGCTGAAAATACTCCATGAAAAGAAAATAAAGTGAGTTCTTCTGAGAACAAAAGAAACCCTGAGAAACCCTGCAGTACTTAAGACATTGCAGGTTCTTTTTCTTACGCAGTTTTTGGAGGAGAAATCTAGGTTGACTGGCTGACTGAGTATCGCTTCAAGGAAGTGGGTTGAGCTGACATAACTCCTTTTACCCCAGCCAATCCTCTGGAAACAGCAGTTGAGCTCCAGTGGCACAACTCTAGGGATTGCTGTTTTGGAAAGGACCCAGGCCACCCATCAGATCCTGTAAGCAGCCTGGAAGTTGTGGGAGCTGCTGCCCCTAGGCAGTGCATGCTGTGGGAACTCCAAGGTTTTATTCTTTCCTCCCACCTCTGCTTGGCGTGAAGCAATAACCCAGATCGGTAAGAAGATGCGCTACACCTCATGCTAGCAGGCCATATCCTTTTGTTATCTGCTACTGAGCCACGTGCCAGCAGAACAGAGAGGCTACTAAGAGCTAAGTGAGAGGGAACTGTGTGTTTCTGTTCACTTCCCCATGGCAACTTATCAGTCATTGTTTCAGCTCATTTCACTCTAACCATGCTATTTTAAGAGATGAGCAGTTTCTTGCGAATTGTTGAGGTGGTGCCAGTATTAATGGGAGCTGAGTCTTTAGAGTTTTGCATCAAGCTAAAATGTGGTGAAATGGCAACTGTGACCTTTTTTTCTTCTTTTTTTCTAATAAACCTACAAACAAAAGAGAACATGGAGATGCTGAGGAGCAACGGCCTGAGAACAACTGAAAGGAAATTTTGCTAGACCCAGAAGAGAGCCAGAAAGCAGCAAACCACTGGCACCAGATGATACAGGACCAGAATGTTTAGCTGCATTTTACAGAATGCTGAGTAATCTTATGGCGCTAAAACCTTTTGTATCTATGCTTATTAAGCTATGATGATGGAGATAGTAAGAAAATTCTGTGGCTCAGCTATGCTTATTAAGCTATGATGATGGAGATAGTAAGAAAATTCTGTGGTTCAGAGCATCTGTTCTGGGGCTGAGAGGACCCTGTTCTTGCCCACCCAACTGTGTGTAGCCAGATGTCTTCTGAGGGTTTTTATTTTGCTTCCTCAAGCATCGACCCCAGCTAGGAGGCAGGATACGCAGTTGCACAGGTGGGAGGCCTGTCCCCTGGTGTGAACTTCTTATGGCATCGGCCAATTTGGAGAACAAACTGTAGGTATAGAGTGGGAAGCCCTAGCCAGTGGTAGGAATGTGGTGGAGATCAAGGGACTGGAGCATGGGGACAGGCAAAAGCAGGTAGATAGAAAGACAGTGTGGTATAGATTGAGCAGCACAACAGCAAATAGTTTAGAGAAGGATTGGCAAAGCTTTAAGAATAGTAGTCCTGGGCAAAGCTTTAGATAATTGCTTTGAATGTAACACCTTCATTTTCTCCTCCTGTTTAATATTTCTTCTGGCTGGGCAACAAGGTGCAGCTTTTATTAAACCACAGAAGTGGTTCCAGCTCTTACCTTGCTAAAGGGAAGAAAGTGGCAGAGCTCAGCAGCTGCATGCGTTCGGGCCAGGAAAGAAAGAACAAGCGCAGCACATCAGGAAAAGGATCTTTGTCCAGATGGGTTTCAGGAAAGGCTTGTACCTGCCCCTCGGGGGGAGAGGGGGGAATTCGGGGGGGGGGGGGGGGGAAGAGCAGCCTATTGGGGGGAACCTCAGCAGCGGCTGGAGCTCCGCCACGCCGCGTTGCGCCTTCCCTCTGCGCGTAAGCAAGAAGGGCGCCCATCGCGCTCTCCGCGGCCAGTTTCCAACGCGCACCCATAAAACAGGCTGCCCCTTCCTTTGAGGGGCCTCCCGCCTGCGCCCTCCAGGTAAGGAGGGCAGCGCCCAGGCTCAGGGGCGCACCCCACTTCCCACACGCCGTCACGCCGCGGCCCCCCGCCGCGCGCACGTGCTCCCCGCCCGCTTCCCCCCCCCCCGCTCTTGCCCGGCCTTACCGCAGTCGGCAGCCGCGCCCAATCAGAGGGCAGCGCCAAGCCCCGCCTCCCGCAGGCCGGCGAATGGTGTGGCAGAGCAGGGCCGCGGGCCGAAGGAGCCTTTCGCCAGGCGGCACTGGCGGGAGGGTGCCGGAGAGGTGACCCGGGACGGGCCCGCGGCCGCCCCCCCCACACCGGCCCCGGGAGCGCTCCCGGCCCGCTCCTCTCCCGGCATGGCGGGGCTGCGGGGGGGCCGGCCGGCGCGGCGCTCCGCCTGGGCTGGCGGCGGCGGCGGCGGCGGTGGCGGCGGCGGCGGCGGCGGCGGGTGCTGCTGGGCGCTGCCCACGGGGCTGCTGTGCGCCTACGGCTTCTTCTGCAGCGTGCGGCCCTCCGAGCCCTTCCTCACCCCGTACCTGCTCGGGCCGCACAAAAACCTCTCCGAGTCCCAGGTACGGCCGCCCGGGGCACCTCGCACCCCTGCCTGGGTGTCTGTATTTGTGTTTTCCTTGCGGTATGCAGGTACTGGGGGTTACCGCGGTCTTTTCTCCCCCACGCAGGTGTTTAACGAGATTTACCCGGTGTGGACTTACTCCTACCTGGCACTGCTGTTCCCGGTGTTCCTGGCCACAGACTACCTGCGGTACAAGCCCGTGGTCCTGCTGCAGGGCCTGAGCCTCATCATTACCTGGTTCATGCTGCTGTACGCCCAGGGGCTGCGGGCCGTCCAGTTCCTCGAGTTCTTCTACGGGATGGGGACCGCCACCGACATTGCCTATTACTCCTACCTCTACAGTGTCGTCAATGTCGACCTGTACCAGAAGGTCACCAGCTACTGCCGGAGTGCCACCCTGGTGGGCTACACGGTGGGCTCGGTGTCCGGGCAGGTCCTCGTGTCGGTGGCGGGATGGTCCCTCTTCAGCTTGAACGTTATCTCCTTAACTAGCATATCCATTGCCTTTGGCACAGCGTGGTTCCTGCCGATGCCACAGAAAAGCCTTTTCTTTCACCACGTCTCAAGTCAGCAGCTGAGTTGGGAAATGAAAGTCATGGACTGTAAAAATGGATCAGCTGTCCAAGATCATCCTAATATGCAAAGGGCAGCTGGCTGGGAGGATGAGACCAAAGTTCCCCTAAATGGAGAGGGTCATTCGGCAGGGAAACAGGTGAGTGGTGCCCTGTGTTTACAGAAGTCGAAGATGCAATACTGATGTGGTCATCGTGCATGCATCTGTGCATATATGTATACAGCAGTAGAGATGTAATATTCAACAGCAAAAAGTATCCCTTCGCTTATCCTGCTTCCTTATTTATGGCACAGGAAAATTTATTCCTGCATTCCTTTTGCCGATTGAGCATGGTAGGCCGCTCCTTAGTTTTTTCTGAAGTTGTTCTGCACGTCTCGCAAGGCTGTGATTAAAATTCTCTGGGCATCAAATTGCTGTTCAATGGTACAAAGCAAGGGACATCTCTGGGGCACTAAAAATTGTGTATATGTCCAAATTCTGTGTGTGCTTCAGGATACACCCTGTGACTTGCAGAAAAGAGGCAATTCTTCCTGCATTCACATTTTGAAAACACTTGTTACTTCAACTGTTGTGCAAGTTGTGCAGTAACAAGCTGTGTAGTAATTGGGTTTTATCTTACGATCCTGTAAGGAAACTGCGGTAGTCCTTGAGAGCACTTACAGGCTGATATTGATTAGTTATAAATGGACAGAACACGGATAAATTGCAGGAAACGCCTTTGCATAATAACAGCTTAATGCAGCCCACGAGAGCCCCAAGGTAGTGCCCCAACTTGTGGCTTTTATGGGCTACGTAACCTCTAACAAAGTCGCTTGTATGGAAACATGCATGCAGGTGCCCTTGTTTGGTGGCGGGATGTATTGGATCCCACGAGGTGACGAACAAGCAGCCTCCTCCAGTTTTGAGGCCTGACGCGTGTGTGCAGTTGCCTGCTGTGCAGCTCTGCCACGCTGCTCCAGGTAATGCACGTGTACAGAGAGCCTGTCGCAGCATGGGGATTCAGGGCCCTGGGAGGAGGTCAGCCTCGCTCCTCGGTCACGAGGAGGTTGTGCTCATTCTGAGAACGCGCCAGAAGGTAAGCACGGCTGTTGGTTTAGTCAGCTAATGGGTATTTCACTTAGCAAGTGTAAGCCCCGGTTAGCTGGGTTGGGGGGAGGCAGCATCCGGGGCCGCTTTCAGCTTCTTCCAGCTACAGCTGGGAACTAAAGGTATTAACATTCCAGGGACCTAATCCTGCCCCATCCAGCAGAGTCGTGTGTGAGCAAAAGTATTTTTAACTATGTTATACTTGCATGCTGAAGGGTATTTAAGACAAATTCTGCGCCAATAACAAGGCATTAATATCGCTTATCTGTCCCTTTTGTTTCTCTTACTCCCATTCTGTGAGAGCAAGGGTGGTTCCAAACTAAAGGTGAATATTTTAAAAAAGGAGCAAGTACACTTACACAACTATCCAGAGTTCAGTTATACCAGCTGCCAAAAGCTGAGAAGCATTGGTGTGTGATGATAGTCCTTCTTACTAAGGTAACGGCAACCATATTTCATGAACATAAATGAATGGCTGTAGGAATAATTATACTGAAGAAGCGTCGCCAGGTGGTGGGAAGGTGGATGGGCCTTCCCAGCTTATCGGTCACATGCTTGGGCTGAATGTGCCAAATCAGTTTTTGCAGCATATGTGACAGTTCCCTTCCCCGGTTTTTCTGCACCTAAACTTGAGCTTCATGTGAAACCTTCTGTGTGGGGGTTATGTTGCCAAAGTCGCATTGCTGCAAGCTGACCTCTTCCCAAGTTGTTCTGTTGGGCTTTGGAGGAATGGTGTCCACACATGGAGTAAGCGTTTTGCCATTGGCAAAGCACCAGCGGGACTCTGTGTCGTTTAATAAAGATACTCAGAAATCAGTGACACTTCGAGGGGTGGAAAAAAGGGAGTTCAGGTCAGAGTTAGGCTGTGGTCTTTGGGCGTCTTAGTAGAAACACCTTAAAATGAGTTTTATTGCTCATGGAGAATAGTCTTTCCCAGGCACACATTGCATGATTCCCCCAGGGAAAGGGCATACTGCCAAGAGCCCCAGGTTGCTGCTGCTGACTGGAAACCACTCCAAAACTGGATGTGTGATGGCACAATGTGCTACAGCTCAGTCCTGTGACAGTGCTGTAAGTTTCCCTGCAGGGAACCCAAGTTCACGGGGGCTAGAGATGCTGGGTGGGCCTCGGGGGCTCTGCCCAGTTTCACGTGAAGTAACCGCGGCTCTGACTTACACGAGAAGGGTCTCGCCTGTCTACAAAGACTCTGTATGTGTGTGCATGCAGCCAACATAATCGGCAGCTCTGTCTACCCAGTAAAGCCATACTTGTTTCCTCTGCTGCTGTTGGCATAAAGTGGTTAGGAACAGGGCTGTAACAGCCTGTGTGTAAAAAGCAATTTTTGTCATCATCCCCTGTTGCTAGAACAGATAAATCTTCAAATTTTTTCAAACCACTTCATGGGCCTGCCCCCTTCCTTGCTCTTTCTAGAAAGATTTGGAGGGGAAAGCTTCATTTTTATCTCATGCTATTTATCTGAGCACTTGTATATACAGGAGCATATATTTGTGATAGCAGTGTCTGGTGGAAGTAGCTTCGGTTTCTCTTCAGATCCCCAGGCAACATCTCTCGCCTTCTCAGAGCCTTGGTGAACGTTAACGGGGTAGAGAACAGTGTAATGATACTGCTTCTTTCAATATTTATAACCCCTGAATGCTACTACTAAAGAATATCTACTTATTATGTGGGGAAATATCTGGTGGCTTTCATGTTCCCTGTGCTACCAAATTTGGTTGAATTTGGATCAGGACTTCAGTGACACTTTCACCTCTGTGATTTCAACGACTGGCTTCTGATCCTGTCTTGTCAAAGTGGATATCGTGTCCCGTTCTCCTGTGTCTCTTCTCTCTGGTACCTTTCAGTTGCTCACGTAGTACTTCTGACATCTAGCAGTTACTGCTCTCTGCTTGAGAGAGACAGAGATCGAGAGGGTGCCTGGGGCTGAACCCTTCCCTTGCACCTGAGGGGACGGCCCTGGGTAGGGCAGAGACCAGCTGCTGGGACTCTGGCACAGAGAAGCTTTTTATTCATTACTCTGCAGAGATTTGTGTCCAAGAGTGGCACTGTCACTCACCAGTGATCAGACCACTTGAAAAGGGCAATTTTGTGGAGCAGTATGGATATTTATAAAGAGACTAACACTTCTCTCCTCTCCCTTCACCAGTCTATGCAGGAGCAGAAAGTAGATGTTGTAAAGGTACTTAAAGATCTCTGGCGGGACTTCCTGGAGTGCTACTCCTCCCGGACCATGCTCTGCTGGTCTGTGTGGTGGGCGCTGTCCACCTGTGGCTACTTCCAGGTCATCAACTATGCTCAGGGCCTGTGGGAGATGGTGCTGCCTTCTCACAGCATGGAGATCTACAATGGTGCCGTGGAGGCAGCCTCGACGCTGCTAGGTAAGCTGCTGGTGTAGCTCCCGCTCTGCTGTGGGAAATGGCTTATGTCCCTCAAGGTCACCAGACCACGGTTTGGAAGTGTCTTGTGTTCCCCCATGCATGCAGGGGAGGCAACCTCAGCATTCGGGCTGAGACCTCAGTGACGTGCACAGGTACGGTACTCAGTGTTGAATTTGTTGCTGCATGCAGCCCTGATTCTTATAATCCAGTGCTTAGGTGTTGAAAGGAGCCTCCCAACTCAACCTTTGTTCTGAAATATTTGGCAGAAGCCTCAAGGCATGCAGCTGACTCTGTGTTCTTGGCTGCCACTGTGGCAGTGGGGTTATGCCTATTTTAACTGCTCAAAGTCAAGCTAAGGGTCCTGTGGGTTTATTGGTTTTTGTTTCTCTGGCAGTGTGGGGAACATATCAAGGTTTCCTGTACACACACAGCATGCAGTGAGCCACGTTTAGTCATTTCAGCACTGTTAAGCAGAAAAGCTATTAAGATGAAAGAAGTCGTTTGACTTGAAAGGGCCACATAGGTCAGTCAACACAAACATTTGTTTTGTTAAGTTAATACTGTTCCATTACCAGAACTAGGACAATACCTTTTTAATATAGCTAACATACCCTTGCAGAGGCTTTCTAGGTGTTACTGTAGTATGTTCCTTTTCTTTGATGGAGTCGTCATTCCACCGTCTGCAGTGGACATCACCTACTTAGGGGTAAAAGAAACCAAGGTACACAAACAAGGAAGGCTCAGTACTTTCTTGGGCATGCTCAGCCCCCTCTTGGAGTTTAATGGGAAGCCATGGCTGGTATATAGTTCTAAAAGCTGGTCTACCATCCATTGTTTGTTGGGTTTGAAACTGTTGGCAACTTGATTCCGAAGGCTTTGGCCATTAAATGGTCTTCAGTGTGCTAAACCTGCACTTTAATAGCATGCAGTCATACACTGTCCCTCTACCCTAGCACAATGCTGTGGTTCTTATTTCTTGTTTGATTTGGCTTCCTCTACTATCCTGCCTTGGTCCCAGGAAGGAGAAGAATCGGTATCAAGGGAAAGAAGACCCATAGCATGGCAAAAGGTGGGCAGATTTTAAAAAAAAAAAAAAAAAAAAAAAAAAGGAAAAAGAAAGGAGGAGTATTCTTCAAACCTTATTATGAACATCTTTGATATCGAGGTCTTTTTTTTTTTTTTTTTTTTTTTTTTGAAGGCCTGTGAACAATGGAACTATTGGAAGAAAAGGTGGTTGGCACTAAATCCAAACTGAAGTTTTTAGTTTCCCATTTTGATTTTTTTCCTCTAGTATTATTTTTATAAATGGTTGAATGACTTTGGGTGATGTTTTCTGAAAGCAAATTAGCTTCTGTCCCTGAACAAAAACTCTTTCTGGCTGACACAGATTTGTTGCTTGTTCAAGTGATGTTTGGTGAAGTAGTAATCTCATCTAAAAGCTTGAAGTGTATAACAAGACTGGAAGGGACCTGTTAAGAGTGAGCATCCAGTGACCTGACTTCCTAGGCACTAGTGCAAACGCTCTAACTTCTGATTTCCAGTTTGAATTTATTAATGAGCAGTTTATTTATCTCTGACTTCATGTCAAGGCTGTATTTTAGCACAAAATTGTCTCATTCTGGCCTATCTGTAGATACCTGTTCTTTGCTCTGGGCCAAAGAAGCCAAGCTTTTCTAGTTGTTCTTTGGTAAAGTTAAGCTCCTTGTTCACTTTGTCATCTTACTAGCCTCTCTTTGTACCAAACCTGGTTTGAGCTGCAATCTTTTTGAAGACGGATGACCAGAGCTGCACTCAGCTTTATTCAGTGAGGCCTCAGACTTGTAGAAGGACACTAATACTCTTTGCTTTTCTCCCTTTACTAGAAATACCTTTCCTGGTGCATCCCAGATCTGATTTGCTGTTTTCATGGCTCTTAGTCATTCTGTGCTCAGTTATGAGCAATGTTTGGCAGCTTTCATGAAAGATGCCATCCCTGCCTGTACCTGTGCTGCCCTGTAGAAGGGTTTGAGTAGAGCGTGGTGACTGATGTGGCTGTCAGCTTCCTGTCCCAGGCAAGATAAATAGTATTCCTTCTAGTGAGGTCAAATGACTGTTAAGCTGCATCCCGGCACCTTCTTTGGAATGTGGCAATCCTTTATCAGGTTGGGGTGTGAAACCACGGAGTCAGCTGTAGGTGTCTAATTGTAGGACACAGGTTGTGTATCTTGTCATAATTAGGTGTCAGGCTGCTATAACCTTGAGACATAGGGGGAATACAACTTTGTGAGTTGCCATGAGATCCCCAGAGAGCGATGTCTGTTCCCAAATTTCAGAATTGCTGAGACAGTAGGAAGAAGGCTCTAGGACTTAGCTTGTTTTTGCGTCTCAGGGTTTTGCTACTGGGGGAGCCAGATTTCCAAAGAGCAAAATGTCAGGTAGTGTCACAGCAGGCACTGGGGACAAGAGTGTAGCGGGGGGAAATAAATTTCTTCCCCTTGGCATAGATACCTTCTTCCCTAGTCTGCAAGATTGACAAGAGGTCTGGACAGGGTTGCAGGCTTGTACACACTGATGGTACATAAGGAGTCTTCATGTGCTTGAAGGATTTCTAAGATAGCAGGCCAGCTGAGGGCTACAAAGAGCTTAGATGCTGCACTGTAGCACTTCTGTACAGTGGTCAAATGCTGAATACAGTCCTGTTTTTCAGAGATCTCCAGTAAACCTCCCTTTGTCAGTATGCTGTTTGTCTAGTTTGCTGTGTACAGCAGCATCGTTATGCTGTTGGTTGGTGTTTGACTTGTTTGCAGAACAAGGCCTACTTCAAATGGGAATTTTCTTGTAACGTAATATGCATTTGGGCTTCTCAGTAGTTAGAACTGTGATAGTGCATGAAACACACCTTGTCGGCTTGTTGACTTGCATGAAATATCCTATGCTTTCCATCATCAACAACACATGACAGTAGCTTGTGATTAGGTTGCATCCTGGGAGATGTGGATTTGGACCCCTGCCCTTACTTAACAGCCCGGCGTGAAGATGACAGTAAATGTAGTTTTTCCTGCCTCCTGGGAGAGAGTTCTAACAGCTGTGTATCAAAATGGGTAGTGTCTTCCTCCATCCTAACCCCCCAAAGCACCACAAAATAATTAGCTGAGTGCTTTTGAGAACGAGGGTTTGCGTTTCTCTGTAGCCCAACTGACAACACTGCTATGGTCAGGCACAGAGGACGGAGTGGCAGTGGTCTGAGTCCTGGGGCTGTTCTGCTTCTGAAGCCAGGGAGGAGGCTTCAGAGGCAGTCAGAACTGACCTTTTTTTTTTTATTCCCCACCCTGCTGTTCCTGTAAAAGTGAATGGGAGTTGTGCATGTTAGTCTCCTCCACTTCAATCATGTTTGGCTATTAGAGGCTGTATAGCTTCTAATACACAGTCTCCAAATTGCTCCGATTGTAATAACTAACAGTTATGCTTTCCTTCCCCTCGCAGGAGCTGTTGCAGTGTTTGTTGTGGGTCACATAAGAACATCCTGGGCAATGTGGGGTGAGGTGGCACTTGCCCTGTTCTCCTTTCTTATTGCTGCTGCTGTATATATCATGGATACTGTTCGTAACATCTGGGTGTGCTATGCATCATATGTGGTCTTCAGAATTATCTACATGCTGCTAATCACAATAGCATCGTGAGTATCTTTTTAATGTAAATTGCTCTTAAGGTTACAGCTGGTGTGAAAGCTGGCATATTTTCTATGTAACTAGGGTCTTGCCTACCAGGAATCTGGAAATCTGTTGCAAGGGTTTGTGTTGTGATTCAGGTTGGCAAGTGAGGCACAGAGATACATTTGGCTGGCAGCCTGCCCAGGCTCAAAAGTCTTATGACACTGAAGTGACTATTTCTAAATACTAGATAGCGCTGCGCGCCAGGGGAATGTTTTTCATAAACATGACTGGAGTGAAGCGTCAGCAGATGAGGAGAGGACAATGCTTTGCCTGCGTTGAAGTGTCAGCTTTCCCTAACCTGTAAGGAGGAAAAACATTTTAGGTTTTTTTTGTCACTTTGGGGAGGAAACCACAATTGTTGTTGAACCACACATACATAACTGCTCTAATACAGCTCAAACACAATATGAGGGGAGATGCTGAAACTGGTTAACTGCAAAAGGAGTAGTTCCAGTCAGAAGGATGTGGGAGGTTATGGACCTTCTACCTGCAGCAGGCTGATGCTTTGAGGTTGCCAGCAGCTCTCTGGGATCAGAGTGCGCTGTATGTTCTCTGCGTGACAAGGCCCTTCAGCTGCATTGGACAGGAGCACTGCTTCAGTAAGACTGAAACCCACAGAGCTCCCAAAGGTTTTTTTAGCCTATTAGATGTCTCTGTGGGTCTCTTCTAGCCTCTATGCTAGTCTGTCGTGATCCTATTTAGAGAAGTACACTGTCAGTGTGAGGTAATTTAGCTGTGGAAAGTACTGGACCAGTCTATGTAACTCTTCAGGTTGCATAGTGTTGTTGTCCGGAGATGTTCCTCCTATTCCTGCATTTCCCCGCTTTTTCCCTGTCCTTATGTTTCTGGACATCCCTTTCTTTCCAGGTTCCAGATCGCTACGAATCTCAGTGTGGAGCGATACGCCCTGGTGTTTGGGGTCAATACTTTCATTGCCTTAGCACTTCAGACACTGCTCACTTTGATTGTTGTGGATGCCAGCGGGCTTGGGTTGGACATCTTCACCCAGGTATGATAGGCGCTCTCAGTTTTACTGATGGGAGGGAGGAAGGTAAACCAGGCTGTAAAGCTTCTCAGCCACCTGTTTCTGAGTGAAAGGTTTGCTGAAAAAGAAATAATCACCGATTCCTGATATTTTAGAAGAGGAAGGGAGCTCATGTATTAACCTTCTTACCAATTTGGTAACTGCTTGGTTTAACCACTTCTCTCTCTCTCTCTCTCTTTTTTTTATTTTTTCTCCTCCCTCCCCCCCTTCCCCTTCTCTGCAGTTCATGATTTATGCCTCTTACTTCGCGGCCATCTCTCTGGTGTTCTTGGGCAGTGGCATATACAGTATTGTGAGAGCTTACAGAAGACCAGAGCAGATGCAAAGCAGATCTCCTGAAAGCCAGTAGTGCACCAAGTGAAGACTGTTGGTGGCTATATATGAAGACATAGGTCTGGTTTTTTTTAATCTCTGCCTTTTCTTCCCAAGGCAGTTACCTTAATGGTATTTGATCCATATTTATACTATATTAGTAGCACATTTTAGAAGGTAAATGTATTAGCTCTTACGTAAGTGAGAACAAATATCTTCTTTCTAAAATGCCTTTTGTTCTTCTGTTGCATATATGGGATGTGTAGCAAAGAACATAAGTTTTCTTAAAGAATGAAAGCCTTGGGAGATTTTAGTTTAAGGCTGTGCATCTGGAGGCTGCCATTGAAAAGGCAGCTTCACGATTGTCTAGTCAACTGCTACTCTCTGCCATTGAGGTGCTGCTGCAGGGCAGAAGTCAGGGCATGCTAATAGACCTCTCTGTAGAGAGCCCCAGGCCTCGGACAGGAGGTGGCCTTAGGCCTGTGCTCTGCAGCGCAGCTGTCCTGTGCCTGCCCTGTGATGCTGCATGCTTTCTTTTGTACACTTACGTTTCTGCGTATGCACATGCTTCCTTGAGTTGCTTGTACTGTTTCTGCTGCTCCTGCCTGTCATCCCTGCTGCCAGAGTTTTACCATAGCTGATCATGGTGCTTTCCCAAAAACTTAACTGTGTCCTGGGGCAACTTGTGACACTGGTGAATTGGCTATCAGCAGTGCTGCTTGTGCCATGAAGGCCTGTGCCCAAGGGACTGTAAAGCTAGAGGGGAAGCTTAGAGGGAGTTAAAGTAGACAAAATGCTAATCTGAGGGACCCTGGGACATCCCTGCCTTTGCCCTTTAGGAGTGCAGATTCCTGTGATTACCAGAGTCGCTGCCTCCCAACCCTGGGGGCTGGGCTGTTTCAGTGGGATGGTGGATGTTAGTATAGCACTGAGAAGGAGGGTGACTTGCAGGATTTTAAGCTAATCTTTGTGACCTTGGAGAATGATGACTCTGGTGACTAAATAGACACCTTCAGTTATGGTAGTTAGCAGGATGACTGCCTGAGGCTCTGAAAAATGCTGATTTCTGGTCTGTCAGTTTGTCCCGTTGTTTTAAAACACCTTTATGTTTCTGGTAGGTCTCTGTCCACTACTTCCACCTCTTCTTTCCACCGAAGCAGGACAATGAATGTTTGGAGTGGGCAGTTCTTTTATTTTATTGTGTCCTGTCTAAGCAATTTGGGATTTGCCTCATACTTGTTTTTAAAAATATTTTTTTCCAAACTGCTTCAGCACTGGAAAGGAGTTGCACAGAGTTGTCCTGGGCTTGGGCACCTGGATACTTGGGCACCATGACCGGTGCAGCAACAGATATCTGTAGTATACTATGGAGATGGCCTATGGACTGTCCCTGTTGCTGTGCAGGTTGTGGTGAGTTTAAGTCTACAGGAGAACAGGCAAGGGAGAAGATGCAATGCAGCGTGCTTCCCTCCATGCCTTCTCTCTGTGTGCTGGTTAGAGCTTCTTCCAGTCAGAGCCTGAAGCAGCGGCTTTGGTTCGTTGCTTGCTTTTAGTGCCATGGAGACTTCACAGCATCAGGGTTGGGAAGGCTTCTCTCCCCTGGCTGGGGCAGGTAGGGCCTTTCTCATCGCTTCTGTGAACCTCAGCCTTTACCATGCAAGGTGAATGATTACTGTGTTTGGGCTGTGCTGCTTGGGGTCTGGGGACTCCCTTCCAGGCTGGCTGCTCAGGGGAACCCACTCCCTAAAGCTTCTCTGTGTTTGCAGCCTGCCTCCTGAAATATCCCCCTAAATGTAGGGGCTCATCTCGACTGGCATTTACACACGTAAACTTAGCTGCCTTATCCTGAAATGGAAACTTGAAGCCACCCATCTATATATTCCTTTCTTTACTGTTTTTTGGTTTTAAAAAAATGAAATCTGAAGCCGCAAAATGCTAGCTGACGAGCTGTCCTGGGAAAGGGACAGGAAGTGCACATCCCGCATATCCTGCCCTTTGGGTTCCTTGGTCTGATGGCAGTTGCGGCAAGGCACGAAGAGTGGGTGTACAGCGCTCATGTCAAGTGACCGAAAGAAGCAGCTCTATTTTAATCACATTTTTCATACAGAGAACAAATCTTTGGGGAACAACCCAGTTATTTAAAAGCAAGTAAAAAATTAACTAATGAATTACAGCAATAACAATGATTTTTCTAGCAAAGTAATGAAACTGGAGCAACTGCAATAGAGAGGGTTGCTACACTGGGTGTGTCTTCAGGCCTATTAATATATGGAAGCCACACCTGGATTTTGTTCAGGTTCCTGTGCTGGGCTGTTGCTGTGGTAATGAGGTGACCGTAGAGCCTGACTGGAGCTGTATGCAGAGTTACTGATGCCTATGAAATTCTGTAAACATATTGATGTGGTTGGTTTCTAATTGAATAGCTATTTTTGTTAAATAAAAATACTCCAAGATACCCTACGTGACCAGTGTTTGTTCTGTTTTGATACCTTGCTAATCCACAGCACTGCTGCTGCAGCCAACTAATGCAGGTTGTTCTGAGCACCTCTGTAACAAAGAGGGGAAAAAATAATGACAAACCATGCAAAAAGAACCAAGTCATAAAGAGGATAGCTGTTGACTGTTTTTTGTAGGTTTGCAGAACTCTGTGCCAAGTGTCTTGGGTCTTGCACTGAGGAATCGTAATGGCTGAGCAGTTCAGAAATACCACTATAGTTCCGGTGCAGACTGGTGCAGTGGGGGAGAAAATTACTCACTGGTGCAGGGTAACCCTCGTCAGGAAGCATCAGCCTCACTGAGGGTGACTGTAAGGGAAAGCAGGCGCAGGTTTGCCATGCAGGAGGACCTTTCTGTTTACATCAACTTAATTACAAGATTGAGGCCTTAAGAAATGCTGTAAATTCCCCATCCTGGCACACCCACACTTGACTGCCTTGGAAAGCTCTCCCTGTTTTGTGCTTCTGGAAGAGACAGCTTGTACCTGATAGTACAGGCTGGGCTGGAGGGGAAAGTGCTCTCTGAATATCTGCTGCCAGTTTGATGCAGTTTGGTTTGGGGAGTAGCCCAACAAGCTCCCTGCATTAACACCAAAAACAAGAGAAAATGGGTGGTCTGGGGGGAAAGGGAGGTCTAGGAAAAACTACTGTTCTTACAAGTGTTGCCTTGAGAGCTTTATTGCTGAGGCAGGAGTGATAGGACTGCCAGCATGTCGGGCTTGCTCTGAATTTCATTCATCTGCCTTGTCTGGGTGAATACGGGAGTCAGCTGTGCAGGGGTTTAAAATCTCTGCTTGCACAGGGCAGGAAGGTAACTAGTAGCTCATACAGGTATAGCATTACCCTTTAAGGTGGATTCAAGCATTTCACATCTCTGGTGCTGGTGAAAGGTGCTGTGACAAGAATCCTGAGGCTGCTGTCGCCTGCGAGCAAAGCGGGTCCACGTGAACAGTGGCAATCCTCCTTGCTCCTCCCATTGCATCCCACCGCTGTGTACAGCTGAAAGCGCTGAAAAGGGACACCCAGCTACGGTCAAAGAGCTGAATTCCTGTGTTTGCGAAGCAGCACGCAGCACGGTTTGATGGAGATGAGGTAAATACTACGCACGGCTGGGGTGTCGCCCTGGGACGCTGTGGCTGTTTCTTTGTTCCTGTCGATGCCGGGGGCTGCTGGAGGTGAGTGTTACCACCAAATCTGTGTATCCCACACCAGGCTTGCTATGATGCTGGTAAGATGTGGCACAGTTCCTAGGCTTTAGGATCGCCGTTAGGGGGAGAGGCTAAGTGCTGGGTTTGTTCTGTCCAAAATGTGAGGAATAGCAAGAGCTGCCAGAGGCTGCTCTTTGAGGAGCAGCACCCACTGCTGTCCCCCTGGGCTAGCACTGGCTGTGACAGCCCACCAAGGCATGGCAGGGTTACTCTCAACCACGCTCTGGCTGCGTGCGTGTGTGAAACAGCTGGCTGCTGTGGCAGTGCTTTTGGGGAAAGGGAAGGGCTCTGCGTAGAAGTCATTATGTTTTCTTCTCTACCAGTGTGATCGTAGCCAAGTACTGGGAAGGAAAGGGACTTTGGTTATGGAAGGGGCAGGAGACTGGGAGCTCTGGGCCCTGTTCCCAGCAACTCTTGACAGTGTCAGCTGTTTCCTACACAACGTACAAAAGGTGTTAAGGTGCTTGTTTAACATTGCTCTGGAGGTGTTACGCAGCCTTTCTCTTGTCAAACATACTCGCTCTGCGTAAATCAGTGTTCCCTAAACACAGTGTTTGATGCATTAGTGACATAGAAAAGAGCAACCAACGTGTCGGGGCCTGTCCTTGGAGCACTGCGTTGCTTGGCCTGTCCTTGGAGCCCTGCGCTGCTTGGCTAGTGTTTCAGTTGCATTTTTGTGTGACTGTGTTCTGTAGCTCCCTCACAGATGGGAACATCTGAAAACCTAAATTTGATGACATATGGGTTAATGAATGCATGCATGAATTTAGATTGACCTTAAGATATCATTACATTATCATTATCAAGCATCACAGCTCGATCTTCCAGCAAGGGGGTCTAATCCTTCTCTTACAATCACAGGGATCTGTAATTAGTCCAATAAAGCATCTTTTGTGAATGAAAGGGGTAGCACTGGCTTGTAAGATGAAGGATAGTCTTACGATAAAAGCAGAGCATAAAGCTTTGATACTGTGCCAGGTTTCTCTTTGTTTTAGTCTGCTGTGAACTTGTCGAAGCCACATGTCTGTGAAATGTGGAAAATCAGACATTCAGCATATTGTCTTCAAGCGCAGGATAACTGCATGACCCTGGGTGAGGTCACTGGCTGAAGTTTTTCCAGGCACAGCAGGAACGTTTGCCAAGCAGGTGCCTGAGTGTTATCTCAGGTAAACATCAGGGAGCCCTTCCAACCTGCCAAAACCAACATCAAACCGCGTTTGTCTTTCTGGCTGTATGGCATGGAAAAGGTAGTCAAGCATTGGAACAGGCTGCCTGGAGAGGTGGTGGAGTCACCATCTGTGGAAGTGTTCAAAAAACGGGTAGACGTGGCATGCTGGGACATGGTTTAGTGGGCATGGTGGTGTTGGGTTGATGATTAGATTGATGATCTTAGAGGTTCTTTCCAATCTTAATGATCCCTAGTTTTTACTTTCATTAAAAATAATGCAGCCACCAAGCCAGGAAACATGAAATTGCTACTCTACTCTTAATTGGTTTAGTGGTGGACTTGGTAATGTTAGGTTAATGGTTGGACTGGGTGATCTTAAAGGTCTTTTCCAACCCAAACGATTCTATGATTCTATGGGATTAGCAGAAACCCCGAGGTCGTGGAGTCCAACCTCCTCCTGTGATGTGTGGCCTGCAATGACAGCTGTCTTCAGAGACCTCCTGAACCCCACCTTGAAGGGGTTTAGCTTTCTGCCCCGCATTACTTGGAGTGAAAGGGTAACTCTACCTGCATTACTCTGAGAGTTACCAACGCTCTGGCTAAATTTACTCATGGCTGTTCTCTGCCTGTATTTCATTTCATTAACATTAAGCCTTGAGTGTGGGGGGGCATGCTGCCCTCAGAGGTGTGTGGCCTTCTGGTGCATTTGCAGACTGTCATCCTTCATTTTGCTGGGCCAGCGTATTCCAAACAGGGGGCCATGGCTGTGTGGGGGACGGTGCGATGGGCGCTGCGTCAGTGCTGCCGGCGAGGACGACTCCCTCCCTCCACCCCTGTGGGGCCATGCTGCCATGGCCCAGGCCCACATGCCGGCGGGAGGGCTGAGGAGGGTCATCCCCCAAAATATGGTGCTGGGAAGCACCAGGCGATGCTGTCCCTGCTCATGCAAGGGGGGTTGGGCTGGATGACCTCTCAAGGTCCCTTCCAACCCAAAGCATTCTACGATTCGATGATGCTGCATGAGCCTTGGTCACCCCGGCGGCCACACCCTCCACCTTTCCAGCATTGCCGGAGGTAAGTTAATGGGATCCGTTGTATTTCATGGCATAAAGACCAGGGACGAAATCCCAAACCCTGAGGAAGGACCACTTGCTTCAAACTACACATCCTGGCTCCGCTTCCTCCAGCCCTGCCTGGCCGGGGGAGCAGCGGAGGGCTGCCGGCGGCGTGGCGTGCTTGCCCGTGCCATTCGGTGGCTTTTTTCCAGAAGGGGATTTATTTAGAGTGGGTTTTAGTGCCTTTTTTTCCTCCTCTTTTCAAAGTTGTGGGAGCGTGCTGTGTGATTAACGCAGAAGAGCACCTCTTTGGAGACGCGGCCCTGTATTAGCGAAAGCTCAAATTTTGACGCCGCTACCTTTTCGGTCTGATCAAATTACTCATCCCCAGCCCGAGCATGAATAATACAATACAAAACCTGCCGACGCTCAGGCTGCTCCCAAACAAGTGCATAATTTAAGAGCGTCCAAAGGCTTTCAGCTGGGCAGGGAAAGCCCCCTTGCCGCGCTGCTGCCCCTCTCCCGGGCGCTCACGGCTGCGGGCCCCCCGCTACGGTGTTCTTCGCTTTTGTTTCCCAGCGTTAAATGACATTTTGTAACGCAAAGGGAGAAAGAAAGCGCCATCTCCTAAGGGGCCCTCAGACCTGAAAATGGGGGACAAAGCCCGGGAAGGGGGGGGGGGGGGCGCTGCGCGGATGCCCGTCGCCATGGCAACGGGGCGGTGCCGCCTGGCGAGCGCGCCCGTGCCCGTGCCCGCGCCCGCTGCTGCCTCAGCGCCGGCGGCGGGGAAAAGGTGCGGGGGGGGGGGTGGGGGGGGAGGGCGGAGTTTGGTCCTCGGGGGCCACCGTCGGCGCTGACCGTTGCTGCAGGAAGGTGAGCGGGGGGGCGGGGCGGCCGCCGCTGCTGCCATGGCAACGCCTCCGGGCGCACAGGCGGGGCGGGCCTCGGCGGGCGGCACCGGCGGCACCTCGTCCCCCGGGTCCGGGGCGGGGGGGGCAGCGGCGGGAGCCGGCGGGGCGGCGGTGAGCGGGGTGTCGGAGGCAGGCGGGGCTGGCTCCCGCGGGGAGCTGGTGGTGCCGGGGAGGGGCACGGCGGCCGCACCTGCCGGCTGGGCCCGGGGCGGCCCCTTGGCGGGAGGCTGCCCGCCGGGCTGCACAGGGCCGGCCCTTTCCCGTAACGGCCCGGCGAGCGGCTCCTTCGCCTGATGGCGGGTGTTGGTAGTAATCGCGGCGAGGCGCTGGCTGTAGGGCCGCTCCCGGCGGTGCGGCGGGGTGTGTGGTTTGCCGGTGTTCACCGGCAGAAGCTGCCCGCCTTGAAATGCGGAGCCCGGTGCCGCTGGGCCCGCCCGCGGGGCTGCGCCGAGGGCCCACCGCGGGGCTGGGCGTTCCCCACTCCAACAGTGGCGGCTTCGGGCTTACCGGGCTGTGCGTGTGTGTACTTTGGTACGAAGGGGCAAAATAACAAAAGTCCATCACTGTATCCCTCTTTTTGTTGTAACTGCGCCTAGCCTGTGCTTGCCTATAACCCCGTAGAGGCGTTATTTAGCTTTGCAGAACAATTCAGTCACAGTACCCACCCCTCCCTCCATTAGAATAGAAGCAGGTGAAAATGAAGACTTGAGATTTTCTGAATGTTTTTGGCCCCTATTAAAACTGAAGCACTTTAATCTTTACTTCGTAAGACTCTAGATAGAATATCCTGATTCAGGATTTTCGGAAACGAGGTCATTAAACTGAAATTATCCTTTCAGACATGGCTATGTTAAAACAAAGAGGCTGAATTTTATGCTGCTCCCCTTTATTATATGTATCCTAAATAAATTGAACAGTTTCCAGTATTTGTGCTGAGTGTCACAGACTGAATGTGTTTTGTTAAAGGCACTGTCGTGGTTTAACCCCAGCCAGCAACTAAGCACCACGCAGCCGCTCCCTCGCTCCCCCTGCCCCGATGGGATGGGGGAGAGAATCAGTAGAGCAAGAGTGAGAAAACTCCTGGGCTGAGATAAGAGCAGTTTAATAATTGAAATAAAGTAAAATAGTAGTAGTAAAAATAACAATACAATAATAGTAATAATAATACACAAAGCAAGTGATGCACAATGCAATTGCTCACCACCCGCCGACCAATACCCAGACAGCTCCCGAGCAGCGATCGCTGCTCCCCGGCCAACTCCCCCAGTTTATACACTGAGCATGACGTGATATGGTATGGAATAGCCCTTTGGTCAGTTTGGATCAACTATTCTGGCTGTGCCCCCTCCCACTTTCTTGTGTACCTGGCAGATCATGGGACGCTGCGAAGTCCTTGACTAGCATAAGCAGTACTCAGCAACAACTAAAACATCAGTGTGTTATCAGCATTTTTCTCACACTAAATCCAAAACACAGCACTGTGCCTGCTACTAGGAAGAAAATTAACTCTATCCCAGCCAAAACCAGGACAGGCACAATTCAGCTTCATAGCTTTTGCCGTCCACTTACTAAAATGATGATGAAGTTAAAGAGAAACAGTTCTTCTGTGCTGAATACGTACTAGAGCAAAGTAACCACCATTAAGAACCCAGGTACATGTCACTGCCCTAACCAAGGGTATTTGTGAAGGAAGGGGCATTCCCAAGCAAAAAGGATTACATGTCGTATGAGAAGAGGTGCAGGAAAAACATGATGGAAATAGACGTGGTGTGGAAAGCCAAAGCAACAAGTCTGAACAAGTTTGAAGCTTTAAACTTGGAGAAATCTAGAGTGATTCTCATGGCAAGTGATGACTAAAAAGAAGTGAATTAGGAGAAAAAAAAGCCTGGTTTTCTTGAACAAAATATGGATCAAACGAAAGAGCTTTTATGAAGCTTGTATACAAACAAGTTTGCAACAAAAGTGCCCAGCTTTATTACTAGTCTTTTCTCTTAAACAAATCTTGACTAAATTTTGAGGTCTAAAAGAGCAGCACTCCTGTCAAGCGTGAAACACAGAGTTTTAAGAAGTGGAGCTGGTATTCATGTGTGTAAATGGTTGGACTGGATGTTCTTAAAGGTCTTTTCCAACCTAAACGATTCTATGATTCTATGAAATAACTGAGAACTCCAAGATGCTCATCAGAATATAGAACAAAAGCTTGAAGGAATTTAAGCAGCATCTTCTGGATGGAAGGGTTTTTACAAAATCCATGACAAAATGCTTAGACAGATTAGGAAGTCCAGGTGCAACTCTTCTTGTCTGGAAGAGCAGGATGGTCGGACAGCAAGAGCTGTCTTACTGTTCCAGGGCCATCCAGGGTCAGAGCGAATTCTTACATCCCGTATTGTGTTACCATATGCTAATGCTCGTATCGGGATCTTTTAGTATGTTGTAAATGACGCAGATTTGTCCTACCAGAAAGACACTTAGAAGTGGCACCTACCCGCCTACAGCAGAGGGTACAAAGAGAATAGGAACTTTTGAATAATCAACATTTCCTTCTGTTATGTTGCTTTTGCAAACAGTAATAAACAAATTAGGGAAGGAATGATGAGTGGCTAAATCTGTAAAGAGAGCAGAATCAGCTCTCTAGGCTGATGTGTGTCTCCACATGTCTTTAACCCTTTTGTGTCTTTAGATGGAGGCAGATGCCTTCAACTGAGTGAGCTGAACCGAGGGGTGGCAGGCAGTCAGCCTGGACCCCCAAGCACTGGCACTTAAGCAGTTCTTCAGGAGCTGTTGGCACCTGTGTGCTATGCAGTCCAAAGATGGTTTAAAAGATTCAACCCTTACAGTGGCTCATCTTCAGTTTTGTCATTATGATTATATCCAGCCTGATTAACTAGCTACTGAGTATTTCCCATTGTTGTCCTCCTCAGAAATACAAACCAGAACTGAATCCTTTTCCCAGGAGCCTCAGCTGGTGTCTGTGTGACTTTCTTTACCCCTAATACTAGTGGAGGTGATATGGTTTGAAAGCTAGCTGCTTGTAAATGTTCAGTCACTCTAGCAGAAAGTTCCTGTCAAGAGTCCAATGAATGTCTTCTCATTTTAATATGCTCACAATTATGGGAAGATTTTTGATAATTTGATCTACTGTAAGCCATGGCATGGATCTTCTAGGACTTGTGCATCCCACATCTTTGCAATGTAACTTTAAACAAGTTAAGATTTCTTTAAAGGAAAGTGGGCCAGGCCAATATAAAATAACAATGTAAAACACACCTGGGAGCAACAAAAGCTGGTAGTACTTCTAATAAACATACACCAGCGATCTCTCTGTTAAAGGATGGGACTAACACTTAAGAGATCATGAGTTCTAGTCTTGGCTCTGTCAGAGACTCACTGCAAGACATTGAGTAAGTCACCTTGGTTTGCTTTTTGACTCAAATCTTCCCCTCGTAGTCGGGGCTGAAAATGCCAAAACCATTCATGTTTCTAAACTGTTAGTGATCCTTAGTTCTGAGGTGCTGTGGCACTACCCAACACAGTTGTATTGATACTGCTTACAAGCTTGATGTGGGTGACATCAAGAGATATAAATGTTCTGTATTTGTGTGTCACTAGAGTTTTAAACCATTTTTTTTTCCCTCTCCTTTTTATAGTATTGCTCTAATGCATCATCAAAATGAGTGAAAAGGAAGACCAAGGAAATCCAGCAGATACGGGTGATTTAACAGAAACTGGAGAATATGAGGATGACTTTGAAAACGACCTCGAATGGCTGATTAATGAAGAAGAAAAAGAAAACCTTGGTGAAAGAGAGGTATTTGTTAAATTAAATGCTAGTTGTCTTATTTAGAAGACAAAACTGAGTAATATTTGGAATCATAAGCACAAAATTTAATATGGTTTGAAATGTGTAGGTATATTCACTGAATTTTGACAAGGAAGGTTATTGGAATTATGGTGAAAAATAATTCAGTGAACTGGTTGGTTTGGTTATAATTGCCTTAAAACAGAAAATTCAGTGTTCATTGAAAGTAATATGTTTGTTTCAAATGTACTTCTGGGTTCCTTTAAGTGTTTGTGCAACACACATTGTTCTGGTTTTATGTCGTCACTGATCGCTTTACTGTGCAAGCCCTGGTTAGTTAAACTTTGTGCCGATGTGAACATGGAGAAACTGCAAGAGAGTTGTTAGTGCCAAAAAACGCTATTAGTTATGACATGCATTATTTGACAGCCTGGTTTAGAATTAGGGTAGTTAGTACTGCTCTTCTCTCTTGCTGTTTCTTTTTCTCTGATACTGTTCTTTGTTGGGAGAATAGACTAGTTCATTTTAATTTAATTTTTTTAGAATCCCGAAAAAAATGAAGAGGATATTGAAGCACAAATTGTTGAAGTTGCGGACAAGTTTGAGGAACACAGTGAGGAAATGGAAGGAAATCAACATCAGCTTTCAGGGACGGACGTAGATACGAAAGTGAGACCCTCCAATGAAGACAGTTTGGAATCCCGTCCTGATATTAAACAGGGGGACCGTGTATCTGATACTGATAGTGAAAGCTCTTTCCAGGAATCCGAGCTGGAAAACCAGCAGGAACTGGATGAGGAAGAGGATGAAGAAATAAAGCGTTACATCTTGGAAAAGATTGAAGAAGCCAACAAACTGCTGGAGAATCAGGCTCCTGTGGATCAGAACAGAGAACGGAAATTAAAATTTAAGGATAAGTTGGTGGATCTTGAGGTTCCTCCTCTAGAAGATGCTGAAGTTTGTAAAATGGACCTTGCAAGAGGAGATGATGTTTCAAATAGGCTATCTCAGTTGCATATTTCTAATGAAATGGGACAGGAAAGCACATCACTTTCACCACGTGCTGGCAAGGATGAGGAGAAGAAGGATGGTAAAATCCTAGTGGAAAAAGATGGGAAGTTTGAACTCTTAAGTTTACGTGATATTGAAAGCCAGGGCTTTTTGCCCCCTGTAAGTGTTTCTTTTACCGATACTGAAACTCCACAGATGTCTCCAAAATCTTCACACTACAGTCCTTTTGGCACTGCCTCTGGAATGAAGGAAGTACCTCCAGTAAGACCAGGAGCACATTCTTTTTCTCCTGGTGGAGAAGAGTGTGTGTATTTCCCTAAGCCTCCATCTAACCCTAAGCGTCGTCCAAATTCTGCTATCAATGCCTCAAGAGGTCTGGGAAGACGGAAGACTCCACAGAGAGCGCAGTCTGCAAATGTGCCCACTGTGAGAAGCTCCACTTACTGTCTTTCTCCCAGACAAAAAGAATTGCGGAAGCAGTTAGAACAAAGGAAAGAAAAACTGAGGAAAGAGGTAAAGATACAGAGGCGACAAGTAGATCACAGTGACCATCCTGTTCCTCTGCTTCACAGAGACTACATGTTCCAGGCATTTACTCCATTTTCCCATGATAAAAGAGACAGCAATACTAATACTAGTACTAATTATTATTATTCTCTGAGTTTGTACAGAATCTCTCAAAACTCCTTTCCTTAAAGGAAAAAAAAAAACCACAGAGTGGCATAGGATAATACCTTGCTTACAGGGGAAATCAAGTATTTATTTAATATATCCTTCTTAAACAGGCCTTCTGCTGCTGTTTTGCACTGCTTTTGCTTATTGACTCTCTTCCTACCTAGGTTCCATTACAGGCCCACTGTTTACGGGAATGTAGCACATGGTCTCCACAGGTCACACTGCAGTGCAGGAAGTTAACATTAACCGCAGTAATGCAGGTGCACATTGGGGTGCTCATAAAGTGTGTAATAGGCAATTATCATCTGGGAAAGTGTGCAGTCATAAAGTAAGATTTACACAGGAGAATGACTGTGAGAAACATGAACAAAGTGGGGCGTGTTTAATGTGTACGGCAGATACATCCGACTTCAAAAGCGGCATGCCTTGTTGCTTGCTTAAGATGCGTGCAGTTGAAGTCACATTGGCCAATAATATAACTGGATACTTTTTTCCTGTAAAGATTTTGCATGGGTGAGTGTCATAGTAAGTTTTCTTAATGAGTTTGTTGCAAAGTAGGTTTTTTCCCCCTTTTTCTGTTAATCGATATTACTTTTCCTTCTTACTTGATTTTACCTGGGTGCTACACAGAGGACAAAAAGAAGAAAATGTTCCCAGTACTGAGGCTACTCTTCCTGTATCTATAAAGGGCAGTAATTTAAAAGAAAGATATATATATAAATTCTATTTTAGAAAAGAAAATCACTATCTTTTGTATTACTGGGAAAAAAACCCTTTTAATTCTTTCTCAGCTCCTTATTCAGAAAAAAATAACATTTAATAGACAGTCAGCCTCTGATAGCTGTAACAGGAACTTCAGAAATCTTTACCAAAGATTTTTAAAAGTCAATGTTTTAATTTGCTTTGCATTATTCTATGATGATAAATTACAAAAAGGTAACTTACTACGTATGTTGCTCTAGACAAAGAGCATGAAGCATCTACCATTTTTCTGTGCCATGATGTTCTAAGTAAGCTGGCTAAGTAGCTTCAAAGGCTGCTTTCTGTCCATGGAAATAGGTCTAGCCTGCTTTATTTGAAAAGTTTGCTGAGGCTTAGCTCAGTAATGAGGGATTTGAAATGGGAAGAGTTACTGACGTGTTTTCTTTGCACACACAAGACTAGATACGCTACATATTTGAAGTAAAAGGTAGTGTGGTGGAGGTAAGGAAGGTTATTTTCCTAACAATGTGTGCTAAATCTCTTCCTCTGTTGGCCGACTTATGAAAAGGTAAGAGTGTATTACCTTATTTCTTTGTTCTTGAATGGAGTTCTTCCATTCTGTGATGGGATCTCACAGGCATGAAACATTTCTTGACATTACTGGAATCCATCTGCTTCATTTTAGTGGGTTTTTTTCATTTCAGTAAATTACAAATTGTAAATTTGGAAGGTAGTCTGAAAGTTGTGTGTAGGTGTGAGGAACAGGATGTATTCACAAGAAGAATAGATTTCTCTGAGTGTTGAAATGAGTGGGGACTGTAGCTGTTGTGTTGAAGAGAATCAAAACTTGGTAAAATGTCCTCATCAGCTTTCTGAAGCATTGTTTGAGAACCTTTCTCCTCCCTGTAGATACTTCTTGTATACTACTTGCTAAAATGCAATTAATAATTACAAAAAAGTTTTCTCAATTTTGTAAAAATCAGGTCATTTTGTAAACTTGAAAAACATGTTAAGCTATTAATACTACTTAAGTAAATAAATTACAACTTCATGTCCAAAAAAAATCCTTATTTATAACGTAGTGCCTGCAGTCCATAGGTAGTTAAATATCCTTTAGGGTTTAGTGGTTCCTCAAGCCTGAGAGTTTAATTAGTTTTTAAAATGCATCAGTTTAAACTGATTTTAAGGCAATCAGTCAGAGCTATTGGGCAGGCTTAATTTTAAAGGTCTTGACCTGTTGCTATTGAAATGTCTGTGCATTGAGGTGCATCATGGAAATGGAGGTAATCACAGAAAGGGTTAGACTGAAAGTATCTGAATGTAATGTGAACTGCAGAAGTGCTCAAGCTCGTTTCTTCCTAAAAGTAGTCTCAGCTATGATGCAGTCATTGAGTATTCCTGTTTCATCAGCATTTTTGTGTATCTCATGTAACTCAAATGGCTTATTATGACAATAAGCCTATTCATTGTCTATTGTGACAATGAAGGCCTTTGCAGATTAAGATGATTCTCTTAAGAGTGAATAAACTTAGTTTTTCATTCCATTCTAGGAAGAAGAAAGGAAAAGGGAACAAGAAGAACAGAAGAGAAGAGAGAATGAGATGGTTTTTAAAGCTTGGTTACAGAAGAAGAAAGAACAAGTGCAAGAAGAAAAGCGAATTCGTCGTGCAAAGGAGCTAGAAGACATGAACAGCAAAGTAAGATCTCCCTAATGTAAGACTGGGATCTGTAGTGGTCTGCTTGGATAGGAAAACCAAATTCTAAGCCTGCGTGTTAGCTAAGCATATGAAAATTGACGGCAATAGGGAATAGTTTTGTTTCATGGCTTTCAGTGAAGAGCTAGATTGACTTGCATGTTTAGGATTGCTCTGCTTGGCAGAGTGGCTTGCATCGTAGAAGCTGCTTATATGAACTTAATAGCTATAAAATCACAGGAGATACAGTAATGCTTCTTTTTTATCAGGGGAGTGACTTGATTGAACCCTGAAGTGAACAAGGAGCCAGAAAACCCTTTGAAGTGTATTTCTTACCATCAGAACTTGTTGGCAAGCGGTTAATGCACGTGACTTGACCAAAACATGAAGAGTCAGATGCTCTGAATTCCTCTGCCTTGCAGAGATGGGCTTGAAAAGCTAAATTCAGTATTTTTCAAAACCTACAGCTTTGAATGCTTGCTCATGTATATATTCCATGCCAGATTTGTATATGCTCTCGTTTGCTTATAAAGTATGTTTTGTGGATGGGCGATGCCAGCAGAGTTCAAAAAATTACTACAACATGATTAATATAAAGGTCATTTAATGATAAGGCTTGTGTATATATGTCTTTTTTTTTTTTAAATAGGAGAGGAACAGGAATCCAGAAGAAGCCTTCAAGTTATGGCTTAAAAAAAAGCACCAAGAACACATGAAAGAAAAACAGATAGAAATTTTGAGACGCCAAGCTGAGGGAATTGCCTTTTTTCCAAGAACAGAGGAATGCAACAGAGCCTTTAAAGAGTGAGTAGGGTAATTCCTAGGGAATCATATTTGAAAATTTTGTAGTCTGTCAGCTTAAGACTGTAGTTATTTTATGGTACATCTTTACTGCTGAAGTCGTCATTGGTTTGGGATTTTTTTTTTTTTTTTTCACGAATACGCTCTCATAAACTTACACCCTAGTAGAAATACATCAGTTCCTTGACGTTGTTTGTTCACTGTTGTGAAACTACTTGTCAGAACCCAAGCTGAAATAGTGAACTGCTTCTGCTGAAAAGGAGTGATCCTTCTCCCCTTTTTGCCTGCTCTGGAGCAGGTTTGGGTTGATTCAGATCATTAAACAAGCAGAAAGTTAATCCAATAAAATGGATTCTACTCGAGTCCATGAGTTGAATCAGCTCAACAAAAGGGGGGAGGTGAAGGCAAATGCAGAAGCAGGAGAATTGGAATGGAAAAGTAGTGCTTCCTGTGTTTAGGAGTGGCAGGCTTTTAGACTGGCTCAGCCATGACACCTAACTTTATCCTACAGGGTAAGGTGACTCCAGTTAAATGGGAGCATCTCCTTTGAATGGATGATGTAAAACTTACAATT
Organism: Pelecanus crispus; assembly: GCF_030463565.1. Taxonomy (NCBI): domain Eukaryota; kingdom Metazoa; phylum Chordata; class Aves; order Pelecaniformes; family Pelecanidae; genus Pelecanus; species Pelecanus crispus. The sequence continues at coordinate 98,541,357 of NC_134643.1, forward strand.
GCAACTGTCATTACTTCTAGTCCTGTTTCTCTCTCCACAGATGGCTAAAAAGAAAGAGAGAAGAAAAACGAGCAGAAGAACTAGCTGCTAAAGAGAGAGCAAGGCAGCTTAGATTAGAAGCCAGAAGAGCGAAGCAGATGCAGAGCATCCACTGCATTAGTTCAGAGCCCAAGTCCTTTCGCTTCACAGACCATTATAGTTGAAAGTGTGATGTAACCACAGAGCTCTTGGTGGCAGCCCTCTTTAATTTTTATGGCTTGAGCTTTTGCTCTTTACAGCTGCTATTTGTTTGTGGTGTTTTTAAAGCTTTCAAGCAAGGTTAACAATTACCTTCACTGACAATGATTTTACTATCTATTTATTTGTAATTTTGTTGAAAAGCCTGCTTTTATTTATAACTCAGGGATCTTCTTGGTTTGACCAAATCTAAATGAGTGCGAGATCTATATGCAAGGGTGGCAAATACACATTCCTGTCTTTTAAAAGCACTTTATACTCAACTCTACCATGAATTCCTGGATGCAGGCTATTATATAAAATGTTGAATTTTTGCCAGATTAATATTGCTGTTTGCTGATGCTTGTGATGAAGACTGTACAAGGTGTTACATTGTTGGAAAAATGCTGTTTCTTGTACCACTTTCTATTTATCTGTTGACCAGCTGTTAATTCTGGCTAGACCAGAGGACTATTTTATTTTCATTCAGAGAAAGTGGTCATTGAAGGCTAACATATATGTGAACGTACAACAGTTTTTAAACTTAGTTCTGTGAGTCATGTTCAGTAGTTTTCTATTCCATGAAATTAAGTTTGTGGGAATTATGGCCTTTACCAATATCAAGGAAGCTGGATTCCTTGTATACATGTCCATGTTTGCTAAATTAATTATAATAACCTACATCACTTTACCCAGCTAAATTGTGAACTCTTGTCAGAGAATATGCTGAGGTCACTCATGAAATCATAAAGTTAGTGGAAGATGAGGAGCATTCTCTCCAGCTACGTGTCCAACACATTTCATGATCTGGCATTGCATTTTTCCACATTCAAAGTGTTTTCTGGAAGAACTGTAACAGAAGGAAGTGTAGTAGATGGAAAGCAATGTTGCCATTAGTATTTTTCTCTTGCCCTTCTGGAGATATAGGCATACTGAGAGAGTACCGGTGTTTGACTGGAGGGTGCTGTGTGGCAGCTTTTACCAGCGTAGATAAAGGGCATGGGTGAGACATGAAAATTTCACATGCTAGTGAGAAACACGAGTAACAGGTGCCTTCTTCCTTCCTGTACCTTCCCCTGACACCAAGGGCAAGAAATGCTTCTTATGCCTAGCAAGCAGATGCAGGAGGAAAGTTTGCAAAGGTTCACACCATCTCCCTAATTGTATTAAGCTATGAAAGAAGTGCTTCTTGGTCTGTTACCTCTGAACTGTAAAACCCTTCACTACTGGTCTACGTCATACAGTTCCTTTTATGCTGCAGAGAAAACAAGGTCAGAAATACAGCTATACTAAATCCAAAATTGCAACTTGAAAGCAAGCAAAAAGTTTATTGTAGCTTTCTGCATCCAAACCAAAGCATGGCCAGCAACAGCAAGAGCTTACACCTTACCTGTTCTGATCATGGTATAAGATTCAAAGGAAAACTGGGTAAAAGCAGCCATTTCAGAAACCCTTTCCCCAAATTAGACGGCTAAATATGATAAATTTGGGAGCAAAACTAAGAAATTAAAATACATATTTGCATCCTCCTACCTTTCTTCTTTGCATCTGCAACTTAAATAGGCTTCTTTGGATCTAGCAGATTGTCTGCTAAAAAGTTCTCTTCGAACCTACATCAAGATTATAAAACCATGCAAGTAAAAAAATACTTTTTTTTTTTTTTAACAGCACCTGTGCAAACTTAGTGCTTATCTTCAGCTTCCCATAACACCCAGGAAGACCTTGGGCAAGGACTGCATCCTAACGCTAGGTCAGGTTTCAACACTATGTAGTAAAGGAGGTATATCAGTCTGTCTTTGCGGAGGATCTGCTATGCAACAGCTTCACTCTAGAAGCTGAAATAGATGGAAGAGCCATTATTTTAGCTTTATGGAAACACATGAATAATCTCACCCCACACAGTTTTCCAGAATCCATTTAAAACCAGTTACTATTTATATATTTTAGCTAGAGTTCATTCAAGCTCTTTCCCCTTCTTGGCAGGAAGGCTGCAACACTGCGTATGCACTTACTTTCAGAACTTAGAGCTATGAAGAATCATTGCACATATTCCTTTTTATTACTAAATTTAAAAGGCTGAACATAGACTTGGGGACAGTTCATCACCTTGGCTAAGATTAAAAAAAAAGCACGGAGCTGACCATTTTCCATTGCTTTTTTTCTTTTTTTAACCTATCAGCACTTCATTAACTTTGGTATAGTTATGCTTTTATCTCCCTCTAAAGAGAAATTCATTGAGATTTGCTATTAAGACTGTAAACCTTAAATAGTCAAGGGCACCTCTATGCTCTACAAATTGGACCAGCATAACATTTTTGGTCTTGCCTTTGTAGAAGAAAATAAGTAGCTTTCCAGACTGAAAAGTAGTAGAAGTATCCCAGAGGCTAAGGAAATCCTGTCAGTCCCTAACTTCAGGAGGTAGAGAAGCAGAAACCACATAATTTCCAATGTTAAACCCACCTATTATGGAAAGAAATAGGAAAAAGGGAAGCCTACTGAATATCAACTAGTGTAATTCTTCCAAAAGAGTGCATGTGCAGGCGCATCGGCTGTGTTTTTAAAGGGCTATCAGCTCTCCTTGACAGTGATTGCAACAATTGAAAGTTATATCTTCGTATCTTGTATATGGGTGAAACCTTCCAATATTTTTCTTTGTGGAAAGGAAGGAGGATGGAGAAGTCTCAGAAAAAGAAACTTCTGTTGTTGTTTCTGTGCATGCAGCTGGATCCAGTACACGTAGCACCTAAGGATGAAAAAATTGAGTATTGTCATTATTTATGTTGTTCTGCTTATTCTTCCCGTTTGGGGTTTTTTTGTTTGTTTTGTGGGGTTTTTTTGGGTTGGGTTTTTTTGGTGGTAGTTTCTTTGTTTTGTTTTAATGAGGGAGGGAGACAGCTCTATTCAGCATGTTTCCCCTGCATATAGTTTTTAAAAAAGGCAAGATACTAAGTAGTTAACATAAAGCAAGGTGTTTCTGGAAAGAAGACTCTGTGCTGACAGACTGAGATGTATGAAGAGTTCCTACCATTTCAGCCATTTTCTCAGCAGGGGTACTGCAAAACTCCACAGCTGTTGAAGTCTTTTTCGGACTGTTAGTGCCAACATTTCCAAGAAGATGCGAGCTTACAGCTTTGGCTAGCTTACAATTCACAGCTGCTAGCTCTGTTGTAGTGTAAGGTTGGGCACTAGGATAGTAGGTCTGTTGTCTCCCCCACTGAAGAGAAACCATCAGCTCCTCCAGCAGCCTGTGCAGAAAGGAAAAAAAAAAAAAAAGCTCCAATAGTGGTTTTTGTACTCTATACTATCAGCACACAGCATACTTCAGAGGAATCCTCTTTTCTGAAGACTTACTGCACAAGCCAAATGTTAACCAAAAAAGGAAGTTTACGTGTTCAAAAACAAGGAGGCAGACAGGCTATTCTCCAAGGCAAGGCCTCACCAACACAGTATTTTAATACTGGTAAGACTTATTTTACATCTGGCAGGATAAGCATTAAAAAGCCAATGCAGGTAGAAGAACTGGTATGTTTTGGAAGGACACAGAGGAGACTTGAAGTCAAGACAGTAAGTGATTAAATAGAGAAAGTCTGAGGATATGAGGGATGTCGGTTCCACAGTACATGCCCCCAACACCTCACACCTCCAGGGAACGATGCAGAAAGAATTAGTGCTACTTTGGCTTTTTCAGCTCTCAGACTGCAAAATGACCGTACTACCCATCAGCATAACTGATTTTTGTTGAATATCACTGGATTAGGGGAAAGTTATTTGATTCTTCTCTGTGCTAGAATAAACTGACAGAAATGAAAAGTTTGCACAGAGGTAGTCTGGATTAGAAAAGAAATCATACTTCTGCGTATCAATCATCTCTTGACGGAACTGATCGCGTTCATTCAGCAAGTCCTGGATTGCACTTTGTGCCTCCCTGGTTTGACGCTGAAGAATTGCTCTGGTATTGGTTAGCTCATCAGCCATAACCCTGCAAAAGAAATCTCCAATCAGTAGTGTAAGTGAGCAGTTTGAAAGTCACCTTTATTCTACTACAGACCATAATTTGTCAGCTCAAAGGTATTAAGGTGCTGTTCTCACCTCCCTCCCTCATGCAGGGCCTATATCAACCTTATTACAAAGGACATGTATTAAGAGCAATTTCTGTTCATCTACAGTCATACAAGTGCAAGATTATATTTTTGACTTGCTGAGTTTAAACAATCTTATGTCACTTAATACAAATCTAGTAACAGACATTTTAAACCACCTTGAGTACACAAACATGGACATATTTTGCTATGCCATGAGACTTGGCACAGACACCTCAGGCAGATATTTCAAATGCCTGCGACACTGCAAATGCAAAAACCAGAATGATATTTAAACAACAACCAGTTAGAAATCTGAGATCTCAATGAACCAGAATGTTACAATATCAAAGGGCATTACTCTAAGCACATCACCACACTGTTGTTCCTAGAAGGGACTTGCATCCCTGATCTCAGAACTCCTATTAATGCTAAATAAGCAAGTTAAATTAGGATAGTAGCACTTGCCTAGCTAGGCCTATTACAAGTATTTACATTCACTCAATATGCTGAAACTTCTTCAGACCAGCAAATTAAAGGGAGGTGCCTGTATTCTACTACCATTTCCTTCAAGCAGTAAGGCCTTTTTGTAATATGCATTAAAAATCATAATTAAAATGTAGTTAGTTATATCCAAGCACAGTAAAAGATTAAAAATCCTAGAACACTATTTACATATCTGGTACAACAACTAGACTTAGCAAGTTAAAAGTCTAATCCACTGTCAAATGAGATTCTGACACTCAGACCAGCTTAAGATTTGCTCCTGACTTCTGCTACCCATTATTTTATGGTTATACAAGTAACAGCAGGGTTCTGAGCAGTAACACAATCAGTATTTAATGAAAAGGTGCCCTTACTCTTTCTTCCATACTGAGATGCCCTTCCCAGTAGATCCCTGAATCATTGTAAGCAGAGTTCTTAACCAAATCAACTTCTTCACACAGTGATGACTGTATCCTACTTCAGGGGTGGAGGTGAAAAATCAAGCTAATCACCTTTAAGAGGAGTCAAAACAGCTGTCCTGGAAGATATTTTTAAACCCTAAACTGCACAGTCTACCAGAAATAAGAACTTCTCCTGCTGTGTTGACAAGAACTGCAGTTAAGCTTTTAAGAGGTTTAGGATCTACTGTATTACCTTTGAAAAGCAGAACTATTCAGATTTACAAGGAGCCTACTTTATACCTTTCCTGTATACTCAAACTTCACAGTAGGTATTAGTATAGCCGTTGTGACTGTCCTCGGCATATTTAGGCACATTCCCAGGCATTGCAATGGGTGTACGTAATAAAGACTGAAGGAGAATGCTGTTATAACAGTTCTGGAAGAGGAAATACCTGCTTGCTAGGAATTTGCTTCGCCACACATCACATTGTATAGACATGCGCTCTAATTGTTCAGACAGCTGAGACATATTCCTGCCCAGGACTTCATTTTCTAGGATTAGCTGATTTTTCTCACGAGCCATCCGTTCAAAGTGATACTCCAGATCATCCCCAACAGAGGCAACAAGTAATTTCTTCAGCTCTCGATTCACCTAGAATTAGACCAGACTGTCTTGTCAATATAGAATGAAACATCTCCTACTTCCAGAATGCAGTGCAAGTTATTGCAAATACCTAACAATAAATTGCCCTTCTGCTTCCAGAACGTGACAAATCCAATGCAGTGTATATTAAGCCTCACAATTCACTCCAGTGACCATAAACATTTTGAGACTAATGCATGTTTAACACATTCTTGTTTAAATTCTAACAGAGGCCAAAGAGGAAGAATGAAAGCCTGCTACAAGAAACAAAGAAAGTTTCACTAGTATTCAAGTCCTGAATCAGTAAGATAACAAAGGATTAGACAAGACATCCACAGATTTTATTATGTAGAAAGTTATAGTCACCCCTTCTATGGCATAATGTTTTTCACTTAGCAGTCGAGTTGAGGAACAAAATCTTTCCTCATGAAAGATCCATTTCCCTGCAGCCCTCTAATGTGTTTCTCCCAGCTTCAAGCCTTTGATACTTTCATCTGTTGTCAGAGAAGCAGCACTGGATTACTTAGATGTACTTCTGCTCGGTATCTTAGCTGACAAGTTCAAAAGGGAAACTGTCTGTTTCAAGGCTAGAGTGTCATACCACTTCCCTTTGGTCACATTCACAAACTGCTTATATAAACAAAAGCAGCTGAGCTGTGTTGTGAGAAAATACCTCTCGTATCTTACCTCTGTCTGTATACGCAGCTGATTAGAGAGACCTTCTTTATCCTGTAACAACTGCTTTTCTGAATTCTTTAGCTTTTCGATTGCATTTTTCAGCTCTATGTGTTCTTTCTTGGGATCTGCAGCTCCATCTGACTGATGAAACGTGTCTCCTTTATGTCCTGCTGACTTAGCCACCTTCGCATTTTTAGTTGGTACAACATGGGTGATAGCTGCTTTGGGGACTAATATACGAATAGCTTCAACCTCCACTGATTTATCAGCATGTACTTTCCCTAGCTGCAGAACTCCGGGACTCAGGGAAGAGACTGTCTTTTTATGTGGGCTGTGGTGGATCTGATGGTTCGTAGTGTTGGCTCCAGTGATTACTTCCACCGATTCGGCTGTCTGCTCTGTTTCCATGCCATCTCCAGGTCCTCGGATGGGTGATGAGGCATCACCAACTAAAATTTAGAAATAGCAGAAGGAAAGTTTACCACCTTTCACTTTGTTATAGTCTCATTGTAAGTCTTCACTTAATTTCTGTACTTCAAAGTTACAGATTTTAATTGCACACTGCATGTGTAAAATAGTCCTTTGCAGCAGGAATTGTAAAGCACAAGTTAGAAAGTTCTTACTCAAGTGTGTGTTGCTCATGAATACTAATAGTACAAGACACAGACATTGATTTGAATTGTATTAATTTCCTGCTGCCATACAAGATTAGATGCAGACATGGAAAAGAGCGAGTAAGGAGAAAATTCTTGACAATATTATAGGTTGAAAGCAAAATCAGGTTTTGGGAGCTGACAGAATCAGAGCAGTCTCATTTTAAAAGCAGGAATTAAATGAAAAGCAGCTATTTGCTACATACCTAACACCTTCAGAAGTTTAGCAGACTTTTAAGTACCATCTACCATGTGTTTTAGTTGTTCAAGTGAAGGTTTAAGAAAAGCCAACAAGCCAGTTCTGCTTCATTTCTAATCAGCAGACCCCAGTATTCCCAGCAACGCTGCAATCTGCTCTGAATTCCCCAATATGCATGATAATGTTTACTGAAATTAATTTTATTTAAGTTCACTACGTTTCCAGCTGAATGAAATACTATTGTAGTTTTCTCACAATGGGCAAAGGCAAGAAAGTTTCTTAGAACATAGCTACACATACTGCTTTTTTTCCTCATACTGTGGGCAGTTAACATGAGCCTGTGCCCTCTTTCCAAATACTGAATTTCAAAAATCTGTAGTAGCACATAGATTGCCCTGCTTTCAAGTTGGCTGAATCAGTACCAACAGGTTCTAAATACTAGAGAAGGACTGACAGACGAGCGTACAGACAGATGACAGTACCAGTGACAAACTTGTTTTTCAATACAAAGCTGGATTAGAAAACTACATTCAGTTAACTGTTCCATCCAGGCAGCTCTGGTTTTCACTGCAATAACGAAGTCACATAACTGCTTCCTAATAGCTACATAAAAGGAACAAGTTTAAATTGCATACAGTGTAACTCTGGTCTTTAGAAATCAAGTTGAAGTACTTTTAATCCAGTCTGCTTAGATATCATGTGAACCACCTACCTTTTTCTAGAGATGTCATTTTCTCTTTAGCAGTCAGCTCTTCCCAACTACATAAGTCTGAGGAAGAAACGAGGGGGCAGGGAGGGAGAATCTTTAGCAAGGTAACAGTGACAGTTAATTACCCTATTATTACAACCTCTAAATGCCAGTTCACTAGCACAGTGAAAAAACCCACACCAAAACAAAGGAAAAAAAACCCAGAATGATAAAAAACACAGCAGAACCCGAAAAGCTAAAAGGAGAAGGCCTATGAGACTTCTGGCACGTGTTTCTTTTTTCACAGAGAGCTGGACTTCAACTCCTATCTCTTGCTCCTCATTCAGTTCCAGTTCCCATTCCTCAAATTTCTTTTTCCAGTCTTGCTCCTGCTTTCAGTGAGCCTTCATCCTACCCTTTAAAACTCTGTAACACTCCCAGAGTACAACCACATGACTATGCACAGATAACCTAAGATCATCACAGAACCCCAAGAAAGGAAAATCCTACACTGTGCTTAAAGCAGACCAAGAGGTGAGGAGGAAATGATGGTAATTTTTTACACCTTTTTTTAACAGAGACAATTCCTAGCCAAAGCAGGAGTCAGTGCTCTGAGTAGCTGCACATGCTTAGTTTGAGCCAACAGTAAAACTTTACCCCCAGTTTGGCCCAAACTGCCATCCTGGCCATTTTCTCCCTAATCCACAAGCTCTGTTGACCACTGCCTCCTTTATCCATGGGTCCACCCACTCCCAAGTCCCCAGGCCACTCACCTTCCTTTTTGAGGGTCTGCCACTAACTACAGTAGTTTGAGATTGCTCTATCCTGTTGGGCTTTTTATTTTTTTTTCTTTAGTTCCCCCTGTTATTCAAGGGAGATCTCCCAAAGCCCTTCCTTCCTTTCGTTATACCACTAACTCAAAAGGCTTAACTACAACTTTTTTGACTTCCACTGCTACAGCTCTCTGTCGTGAAAAGATAACGGTAGCAGTGAACACATTACTGCCAGCTTTCTAGATTCATGATTTGTTTTGTGAGAGGTAGGTTTATCTTTTGTGATGACTAGAAGACAAAAGAAATTACTTCCCCTCCTTGAGTTTTCTCAAACTACAGACACAGGAACATCTTGCTATCTGTTGCTTCTGCAGCTGGAGTTATGTTTTTGCTCATCACCACTACTGTTCATTCATTTTTGATTGAGGATCTCTACTCATTTGAGAAGAGCATGGAGGATGAAAGCATAGCTGCTCAGATAGAGGCAAGAATACTCAATAAAACACTGATTATGAGCATTTAGTCTTATCCGCTTCATCTCAGACCACCAGCTGATGATCCTGCTCCTTCACTGTTCATGTTACAATACTGCTCTTACTGTCCTGCTACTTTCAAAGTCTCAGCGTAAGCGTCTGCACATAGTCCCCCTTATAGTACATCCCTATAGGCAAAACTCCTGCAGTGGTTGAATCGCTAACCACTGCGCCTCTCAGCTAACATCGTGCCCTGTGGAGCCCCACACATGACAAACAACGCAAGGAAATCCTGTATTACGCGGCTGAGTCACGATCCACGAGGGCCTCGCAAAACCACCACCGACCCAGCCCTGGCCACCCAGCCCCCGCCGCGCCCCGGCTACCAGGGGCGAGGAGGTGCCCCCTCGCACCTCAGCCCCGCAGCCTGCCGGTAACCTAAAGCTAGACGTTACCCACCGCTCTAGAAAGAGGGTTCTCACCCCGCGGCAGTACCGGCCAACGCGGAGCGAATCTTTCCCCGCCCGCCTCGGCGCCCCAGGGGGCCAGCCCCGGCCGCCCTCAAGCTACGCCGCCCCAACACCCCTTCCCCAGCCCTGACGGACCGGACCGGACCGGACCGGACCGCGGGAGGGGCCGCGGGGCCCCGAGGACGTTACCGGAGCAGTAGTGTTGCGGCAGACACTGCAACAGCCACAACCGCCACCTCCCCCAACTTCCGCTTCCTGCGGTGGGCGGAGCGCTCTCGGGTGACGTCTCCCCTCTCGCCCAATCGCTGAGCCGCGTACGGGGGCGAGGCTTCGGTTGCCAGGGCGGGGCTTCGCGTGGCGTCACGTCGCGCTCGCGGCAGCGGGGTGAGGCGGGCTGCCGGCCGCCACCGCCGCCATCGCTATGGTGAGCGCCGCCGGGGCGGGACGGACGGGACGGGACGGGACGAGCGGGGCCTGGGCTGCGGCCGGCGGGGGTCAGTGGCCGCAGCTCCGTGCCGTCGTGCCGAGCCCCTTCCTGAGGGCGGCTGCCGAGGCGGGCGGCAGGGGAAGCTCAGCCGCCGGGCAGGTGGTGCCGAGCTGCCGGAATAACGGCCGCGGGGCCCGCCCAGAGCTCCCCTCAGGGGCTGCGCTCCCCTCTGGGTGTGCGGGCGGCCTCAGCGGGGCGGGGAGGGGCCTGGGGGCGCCGGTGAGGTTTTCCCTGGCCCTTCCTTTCGCTCTTTTCTGAGGGATCTTGTGAGGCGCGGGAAGCGGGTAATTCTAAACTGCCGTTAGGTCTCGTTGGTGGCCAACTGGAAAGCTGTTTGCGCGTCCGAGCCGCCCTGGAGTAGGAACAGGCTGGTTTGGAAACTCACGAGGGACCCGATGGGAAGGCGGCTGGTGAATTTTAAGAAGGGGATACGTTTCAGGTGCGACCGTCTTTATTCTTGCCTGGAGCTTCTGTTTAGTAATGCGAGGAAGATGGCAGGATGTCATGGCAGGGGCACTAATGAAAAAACAGTTTGCACTGATAAAACAGTAGAGTGAGTCCCTTTTGCCAAAGGTGGTATGCAAAAACCAGTGTTGCAAAGCTGATTGAAAACCAACAACTTTGAATCGAATTTTGTACTCAAGCACATCGGCGAGGTACATGTAAGAGCCTGGCCGATGCGCCTGCTAGCATACTCAGCTTTAAGTAGCTGCCTCAAGCAGCTCAGATTTGCTCCAGCTGTAGCAGCTTTGTATGCACCTTGCTTTCAGAACGCAAACTCAAGATCAGCATTTGCCACTTAAGTGGGAATGCCACTGTTTGTTTTCAAATACAGGGGTTACAGGTCTTTTGTTTAATCCAGACAAAACTGTGGCTTTCAGTTCCAATGTTGGACTTAACTCATGTTGGCAGAAGTCCTGCTTTGTGTGTTCACACAGATGTCACTTAGGTAGAATGTTCACTTTGTTGTAGTTGAATGTCACTATTAGTATGATGTGTTTCTAACCTCCCTTTATTTCTGAGGTGACACCAAATTAACTGATTCGTTAAAGCGATGTTGAATCTTACAGCAACCTCTAACAAAACGTTTCTTGGTGAATTTGTTTAATTTGTCTTGAAAAGCCTACAGTGACAGGAACTGCATGATCTGTTGATGTAATTCCGTTACGTGATGATTTTTATAGTTCACTGAGGTTTTTTCCTAATATATTCCGTGATGCCAGGGATTACTTGTTCTATCCTTGGTGGGTATAAAGGTATTCCATTTTTGTCTTTTACATGCAGAAGAACTTGAACATGTAACTTTGCGCTTTCCTCTTTTCACATTATTCTACACTAAACAAATTTTGTTCTTTTAGTATTTTCCTACTGATCATGTGTTTTTAAAGTTTAGATTTTTTCCACTCTGCAGTTTTCTCTAAATCTGTATTTAATCTGTACATTGTTTGCCAGCTGCTCTGTGTTTCACTGCTGCTGAACAGAGCAGAATACTTGTTTCTTGTGTCTTAGATCATCATAGTGCCAAGTTTGCCATCCTTTTTTTTCCGACTGTACTTCATTTCACTTTCACTCTCTAACTGCAACCCATTGTAACTTTCAGACTTTTTTCCTGTGTTTTTGTTGTCTGGCTACTTTTTCCCCTTGTATTTGAATTTGTTTTCTTGATCGTCATTGTAGTACTTTGTGTCTGTGTCTATAGAATTTTCAGATCATTTTGAGTTCTGCTTCTGTTTACTAAACCGTTTGCAATCTTTCCCACCTTAATTATCAGCCCAGATTCTGAAGGTGCGCTTTATCAGTTTCATTGTCAGTGTAATAAGGAAAATATGAAATAAAGCTAGGTGCATGGCAGATCATTGTGGAACCCCATTTGACTCCCAGTATGCAAGAAAAGTATTCCTAATTACTTCTTCATATAGTAGTCATAACTGCTCTTCAGGTTAGGCCATAATTCCCTATGAAGTTTGTCAGACTCTCAGGTGACTTAGATTAAAAGCCCAATTAAAGCCAAGTTTGTCACATCTGTGGCTTGCTCACTGTGTCAGAAAAAGATTTGTTCTTGACAAATGCTCATTATCTGCTTTTTATTATCATATTGTCGTCTTAGGTGCTCAATGGCTGACTGCTTAATAACTTGTTCCATTATCTTCCCAAAGACTGCAGTTAGGTTGACTGTCTCTCTTGCCCTTCTCCAGTGCCCTGGGACCTCTCCCTCTCTCTCAGTTTTCTCTGGCCTTTCAAGTGTTACAGAGTCCTGCTTGTTTCTTTTATACTTACAGAGCCACCAATTTTCCCACCCATGTACCCTTCCTCCTACCAGTTTCCTAAAATACAGTAAGAATAATTTGGTAGCTGGAAGACGATGGGAAAACAGATGTTTTGGGAACGTGTGCTGCCCAATTAGGTATAGCCACAGCATCCTGAGAAAGGGTTAAGTTATGTAGCTGTCGGACACCACGACTTTACACATCTGATCCATCTCAAACATTTTCAAAACATCTTTTCTCAGGAACAATGAATCAAAAAATAAAAGACTCCTTCTGGTGGATTCAAATGTTGATCTGCAAGCTGGATTTTAGCCTCTAGAACGTAATTATATTCTGAAAGTAATGAATTTCTGCTAGAAAGCTTGGCCAACCTTTAGTACTGTGTTGCTTCCAGTCAGTCATATAGATTGCATTAGTTTTGACATATATACCTACTCAGAAAAAAACTGTTACAAGTCATATTGTGGCCACAGAAAGAAAAATGTAATAACTTTTAGTGGAATCAGTTTGGAGTGTATCTGTGTTAGACCCTATACTTCACTCATATGGAAGCAGCGCACTGGGAGTAGTTGTGTGTATTGTAAAACTGGGCACATAGCTGTGGTGGGAGCTAAGGCAAGGGGAGAAATTATCTGAAATATCCTGCAGTTATTTGTCTTTCTATGACAGCAGTTTGGCTTAAAGGTCTGCTAACCATTGGAAAACAGTTTTTGTTGTCATCAGATGACAGTATTTCAAATCAGCTCTAACGCATTCTGGCGCCTTGATTGTGCATGTGTGCCACACGGCTGCTGTGGATGGTGAGCAGTAAATTCCCAAAGCGAAACTTGCTTATCTCCGTCTGAGATGTGCTGTCTCACTTGGCTGCTGGAATGCATTATTCTTTAGTGGTGCCTTTCATGTTATCACATGCAGAGACATATTGGACCATCATCTTAAGAGCATTAGTTTCTTTTTATTAACGCGTGTGGTGCGCTCTGACACTTGAAAATGTTCCAGATACAGAAATAGAGAATTTGCCACAGAACAATGGCCTCTGTACGCAAGCAGCGTGTCGCACAGATACAGAGCCTTATTGCACTTGGAGAGGCTGTAGATAGGTGCAGTTGGATGACTTCCTTTCCCTCCACTCTTTAAAACAATTATTCTTATCCCTGCACATCTGACAACTGCAGCCTACATTACAAAGACTCTTTGAACAACAGGAAAGACAAATATTATTTCCATCTTGCCCATAAAGAAGTCGAAGCACATAAAAGCCAGGTGACTTGTCTAATATGATGCCATTCTGGCTTTGATTTTGTGGGTGTAGAAGCCCATGGTTAGCCCAATTTGAGTGTCCAACTACCTTAGTTCTTTTTGCAAAGTTGGCGGAAAATATATGTGAAGTAGACTCTCCTGGGGTAGGTTGCCAGAGCTTGCAATCTTGTAATTTTGACCACAATCTTGAGTATATCTGGAGATGAGCAGTTCAGCTCACTTCAACAGAAAATTTTACAATGTTACATATTTTTTGTTGTTGTTATTATCATCAGTTCATTGGTAAAACCCCCAGCTTAGAGAATATCAACATGGAAATCCTTTGTCTAGACAGGGAAGAAAAATGACTAATTTTTTAAAACGCTTTGATTCATCAGTGGAAAAGACTTATTTCATGTTTTGGAAAATGGATCTTAGAAAATAGGAAGCAAATCAGCCATTTCTAGAACTTGACAACAGTGAGTCCTGGGTTCCTCATGGTCCAGCGTATCATGGTGTGATCAAATTTTCAGCTGAAGACTTTATAAAGGCAATACAGCTCATGGGGCAGCTGTGGAATATACCTTGGTTTACAGGAGTTTCATTTGGGAACCAATAATCTCAACCATACTGGATTAGCTGGTAAAATGGGATAACTCTGCTGAAGAGCTGTCATTCAGAGCTGATCGTATAAACAGACAAAACTCTTTCCTGCTAATAGACTTTCCTGAATAAGTGCATGTTTATAAAATAACTTTTCTTTTAATAATTTTCAAATTAGGTGCTTTTTGTTGCAAAATAGTGGCCTTTAAAAAAAAAAAAAAAGGCATTTTCAAGTCTTCCAGGAAAAGATGCAAAATCTCCCCAAAAGACGGTTCCCTAATGCTTGAGAAGATTTGCTTCTTTGGTCTTAAAATAAGACTCAGTTTCACTAGAGCACCAGCTGGTGATTACATGGATTTTTTTCAGCTGCAAAGTGGCCTGACCCTTTCAGTTGTAAGCTTGCATGACAGAACTAACCACAAAGACAAGTTTCCTTACTTAATAGCTAACTGTCATTTGCAGCGTTTAATCACAGGGAAAAATAAAACATTGTATGCAGTGCGAAGAAAAAATAAGCAAAATGCTATCAGATAGCCTTTAAATGCTTATCGCATGGTGAGCCTTCCTATGAGCATCAAAAATATGGCGTGGTTTCTTCTTGAACTAGTGTTTCCAAATACTGCTAATTTACTTCTTGAGTAGATAGGCTATGTACGTTGCAGAAGATGTAGCTGGTAAAATAGCAGAATCTTTGGCCCTCTGTCAGCCAAATGAAAACTGCTAAAAAATACAACTTTCCTTTGTTCCAGGAGCTCATTTTGGGTTTGCTGCTGCTGTCTTTATGACGTTACGTGCTATATAAAATACAACCCTACAAATATAAAGCTGACAGATTCAGAATCCATGGGATAAATTGCCTCCTACTCTAGCCAAGTCTTGGCTTTGGCTTGCAGAAATTGCCATCTCTCTAAAAGTAATTTTAGATGCATTGATGGCTCTCCTGATGGAGTGGCTCAAATACTTGGCAGTATGATAGTCAAAGTTATCTAGTGTTACCTAATGATAAATTCAATACTAATCTCCCTTTATCACCCAGAGTTGTCTCTCTGAATCCTTTGGGTTGAGGTGCAGTTTTTAATAAATTTGACACATCTGTTCTAGTTGTATGTTGGGTTGTTTTTTTTTTTTTTAATATTGTCATAAACTGAAGAAATTCAGGAATTACTTGGTGAACCATTGCCAGGAATAAAGAGAAGTTACAAACTTTCCTTTCAGTTGGCAATAAAAAATAACAGGATGTGATGACAGAGCCAGTGGTTATTTAGAGAGTTGCTCCAGGCAGATTTGATAAAATTTATACTTAAGAATGTTGTGTCAGAGCTCTTAATTTTTTGCAAGCACATCTAGACCATTGTTAATATGTGAACCCAACAGATCTGTGTAGGCTCTGGAGAAGCTTGGAAGGATGGACATTACTTTTGGGCAAGGAGCTGTGAAGCTATAATAAGAATCATAGAATCATCATTTAGGTTGGGAAGGAACCTCCAACCTGCTCAAAACAGGTTTAACCAGACCAGGCTGTTCCAGACTGTGTCCAGGCAAGTCCTGAACATCTCCAAAGATGGAGACTGCACACCTCCTCTGGGCAGCCTGTGCCAGTGTTTGACCACCCTCTTGGTATATTTTTTTTTTTCCTAATATGTAACTGCAACATCCCACGTTTCAACTTGTGTCCTTTGCATTTTTTGCTATCACTGTGCACCTTCGAGAAGAGTCTAGCTCCGTCTTTTCGGTGTCTTTCAGTTAGGTAATTTTAGATAGCAGTGAGGTTACCCTCAGCCTTCTCTTTTCCAAGCTGAGCAGGCCTCAGTTCTCCCAGCCTCACCTCTTGTGTTGTGTTCTCCAGCCCCTGACTGTCTTGGTGGCCAGCAGCTAAACACTAGAAACTGAACCTTTTATCTTTTTCTGTTTGATAGTGTCTGTTTCATTTAAGCCAAGGGAATAGTGTGCCTCTGAAAAGTGTTTTTGGTTGTTCAGTTGAGCGTTTTAGTGTCAGTTTCTAAAATATTATGGTGATCTAGTACGTGCAGGTGGGATACTCTGTTAATCATTAACTGGCTGGTGAGAAACAGTGGTAGTAGGGAACACCTATTGCTGTGAGTCTGAAGAGCGCTTTTTCCATGAATGTTGACCTTTACCTATAATTGTGGCTACCGGGAATAATCACCAAATGTTCTATTTTCTTCAAGGAAGCTCTGTGCTTGGCCTAATCCTCCCAAACTATTTTGTGTTCACTTGTGTCCTTACACTGATGGAAACCAGAGGCACTGATGCCTAAGCAACATGCCAAGGGGACTCAGTAGTGTTTTGTGGGTGCAATCCAGTAGTACTCTCCCATCCAACAAAATGGAAAGAAAAAACAGTGTAAGGTTTGATAAAGGGAGTAAATTTTGTATAGCTGGGCTTTGGAACACAGTGCTGCAGCTTAATACTAAGAATGAGAGCTTATCAAGTTTTTGCATGTATAATAAGAATATCCCCTGATTGGATGAGCACATACAAAAGGTAGAAATTCTTTTTTTTTCACACTAATGCCTAACAGAGAAGTATGTTCCCCATATGAGATAAACTCTGTGAGGTGGCTGTTGCAAGTTGTCCTGGACTGGACAGCTCTGATACTCATTTAAAACACTTGGCATTGGCATTTTTGGAGGCTGGGTGTTGAAGGAGGCCGCATGCCCATGTGTCAGCAGTTTTCCTATGTGAAAGGTCTTTATCACCCAGGCTGTGGTGATCTGTGCTTTATAATTTAGTCATTTCTATCTTCTCTTACAAGGTTACTAATTTTGAGGCATAGTGCACTAGGAAGAGAGAGCAGAGATGGCTTCTTACTGATCCATTTCAGGAGTTTATTCTTGAGGTTTAAGTAAGGTGCTCAACCTGTCTTTGAGCACCAGAGGGTGCTCCTGTATTTGCAAAAGAAGTGGCTCTCTCCAGAGATGAGTTCCAGAGAGCCTGTTGCATGTTCTTTTTTTGCATGGGATTCTTCAATAATTTTAACAACCTTAATTTTTTAAAAAAAAAAAATCACACTTTTTCTGCAGAATATTTTAACACACTTGGAAAGAGAGCCACATATAAGAGAAGCCTACACATGGGAAGGGGGGAGATGTGGCCATGCATGCTTGAGCCTGTGTTCCTGTTCTTCCACATGAACACATGCACATTTAAGTATGATCCTTCACTAAACTCAGTATCCCTCCCATTTTTATCCTTTCTATGTATTCTTTCTCTTACTGTAGTGTCTAGGAGCGGGACTGTATTATGCTGTGTGTTTTCTAGTTATGTAGTAGCAACGCTGTCCTCACCCTGACTGATGTTCTCTATTAGGGTACACTCTTTGGTAACTGACCCACGGCCTCTAAGTCTGAACATCCCCAAATCGCTGGGGAGGAGGAGGGAAACTGTGGTCTGGATCCAATCCTTGCAGCTACTGACATTCTGGACTAGCAGTGCTTCCTGGTGGCAACTGCAGAGGCAGTGAGCTGGGCAGCATTAGCAGTCCTTTCTAACGTCTTCCACCGGTGTCTGGTTCCTGTGCTGCAATGAAGGGTCTGCAGAAGCAGGAAATGAAGATGAACTAACTGAGCTGCCTCTGCCATGTTTTCCACAAAACCAAGGGGGATTTATAATGCCTAAATAGTATAGATATTTTAGCTATTAAATCTTGCTATCCTTCCATGAAAGGGAGGATGATGATTATTGCCATTTTACAAATGGATAAAATGGGAAATATAGCCTCCTTTTTTTAAAAGTGCTGAACGTCAAATGCACTAATGCAAGGGCAGCTGTGAAGGTGGAACTAAGCAACTTGACCAAAACTGTGTATGGGATTGGAATCTCTTAGTCACTGTCTGCATCCAGCAGAGACCTTTGCATCTCTGGGCAATAACATATATCTCTGCTCAAAACTGTGATGACAAAAGTCCTATGCTCTGGGAGAGAAATAAATCTTTGAATTGTAGAACAAATCTTCATAAGATGAATGTGTAAAAGCCCATTAGGATTGGCAGAGTTTAAGAACATGATTATGCTTACCAACTTTGCTTCCTCTACCTCACAGAAGTTTTTAATTTTTGACAACTCTACTAATGGGAAATTGCTGAACAGCTTTTATCATGAGAACTTCTGTTCACATGTAGCTTGTCATTAGTCTGACTTCAGAATAAAGGATATATGATCACAACATCTGTACTAGCTGAAATCTGGATTTAGTCCAACTACCTTAGAATTAATATTTGACAGAGTCTGAGAAAAAATAGTATTTTAACATCAACATTTCATTAAACAGTAGTGCAGACAAAAAGCTTGCTTTATGTGCCCACAGTAGCGAGTAAGAAACGTGTCGGCAGAGTTGTTTGTCTACTTCATAGGATTGTAAATTGTTACTTGACTGTTATAAGTCCTGACTGTTCAAGGTAGGTGCAGCATGCGTGGTCTTCAGAGCATTCACACAAACTCCTGGGTGCTAGTACTCACGGTATTGGCTGGCTGAAGGACCCTCTCTCCCTTAGCTGTGATTCCAAGGCAACCAGCTGGTTCTTGTTAAAATGCTTTTCAGAAGGTTATTACGAGCTGAGATAATCTGAAGATGCTGTAGGCATTATACTACTTTGAAGTGCTGTTGACAGTTTTGGTTCAGGATTTGTAGGTGTTTCCTTTCAAACCTCTACGTCCAGCTGCTCGTAACTTTCTGAAATTTTAACCATTCTGCTTGAAATTTTCCAGACAGATTCTACTGGAGGTTGAAAATTTAATGGAAGACTTGAATAAGAATGTGTGGGGAAAAAAAGCCTGAAAACATTTCAGAATCCTAATTAAAAAAAAAAAAAAAAATGCAGTGTTCCTCTGAAGAGCTTTAGTTCTGAAAAGATTGGAAATTGAAAGCTGAAAGTTTGCCAGAGGAATGGTCTCTATAAAAGAAGACTGTCTTTGAGTATTGCCATCATCTTTAATGTTGGGCCAAGTTTTGAGCCTTTCAGAAATGTTTTTCCTGTAAGTACAATATAGGTTGGATCTTGTAACGGGATGTGCGCAGGTAGCTCAATGTATGTGTAGCCCCATTTCTCTTTCTGGGATCACATGCAGACACTAACCTCATAGTTCGAAGTCAGAGGCCCAGCATTCAGCAGCTGACCATGGCAGCATTAGTTCTGCCACTACTGACTGATTAGGTGCAAAGCACCCAAACTTTATGCTCAAATGTAATTATGTGAGATGACTTGTGTTACAAATGCTGTTCTGAGTCAGGGAACAGCTCTGCTTTCACTAAAATCACTGTCAGGCTCTTCTTGGGTTAGTGGAGGCAGATAGGCACATGCTGAGTACTACTGACTACTCTTAGAGGAATTACCTGTGATCATGTAATTAAGAGTACAATAATATAACTTATGATCTGCAGCTTTATAAACATGCATTAAATGGGGACATATTTTCCTAAAGACAAGGTTTAGCTGGTCCTCTGAAGTTAAACCTGTTTTCACAGAGCAGTGAACAGCAGTATGGTATCCTTCATGTGTTTTAGAGAAATTGTGTTCCATAATTAGAACAATAACATGAATCCTGTAACTAAATACTTAACTATAACATGTAATTGCAGAGGATTGGAGTTAATGGTTGAGGATTTGAATTCTTGATTCTCTTATATGAGATACTGGGAAAAAAAGAATAGGTTACACTAATCATGCCTACACGCTTCATAGGAAGCTTACAGAATTTACATAATCTAGTAGTAAAAGAAAATTTCTTGCTTAGTAACTTGACAGAACAGCAACATAATCTTGCTGATGTGAGGTAGGATTGCAGATTCCTAAATCTGAGAAGAAAATTTGGGGCCTTCAGCCTTCTAAAGCTGTGTTCATCTCAATCCCTGAGCATATGGGGATGATATACTTAAATCAGATCCCAGTCGAAGAGGAAGATTCACTTGGTTAGTGCTACAGAGGCAGAAGTATCCCCATGTTACTTGGCAACAGATGGTCCTGGCAGCAGTAGCCATATGAACATACATAGTCCAAAAGGCATCTGAGAAGCCTAGGTACCAGTAATATTGGGAGTCAGATAACTGTGGATCTAAAGGACATAGCACCTATTTGCAGGAGCGTAAATGTAAATGCAGTCGAGTGTTTGACTCAATAGATTTCCAAAGATGATTAGGAATTTTAATAATTTAACCAATACTTAATTAGTTTGAAATAGTTGTCTACGATTTGTGTGAAATTTTCAATAGGCAGGATTTGCTTTCTACAATGGGAGGATAAAAAGAGATACGCTTACAAAATTCGCCAGTGAGCTTCTGAATATGGGGTTTAGATGGAGAATCGTCTGTAGTCAAGGCATTGTCGTGGAAATTGCAGTTGCCAGATGTTTCTCCATTTGAAAAGTGATCTTTTGATTTTCCTTTTTGACTAAAGAAAAGTCTGTTGAGAAAGTGGCATGAGGTCCAACAGCAGCAGGGGGGCTGCAAAATTGGAGTTCTGAAAATTATATCAGCTCATGTGGCAGAAACATGAATAGAAGAGGAGGAGGAAAATGAGTTTTAAGAGACAGAGTTAATTGAGTGCTCTATCTACACAGTGTTGTGGATTTAAGTTTTGCCTGGAAAATACCCTGTATTACAGGAACTGTGAAGGTAGAAGATGGGTTGAATAACACAACTTACTAAGCGTGCACTGCTGAGGATTCATTTCAGGATTTAAGATGCATTATGATGCTGAAAATGAGAGCACTTTCTGCTGCTCAGAATGTTATTTGTTAAATACCACCAGTATGTCTGAAGTCTCTTGTTTCCATCTTGCAAAATTGTTGCTAACACTTAATAGCTGAGCTACTTCTGCACTTCTTTTCCTTTCCCTTTTCTTTCACAAATGGAGTTTTTACTTTTAACGAATTATTGATGATGGAAAACTACTTGTAGTGTGCAAATAGAATTTTTCATACAGCTGCTTTCAGCCTGTTTGCCTCAGAAAACCAAAGCTTGTGTGATCACAGTCTGTTGGTGTGTATCTGACTGCTAAGTTTTCCTCTTGGGAAGTTTGAAATTTACTGGCAGATTTCAGTCAGATTTGGCAGAAGGATAATGATGTTCCTCCAGGTTTCACAAGAACGGGGAGGGGGAAGAAACCCTCTAAGGCATCTTTAAAGACTTCACTGTGAGCTCAACCCCAGGTAGACATCAGAGAATCAAGGTGGACATGATCCTTTATTAAATGCCTGAGCTGAAGAGGGGCTGTGGTCAAAACAGGGATGAGAAACATGAGTATAGAAAACAAGGCCTCATTATTTCTTGTGCTTGCAGAAGTACTTGTCATTCAGTAATGACAAGTAGTCCTAAAGAAAGGCAGAGAATAGTGGTTTGGAAGTTTATTGGCTTAAGATTGTTGTCTTTTGTAGTTAAACATACTGTCCTTGTTCAGTCAGACTGAAGGGCATATAATGTCTGGAAACTATGAAGACAGACATGTTTGATGAAAAAGGAAGTGCTTTGCACTGTGATGAAGTGACACCGTCCATTTTGCTGACCATTCCTTTGCTCTTTGAGATGCATCTCACTGTAGCAGTCCAGGCATAGATTGTATAAGAGAAAGTTAAGCTGTCTGTTTTGTATAAGCTAGAATTGCTTTACAGCTTTTATAATACAAGTATCCCTTTTATTTACTAGTGCCCAGAGTGGCAAGCCCTCCCAGAATAAGGATTTTGGTACAGCTGCAGAAAAGGGTGCACAAAAGGTTAACTTGACTTGTCTGAGATTGCACAGAAGTCCATGAAGAGTTCTTCATGGACTTCTTCAGGACATGACCCATTTGCTGTCTTGACTTTTTAGGTACCATTTTTGTAGAGATTCCAATTGTTTTAAATGTTTTTATTTTCCTTTTTCAGCTTTAGAGATTTATCTGCAGGAGACTGTCATATTTAAGATATCCTTACATGAAAGAAAAGCACTCCTAACCCACTGGTTGAGGCCATCTTTAAAGCTAATTGAAGTTACAGTTTTTGTCTGGTGTTCTGAATTCGCAAGCACTTGGTGCTACTTGGAAAGTTGGGCGTACTGCTGGGCCTGCAGTTCCCTAGGCAGATGCACCTAAAAGCATTCAGCTGAAAATAAAGCAAAGCTAGCTGGATGTTAGAATGGGAGAACAGGAAAGCTAATAAGTGAACCATTTAAAGCAATCAAAGTATTTCTGTGGCTCTTAAGAAAGCAGGTGTAACTGTGATAATGCTTATATCCGTGGCCTGCTGGGGGAGTATAAGACTGTGAGTAGCTGCCTTTGAGGAAGGTGGAGATAGATCTGGCTGAAATTTGTGACTCTTGCTCGTCAGACTAGGAGTTTATCAGTGATTTTTGTTTCATTTGTGCTGAAGTCCTCTTCAGGACTAGGAAGTAGAGTTAATCTGGAGTGGTGATTAGTCTGGAAGATGAGTAATTGGTGATTTATGAACTTTGAGGAACTGTTTCAAATAATTCATAACAGGACTTAGATACCTGCTGTTAGAGGTTGATCATACATCTAGAACAATAACTTCTGGACCCAATTCTGAGAATAATGTTCTTGATGAAGGCAGCTGGTCAGGTCCCCCACTTCAGCCCACTGTCTGAAGAGCATGAGGCCAACATCTATCTAAGGAATGCACCAACACATAGGGCAATAGTTATTTTTTTGTAGAGCCTACAAAGAGGAGAGACAATGAGAAAGATACCTGTTGACTGGCCATTTCAACAAATTCTATTTTTTGCCGTAGAGAGTGGTCAGCAAACTCGCATACATTTGTGATTTTTTTTTTCTTTTTTTTTTCCCTAAAAGTGTAAGGTAAGTACATGTTAATGCATAAGCAGACTACCTGATGTTGGAGTCAGCCTCGTACCTTCACCTGAAAAGTTTTAAAATAATTTGTATCCTTGTCCTTTGATACCATCTCATTGTTTATAAAAATATTCTTGCTCTTCCAAAATATTTGAGAGTGCCACCAGCCTGGTTTGGGGAGAGGCAGGTTGTGAAAGAAATATTTCTCTTAAAATTATTGCCAGAATTTTAGGAAGTTTCAGGGCAATCTTTCCAGAAAGTTTTTTTTGTGTATTAGGAGAAATACTCATTTGATGTGAGAACAGTTTCTGTCTGTTGGTCCATCCTGTTCCCAGTAATTTTCATAGAAACAGCTTGATTCTTAAGATCAGTGCTTGACTGCAGGTTTTCCCTGTGACAGCACAGAGTTTTAGAAAATATAGAATACAGATATCAAGATGGATCCTTTTGGCTCTGATTCAGCTTTTACTGAGGTTTGCGCAGTCTTTTTATTGCTTCATTGGGACTTGATCAGGTCCTTTGATTCTTTTTCTCTCTGATCTGATTTCAGAGTCACTGAGTCACTGAGAAAATTGAAGGAGCAGCAGACACGAAGCTGCCCACTTAAGACATAGCAATACTCTTCATGACTCCTAAACTTGTAAATATGTGGGCAACAGGCCCTGAGTCTGTGTCAAATATGTCATACAAGTTGAAGTTCCTGATAATGTGTATAAGGCTCGTAGAAACCAGATTGCTAATAGCATGTGAAGGTGCACTTTCTATATACCTCAGGGCTTTTCTAATTTTAAGAAATATTTTGATACTGTTCCATGTGAAGTTTTCTTGAGTGGTAAGCTAAAGGGGTTATGATACATTGCAGGCTGATAACTAGTTTAAGCACAGGTAGTTGTTTCCAGTCAATTACAGATCACAGAGATTACAGCTCAAAAGCATGAAGTGACAAACTGGCAGAAAAAATACTAACTTCAAGCTTACAGATGGGACAGAATTATCTGTATAATGGAAAAAAGAAAGTCATGCAAAAGGCAGGATCTTAGTAAAAATATGTTGCCCATATAATAGCGAAGGGAATCATCTAAACTGCCCTTCCCTTAGACTGTGTGTGGTAGTCTGAGAGTGCATATGACCAGCAGAAAAAAAAATTCATAGCTCCTGATTCCCTGTGTTCTCCATTGTGAGAGAAACTGTAGGATGAAGTTTCTAGTCAAAACTAGAGGAAGGGGACAGAACTACTCACCCCAGAATAGTAAAATAGTGTGGCAGTCAGGCGGCATCTTGAAGCTGGGAAAACCAAATCCAGATGTATGTTCTGCATGATTCAGACCAGAGGAGTAAAATTGTTTCTCCACATTCCCATGCAAGTTCCTTAGTACCTGAGCTGCTGTTCTACCACTGTTGCTTCTCATGAAAACCTTTGGAAGACCTGCTTTTGTTTTACTGCAGAACAGAAGCCCTTTGGAAGTCTAAAAGGTTTACAGGACAAGAGATCATTTACTGTGCAGCTTGCTAAGCGTTCTGCTTTCTGAGTATGAGCTTCCTTGGCAGCTATGTTCCAGACAAATTGTTTCCCTCTGCAGCAGAGTTTTTTGTGAGCACAGTTCTTTCATAAATGCTTGGATTTACCTTCTAGAACTTAGTCCCATGCTAGCTAAGAATGACTGCTTCTTTCAGAACTGAGTACAAAATTTAATTTTTTTAATTCAGCTGCACTTCAGTAAATGTTTCTCAAGTGCACAGAGCCACCCTACTGCATATTCACACATACTAATATAAACAAAAAAGCATAAGCTTGCAAAACCTACACATGCATCCAAATGTTTTTCTGTGCAGCTTATAAAAGGAGGAAGAAAGAAAAAGATTATTCTTTCCATATTCACGGTAGGTGAACTCTTGACATCACTGATTTCAGTGGCCCAAGATTTTACCATGGAAAGAAGCTATAAGAATTGAGCTGAAGACAGCTACTCTAAAACTATCAGTATGTAAATATAAAGTGCACAGTCACTGCTGGGTTTTTTTAATGCTGGTAATTTTTCCACTGATGTGAAGAATTATGAAAAATTATTTCTCCCCCATTAGGTATTTCTTGGTTAATTGCGTAGTCATGAGAGCGGAGGCTATGTGTGATTTTAATGAGGTTACAGCACAGAAATAAATGGAAACTAATGCTTTAAAACAATAATTTTCTGAGTTACAATGTATATAGATTCACTTGATTTGTTATTACTCAAGCTGTTCACAGTGATGTGATTTCACTGGTGACTAACATGTTTCAGCCGTTTCCTGGGGGAGTGAGGTCCCAGGGCTCCCTGGTCAAGGGCTGTGAAATCTTGCCCTTTCAGGACTCAGTGTTGGTCTGGAGCAGTGTGGTGCATTGAACATGATACCACCTGACAGGTCATCACTGGTCTCTAATCACTCTGCTCTGGACAATTATTTTCTCTGTGAGTTGCCTTTATTAGGAGGATGAACAGAAGCCAAGGATAAAACTCAGCATTTCTCCTATAGTACTTTCTCATCTTTGAGGACTCCTTTCCACATTGCAGTCTAGGGCACACTAGTGAAAGGGTATGTCAGAAAGTTGTTTGCTGTACCAGTTCTGCTTATTGAGCAGTGAACTGATGGAAAGTAAATGTTCAGGAAAGATAATTTCAGGGCTGTGAAGACTGAGAATTTTATTGCAATCCTTACAGTATGTGATGAGAAGTGGGCAGGTTTTTCTGTTTGGTTTTTGCCTTCAAAATCATATTTCTGCATTAAGTAAGTAAATAAAAGTCTCAGATCTCATTTAAAAAGATGTATTATGAGCTTAATATATACTCACTTTTTAAAACTTATGATTTTAAATTGGTTGGTGTTTTTGATGACTTGGAGTGGCAGTTTTACAGTGATGCCTGTAAAATGTAAAAACACCAGAAAACATTCACATTGCTTCACGTCATGATTGTATTCAGGATTGTCTTCTATCTGTTTTAAGACTATTTGCATGAATCTGCAATAGTAAAATTGCAGTCCTACTGTGTTTTACATTATACTTGTTTGCCAGGGTCTTCAGTTTGCTTTTAGTATTGAATTTCTTCACTTTGCAGTGTGTGCCTCTGAAACAATGTACCTGTTCACAAACATAATCAGTTTTCAATTATTCTTACAGTGTTTCCCATTAACTCTTAAGTTTTCTCCTGATACTGTTCTCTGCATTTAGAAATATTTATTGTGATAATTTTATGTCCATAAAACAGAGGAAATTCTAATTATGGCCCAGGAGAAGATTTACAGACTTTTGGCTGTTTTAGAAAACTGTTAGCTCTCCATATTTTCCAGTGTCCTGGTTTCAGCTGGAATAGAGTTAATTTTCTTCCTAGTAGCAGGCACAGTGCTGTGTTGTTGGATTTAGTATGAGAAAAACGTTGATAACACACTGATGTTTTAGTTGTTGCTAAGTAGTGCTCATGCTAGTCAAGGACTTTTCAGCTTCCCATGCTCTGCCAGGTGCACAAGAAACTGGGAGGGGGCACAGCCAGAATAGTTGATCCAAACTGGCCAAAGGGCTATTCCATACCATATGATGTCATGCTCAGTATATAAACTGGGGGGGGGGGGTTGGCCGGGGAGCAGTGATTGCTGCTCGGGAAACTGTCTGGGTATCGGTCGGCGGGTGGTGAGCAATTGCATTGTGCATCACTTGCTTTGATTATTATTATTATCATTATTGTTATTATCATTATTGTATTGTTATTATTATCATTACTATTTTACTTTATTTCAATTATTAAACTGTTCTTATCTCAACCCAGGAGTGTTTCTCACTCTTAGTCCTCCGATTCTCTCCCCCATCCCACCGGGGCAGGGGGAGTGAGCGAGTGGCTGCATGGTGCTTAGTTGCTGGCTGGGGCTAAACCACAACACCAGATACAAAATAATAATTGATTCAAATTTTCCTGCTTACTGATAATATTACTGGGCATTTGGTGGTTAGCTCTGTGGTGTTTTTCAAGTCTAAGTAGCATTTATTACCTTACCTTTGCTTACAATCCTAAAAGAAGATAATACAGAAGGGTTATTTCTGCCATTCAGCTGAATAAGAAACAGTGGACAGCAGAGCTTGCTGAATAACAAATACAAATAGCTCAGCCATTGAGTAAGGTCTTACAAAATGAATTTCAAAAGGATCTTAAAACCAAGGTTGTGTTAAAAGAAAAAAAAGCATACCAGTTCCTCACCAGACAAGACACACAATGTAGTTTCCTACTGTAAACATGAAGATGCTGATGACAGATACTGGTGACTAAGTGAAAAATCCAATAGTGTTTTCTTTGCTTGTTCACGTAAATACCTTACTTCCCCAAGACAAGAAAGTATTTGGAAATTTTGGAAGTTTTGCTTAAATGAAAATTAGTAGCTTCTCTGGCAACTGCTACCTGGAAAATATGTTTGAAAGTGATGCTGTAGCATGAAATAATGCAATTATATATGTCTTCATGTTATGAGGAGACATTGATTAAGGATGGTGCATCTTTTTTATTTCATACATCATTAGTCAACTTCTGGAGGTAGTACTCTAGAAACAGGACTGTTTTTAGACAACCTCTTTGGTAGAGAACTGCTTCTCTGTAACATCCATCCTTGGCAAGATGATGGTCAAATTAATTGATCAAGTGTTTTGTCTTGCCTTGCAGCAGTGTGAGTGTATTTAAGATCAAGGTTGCAATCAGTCATTTATTATTGTCTGCTAACCCTTATTATTGCTTATTATCAACGATGTGCCTATACAGAAAAATTAAGGTGTGAGTTTTGACATAAGAAAGAGTCTGTTCTGGCTTACATATCTCCAGAATGATGGCAGTAGCAATGAAGACACAAGCATGTCTAGCTTAAGTAAGGGCCAGAAACCAGGCTAAGTCCCTAGGGAGTTTTTGTACTGGATGCTGCACCTAAAACATGACTTTAAGTATTGTCAAAGGCTGCAGTGTGTAGGCAGAGATAACACAGAAGTTAGTGACTCACGTAAATAAGGCTTTCAGTGCTGTACAGACTTCTACAGTTAGAAATGAAAGCTTTGCATCCTTCACAGAGCACTATGCTGGCCCCATTGCGTAAGTCTTGTGATACAATCATTATGACTAGACATTAGAAAGAAGTTTTTTACAATGAGGGTGGTGAAGCACTGGAACAGGTTGCCCAGAGAGGTGGTAGAGGCCCCATCCCTGGCAACATACAAGGTCATGTTGCATGGGGCTCTGAGCAACCCGATGTAGTTAAAGCTGTCCCTGCTCACTGCAGGGGGGTTGGGCTAGATGACCTCTAAAGGTCCCTTCCAACACAAAGCATTCTATGATTCTATGATCTTCGTTTTGCAGTGTAGGGGTACCGTCAGGGCTGACAGGAGGGTGGGGTACTTGCCATGATGCTTCTAACTGAACAGATACAAGTATTCATCACATCGTAAAATTATAAAATTGTTCTTCATTATCTCATTCTTTCCTGATGCTGCTTGTGTTAGGACTTCAGCCTGCAAAAGCACTTAGTCCTAAGTCAGTTTTAAGCTGAAGACACTGAAAGAAAAAATGAACTGACAACAAAAGCAAGATCACTGTTGCTGTTTTGGGGATTTTTTGGGGGTTTAGTTTGGTGTAGGTTTTTTTTTTAAATGTCTATATAGGCTTGCACTCACTAGGAAGATGATTATGATTCTTTTCCTGCTGATGTTCCAGAATAGTCATGGAAGCCCATGGGAACACTTTCTGTCCTGTTGCTCACTGAGCAGTCTTTGAAACAACTGAAATGCTGCTGTTTTCTAAAATCAGAAAGACTAAAAAGGCCCACATGGCTTCAACTTGAACTCCCAGTGGTACCTAAATGTTTAAGTTGTATAAGAAGAGTACAGATACATCTAAAGATTGGAAGCCTGTGACAAGACCATGCTTACCCTCAGGAGTAGCAACCAGATTTAGAGGAAGTGTGGAAAATAAAAGTTTAGAGCTCCATCTAACAGCTATCAAATAACTGATACTGCACTATCAATAGCTAACAAACATATACCACTAAGATGCATTTGAACTGCATGTCCACATGCATTGCATCACCTTTGTGCTTGCTTTTCTGTAGGAGCTTATCCTCTGAAGGATGAGGAGTAAAGAGAAGCTATTCATGTAGCTACAGTTT
Source organism: Pelecanus crispus (assembly GCF_030463565.1). NCBI lineage: Eukaryota > Metazoa > Chordata > Aves > Pelecaniformes > Pelecanidae > Pelecanus > Pelecanus crispus. Next base: position 98,570,678 of record NC_134643.1, read on the forward strand.
TAGAATTATTGCAGTCTAGCTCTCATCACACTCCTTAGGGGGAGAAAATGAGTTGTAAATGAGATCGGGCTATTTATGCTATAAGTAAGTTTCAGGAAGTTAAGTAGTGAATCAAACTAATGTCCTTAACATGAATATGTTTATCTCATCATTAACACGAGTTCAGCTATGACTGCTCGGAAAGAGGAAAGTGTTTTCTTGTACGATGTGTAGACAATGAGTTAAAATTCTATGATTTAGTTGTGAGCAAACACGTTCTTTTTAACAAATGAAATTAAGTCAAATACTTTCACAAAGTTAAGAAGTCTAACAACAACTTCTGCAACAGTCCATGTGTCATGAGTGGTTGAAATCAGAATGTTTTGAGATTGTCTGGAAAACTGCCATGCTGTTTCCATCATATTTAAAAGATGATAGCTAACAAGTGAAAAGATGTCACCAGCTGTGGTAAGCAGACGATGATATGCAGAGTGTGCAAGTGCATTTACTAGTGATTTTTTTTTTTTACTTTTCTGATAATAAATGCAAGGAAGTATTTTATTTGTGTGTTTTTACATATAAAACGTATGCTTTCTGTAATAACCCTTTCCCCCCCTTTTCTTTTTCCAGAGTCAAGATGACAGATTTGCTTTCACTGCTGAATGGTATGATCCAAATGCTTCACTCTTTCGGCGTTATGAACTTCTGTATTATCCAAAAGATGGATCAGTGGAAATGGTAAGAATAAAAGAAAAAAATCTGTTGTTGTAAGTGTAATATCCAGTTACACAATTTGTAAAATGGCAAGCCACTGCCTATGCCTATTAATTTTCTAGGTAAGGAAAATGTAATTTAAGAAGTATCTTGCTCTGTTTCTAAAACTAAAAGAAAAGCAAAAATACAAGTTCACAGTGAAGTATGTGGAAGAGCTTCCACATTTATGATTTTTTTTTTTTTTAAAGCTTGCTTTGACATGGAGAGATTCATTTTCACAAATCTGTTTTCATTCACTCTCTACTTGGGTTTCAGAATTGAAACTCAACAACACTGACCTACTGCTTGAGAAACATAAATTGAAGCTGATTCCAAACAGAGGAATAAGCTTCAGCAGGGATTCCAAAAGTCTCCGAAGAGTGAAATGTAAAAGAGTGTTATCAAAGTAGAGGAAATGGTAAAGTGCTTTTAATTTGGCTTTAATGAAAGGAAGGATGTTTCAGACAGTGGGATCTAAATTTTTCCATCAGTGCTGCTTGCACAGATCTTTCTGACTTGTGGTTCATACAACTAATCCCCATTGTTTATTGATAGCAGGTTAAAACGAGCATTTTGCAGTAGTGGGCATATATATAAAAATGTATTATGTACTGTAAAGATAATCCTAATAAACCAACCAATGCTTTGTGTTTCCTTTTAGGAATCAGTGAATGGTTTGGACTAGTCTCTTCTGTTTTTTTAATGAAGACCTAAGGGTCTGAGAATAGCCTAGATTTGGATATTCACACTTAGTAATTTCATTATCAAATTTAGTTTTCCTGCTATAAGTATCATATACAGAAATAAGAAAGCTAGTAGAATCTGCCTTTTCTTACCCAAACTACTGCTCACTGAAACCATGGTACCTGTCTGTGTGAGGAGATGCATTTTGCACTTTTTACTGATAGTCTCTTTAAACAAACTCTATTGTGATGTTGTCCCTTTTAAGTTAGTTCTTTGTATGATGTCTGTGTGTGCATAGTTGTCAAATGATGAGGATTTTTATTTTTTATTTCCCAGAGACAGTTTAGCTAATCAGTCGGGAGCCGTACTAATCGTCCTACACAACCATGTGTAGGCAAGCAAAATTGTTGTTCATTTCACCTAGATGTCTCAAACCCAAGAGCTTTCAAGGTGGTTTTGAGCTTCTTGATGCATTCAGCATCAAATACCTATGGCTTGGTAGACTTTTGCATTTTGCTAGTGTGCTCTTAGGTTAAGATAGTATAGTGTGTACACAGTCATGAGTGTATATAGACTGTGTGTGATCAGGACAGGAGTTAAAAAAGCAAAAATGCATATAACACCTCTGTAGAAAGAATATCTCAAAATCACTTTTGCGGGTGAATTTGTGGACCGAGATTAAATTTACAATTCTCTTCTGGATTTTTTTTTTGTTTTTAAATTTCTGCAGAATTTGGTGATTCTTTCTTTATTACTGCTTAATTCGTCTGCATCTTTTTTTATCTTCCTGAGGAGATGACAGCCCTCTCTTACCTCTAACATATTTGAGGAGAAGGGAGGTAATGGATATATGCCAGCTTCTCCTGGCTTATGGAGAAAGATGTTTCATCCCCTTTCCCACCTCCCTGACAATAGCTCTTCTTTATCACACACCTCAGCTGAGGGTGGAGCAGAGCTGTTGAAGGCTTGTGTTATGTGAAGTCCTCAGCTTGCCTTTTCTTTCTCAGTCCTTCATGTCTTGGTTCCTGTGAAGAAAAATGACAGTGGGAATAATGAGATATGTTTCCAGCTTGCTTTACAGCTGGAAGAAGACAGCATAGGTTTTTGTCCAAGGACAGCAAGGACAGCTCTTACGATCAAACTTGACAAAGAGATGCCCCATTCTCTGAATTTTCTGTATTTAATAATTCTCATGGGGAATTCTTAAAGTCTGAACAACTTGTCTTTCTACAGGAGATTTCCTAAAAAGAGAGAAGAAATCTTTAAAAAGGACAGATTCTTAGCAGAGAACTATTTTGTTTTGGGTAATGTACTTCTACATGTACATGGGCAGGAGGGGAACAGTCCAAACAGTCTTACATTTCTTCTGCTGTGGCTTATCATTCGTTTTATAAAAAGTTATTTTAAGCAGATCCAAAATTCCACTCTAAAGAAGAATTCTTTAACACAGGTCGATGCGTTCCCCCCACCTTTACCTTCTGCTTGAGAAGAGAGAAGCAGCTCAGGGTGCCTTTCTAGCAACTGTTAGTGAAATAACCAAGGAAATGTTCAGATTGTTAGTCAAGATATTGAAGAATTTGAATATGGTCAAGACAGTTAATAGGCTTCCTGGCAAAGTCCAGGAAAAAACAAGTAGCTGAATTCAAGTGACTTTTTTCAGCATGTTGTCATTTCTTTCCCTACCACACTTGAATAGTGGACACTTAGTAGGAGCATGTATGAGGGGCTAAAGATAATTCAGCAGGAAAGGATTCTTCCTTATAATCCTGCCTCAGCAGAAGGAGTACCAAAATAATTTATATTCTCTGATCTGCAAAGTTTTGGCTATTCTGGGAAAACTTGCAATTCTTCTAGCCTTCTAACAGGTGAGAAATGTGTTCACACATTTCAGAACATGGAGGAATATGTAATTTTGCTCTTAATTTTTTTCCTCCAAAATTTATGGGAATGATGTTCTTTCTTTTAATGCCATTCTAGTCTATATACCATTGCAATGGAGGACAGTATGTATAATTCAAGACAGAGAAGGGAAAGTTTGGCCTGAGGAGGACAAAATTCTTCCTTTCGTAGGATTCCATTTCCCCAGGAAACTGAAGGCATCTGTAATATCTACATGCAGTGAAGAAACTGTTCAGCAGGTTGTCTTTTGTGCTTTGCCAGCCCACCCAGAAAACTACACAATACCATCTTGCTTCTTGCTTGGAATGATGATATATAGCTGAATTGTCTTGACAGGCTTTTGAGCTTGCAGCTCAGGGCAGTGAGAATGTCTCAATCTAGTGTTGCAGTCATCCATCCATCCCTAATTCTGAGTCTTAAGCAGTCAAATAAAGCATAGTATCACTGGAATGATGCCCTGAAGAGGAGACCTGCCACAGTGTGTATCTTGATCATTCCTGGTGTGAACCATTGGTCTGTGAAACAACATAGATCTGCTAGTGAGACTGGGCAGAGGTATCCACTAGGCACCTGAACCAGTTATCACAGCTTGAATTAGCACAAGCAAATGATAAAATAAAAAACAGAATTTAAATGGAATAAATTTATAATTGTGGTGTAGTCTTCTAAGCTTTCCCGGCACACCTGTAAGTTCAAAGGGTTAGGAATTAAATCAATTTGGTGATCAGGTTCAATCCCACAGTACTATGGAAATTTCTGAAGGTAAAAATTATGTTTAGTTTGCCCACAGCTTAAATCTCTTGCTATGATAGATTTTGATCTTGTTTTGTCTGTAGTATGATGTGAAGAACCGTCGCACCTTTCTGAAGCGCACCAAGTATGAGAGCTTACACCTTGAGGATTTATTTGTGGGCAACAAAATTACTGTTTTCTCCCGTCACCTATCCTTAGTGGACTATGGGGATCAATATACAGCACGCAAGCTGGGGAGCCGCAAAGAGAGGTAAGAAACCACTTTTTTTTGAAATTTCCTCTGTGGTTGGGGTTTCAAAGTATCTGTTCTTTGCTGGAAATGAAAGTTTTCTGTACTGTGGGAGAGGAGGAGAAGGTCCAAGTTTGTGTGCAGGTTGAAGTGATCTGGCATACTGATAGCTGGAGAGAAGCAAAGTGGCCCCTGCTTGTGGGCAAATGCATGACTGCCTGATAAATCTTCAAGGCCAGCTTCTCCATGGTGTCAACTGCTGCCTCCTCTAGGTCCCTTGGGAGAGAAGAGGGGGAGGAGGAAAACAGGGGGTCCTGTTCAGCTTTGTTACTCCCCCAGGGCGGGCAGCAGTAGGATTCTTGTGATTTGTGGATTCTCTTGGGGCAGAATTGATATGGTAACCCTGATGTGTGCTGGGCTCGAAAGGCCTGGATCTTGCAAAAATAGCACCTGTCTCTCTGGGATCTGTGCAGAAGCCTAATGCCTTACCAATCAGATATACTCTGTGTTAATAGGAGTAACTGAAAACAGTAGGAACAGGAGTGAGAGAGGCCCATTCCCATTCTCCATTGTTTTCCCCACTACGGAGGACTTTTTTCTGAGAATTTTTTCAGCATCTCCCAAACTCTGTGTGTGTGAAGACAGGAAGTATAGAGTGAGAATGTCAATAAAACCTATAGGCTTATTTGTTAAGATAAATTTTGTTTATAAGGGATAAAGATCAGACTCATCATCTCTTTTTGGTTGAAAGGCTTGCTTTGGAAAAGACTTTAAGAGCCCATCCAAGAACAAAAATACCAGGAGAGACTTAATAAAATGACATTAAGATTAATTTACAAGGAATTTAAATTTGGTTTGACTGCAGTGCAGGTAATCTCTGAATTTGCAAACTAATAAATTTTGATAATTTGCTTCAGCTTTTTTTGAAAAGAACACAGGATATTTTCTTAGGTATGATGTTACAGTGAGCCCTATTTGCATACTTTCTTGCTCTCTCCCACTAACTGGGCTTATTTTGAACTCTTTTTGGAGACTTGTACATAACCAGACATACAGGAAGAGTTGCAAGTTTTAACACACATCTTTGTCTTCACCTCATAAAAATATTGCCATGGAAATGACTGCATAGTATCTTTCCAGAAGGAGTTCTGGTAGTTTTTCTCCAAGCTGGGGTTGGGCATGGTGGAAGAGTAGCAAAGGAGGTGGAGAACACCAGAGGACGGCTTCTGTATATGTGGCTACTCTCTCTGTTCCTCAGTGGAGCCTTGGGTAGATTACATCTATCTTGTTTATGGTTTTTATATCAATGTAACTTTATAGTTGTATATTTCCTGCTCTACCTAAACTAGCATAAGCCCTGGTGCTGATGTAGTTATACCAAGAAAAGGCAGCTTGTCATAAAATGACATTTTCTTCTTGTAAAGGATGTTGCCGTCTATACAGTAACACTATAGTTGTGTCAATGAAGTGGTTGTGGGAGGGAGTGAATTTTTGTACTGCCCTACAAAAGGAAGGAAGGGAATTTATGACATGTCAGCTGTTTGGAAAACATTTTAGGAATGTCAGCTGAAAGATAACATAGATATGCAAGTGGTGTTACATATTCAGAATAGCCCAAAGGAACATAGTGAAAGGTGTCTTAAACAGGCAAGGGATCTCAAAATCCAGTTTCTTCACAGAAGCTTTCACTGGGTAAAAAACAAGGTCATATTAAAAGAGTTCTTGGGCAAAACAGTTGCATATGAGGTATTTGTCTTTTTGGCCTGTTCCCAGCAGGTCTTACAGCAGTTACTAGTTAAATAGATATAGTAAGATGTCTGTAATAGGTGATAATTCCTAAAATAATATGTAGTTGGAATTCTATTAATAATTTTAAGGATGTTGTATGAGGTAGAATATTTCCCTGTCTTTTTGTTGCCTTTGTGCTGTACAGGACTATCAACGGTTTAGTTTGACTTTGGAAATACGTTCTTTGGTCACTGACTAAGTATGCAGACAGGCTCAGAAAAAGCCTTTGAGGGATAGTGAGGAATGTATATAAAAAACCTTGAATGTTTTGAATTAGGGACCTTTGGTTTTGTCTGTAGAGCATGTGAATGTGACTCTAGGTACATGAAGTACAAAATAGATATGTAAAAGGAGGCTAGATTTGCACAGGCCCTTTCTAGAATTAGGCTAAAATTATTAAGACAGCTCTATGGAGTTTCAATCTCTACACCTACTTTTCTTAAGTCTTGGGTCAATGTTTAAATACAGCCATATTTGAGTGTTCTTCCCTGCTCCCCTCCCAGGAAACCGCCACAAACAGTGACTAAGATGGATAAGTAAGCAAGTGCTTGCTTACAGTGTACCTCATAAGGAATCACTGGCGTGGGACAGGGAATTTTGTTTCTGTAGTCTTTCACTTGTGATCCTGGGTGGTTGTAACCTGAAGTAAACATTTGTCTGACTAGTGTGTCCTGTCTAAGAACACTGTACTTAGAGTCAGTCAGTATTGCTGGTTTTGAAAATGGTGTTAGAAAGCATGTGTCTCAACCAGAAATATTTGAATTCTTTTTTGATTGGGATATGTTATTCTTATGCTTCTAGTCATTGACATAATCAGTGTTTCTTCCCCTATAAGACATAAGCTACTGTACATGCAACAGTCTTATTATTAGAAATAAGTAGATCTCAAATGCATAGCCACAGCATGCTTTGTGCACCATAAAGTCCCTCTGAAAATGTAAGCAAATGAACTTAATTTTCATTCTTTCTCCTTTGTTCCTAGATATAAAACTGTTTCAAACTGTACTTGGCAGACTGCATCATGTCAAACCACAAGAAACATATTCCTAATTAGAACTAAAAATAGGGTACATGAATCAAAATCCAATCTCAGAAACAGTCTTCAGCATCCTGAATTACGCTTTTCTTACCCTGCATACCTCTGAGAAGCTCACACTGAAATGTTAAAGTTTATATATCAGTGTTAGCGAAAAGATGTTGTAGTTGCTCATTGCAGTTTGTATTAATGTCTTCTAGGTAAATTGCTTCATAATGCAATATTTCATTAGATATTGGTAGGAATTACTGTTTTACTAGAAAGCTTGAAATTTGAAAAGTAAGGTACAATTTATTTCTAGCATTAGCAGTCTGTCTCAAATAGCCTGTGTAATAACATAGATTCAAAAAAGTATTCCTCAAGGAAATGCAAACGGCACTGGAGATCTCGTTCCAGTGCTTTGATCCTTACTGTTCGTGGTAAACGACAGGGTTGAAAACCTCTTATGCCAGGATGCAGGTTATGCATTATGTGACTGGGTGGGTACGTGTCATCAGTCAAGCATGCAGCTGCTCCCCCTCATGTGCCTTGATGCATGTGGCACACCCTGTCAAATGATAAATAATATCACAAAATGAGGTGGAGCTGTGAAATCCTTGGGGAAGAGGGGAACAGGCTGTGGGCCGTAGGCTGCATGGAGTATGCTGGCAAACTGCGTTGATTGTTGGCCAGAGGTCAGCCTTTCCTGGTCTGAAGATAGGACTAAAACAACTTTAGTTGCACTGCAGTGGACTGAAGCATAGGCTTGGCTGACTACTCTCATGCAGTTTCTGGCTACACCCTTAGTCCATCAGCCTTTGCGTCATATTTCCCAACAGATCTGGGCCTAAACTGGTCCGTGTACGTGAACTTCCTGATGCTTGAGGAAATGTTTGTTTCTGAGCTCTGAAGGTCATCTATGTCTCTCCCTTAGTTTCGGATGAAATGTCACATACATTCAAATCTTCCTCTTCCCATTTCCTGGTCCTAACACCTCCCTTCCTTTAGATCTGGTGTGAAATAGATAGTCTGTCTGTTCCCAAAGTATCTGTCAATCTAGGGTCACTTAAGCTTCAAAGTAAATGTAGTGGAAGTTCATCCATCGCCTGTAACTTCAGTGTATTTGCTCTGGCTAGAATATATTGCTGCTAACCTAAAGGCTGCTTTCCATGCTATGCTGGTATATAAAATGAGAAATTTGCAATTATTTGCCTTTCATTTAGGGAAGTACTGCAATAAAAAAATTCTATCTTGGGTAGCCTTCATTATTGGAAACAGTGTAAAAGATGGAAAGAGCTCTTTAGGATTGTTAGAGACATGGAGTTTCTGAGATACAGGGTTGAATAAATCTGTTGATTTGTAAGCTGAGCACATCTGAAGCTGACTCACCACAAGATGAATGCAAATAGAAAATGTCATTTTACAGACCTTCTTTTTGTGCTTGTTTTTTTTGATTAATAATATGTTTAGTGCTGATGGTGTCCTTGGCACTATGTAAAGCGCACTAATAAAACAGTCCTGGCCTTGGGGATGTACAGTATAAAAAGACAATTACCGAGAAGACAGGATGTACTTGGAAACAAAGATGTGGGGGAGAGTGTAGAGATTTTTGGATTGGTCTCCCTTAGAATATAGCTGTCAGTCAGTATAAGAGATGTAATACCTCCTCTGCCAACCTTTTGTTGTGTCTATTAACAGTGTCAGCTATTCGGCATGCGAATTGTATACCATGAAGTGTTTGTACTGTACCAAGCACAATAGGACCTTCTTCTCACTGAGGCCTGCAAATATTTTAAAAGTAATAATAAAACAATCATTTCACTTTGAGTTTTATGGAAGAGGCACATGTTTAAGTAGTATTTTTAAATAGGGAACTTAACAGGTTTGCTTTATGTATATAATGATTAACATTAGGAAAAAAGGGAGCTGATCAAGTGTAGGGAGACATTAACAAATCCGTTGTGTTCTAACCCAGAGCCATGAGTGAGTAGCTGTAGAGATATACACTAGCTAAAGAAGAAGTGGTCAAATTGTTTGCTCTGAGAGTGAAGGGAGAAGCCAGTAAATAATGTCTGCTGGTGGAACACCGTGGGCTGACTTGGGTTAGAAAGCCAAGGAAATTGTAATGTGCAAAGCTTGTTCTTATCAGAATAATGCCTTGCGCATGTATTCAAGAACAGCGTGGAAATTGATGAGACACTGGGACTAGGATGTTTGACTGTGGCAGAATTTCTCTCTTTGATGTGATGTTTTTTTGTCTGAATATAAACTCAACATGCACACCAAATGCTCTATGGAAAGTAGTGTTGGCTGTATCTCTCTACTTTTTTTTTTTGTTCCCTCCCCAGAACGCTGGCTTTAATTAAACCTGATGCAATGCCCAAGATCGGAGAATTAATTGATATCATTATTAATGCAGGATTTACAATAACTAAGGCCAAAATGATGGTGCTTTCAAGGTAAGGAACTTTTAAGGTTAGCTCTATTGTATCTAAATATTATTTTTGCAGTTAAGAACGTTCTCTGAAGCTATCCTGTGTTGTTCCACACATCAAATCCATTCCAATGAGTAATAGAAGGAGGACGCATCAGTTTCATCATCATGTAGGTTTCTGAAAGCATGTAGAGAATTACACTAAGTATTAAAAAGTTCTGTGCAAACGAGTATGGGTGATCAAATATGTAATGTCTCTGAATGAATCCAAGGTGACTACCATAGCTTTAGCAATTCAGCACTGTTTACTACTGACGTGTCTATATGTCCTCACCTTTATGGCTTCCTGATATGAACCATATTGCTGATTATAACAGCATTGTCTTTAAAGTAGTCTGTCTGTTCACTCTCAGTAAATCTGTTGTCTTAATTTGTGCTCTCAGAACCCAGACTTGCTTGCTTTTTACTGACTGGAAGTCCCAGGCAAAGCAAGTTGTCTTCTGATGTTGCAGGGTTGGACAGATTTTACTCATGCCTCTTCCTAATGCCCCGCAACCTTCACCATTCTCCACTTATCTCATTGAGCCACAAGATTTTAAAGACGACGTGCTGCAGAGGAAGGAAAACCCTAGAAGACTTCTCAAAGTTATTGCACTATTTCTCCATTGCAGCTTTGCCAAACCTGTTCGTATACAACGTGTCTTTGAAAAGAAAAGCTATCTGTCTTACATAATACCATTTTCATGTGTTCTTACAGTTTCTGTGTGAGGTCAGGAACAATTTTCCCCTACCTCAGAACCTTGTTGGCTTTCTGAAATACTGATAGAACAACTATGTGACTTCCTCCTCTTGTCTTTGCATTCACCTGCTGCAATGTTTGATGATACTGGTCCCAGATCCTCCCTCAAACAACTCCAGTTCATGAGTTCAATCAGGTTTCTAATGCTGATTTACAATTCACAATGTCTTTCAAGCCAGCTTTTTTTTGGCTTGGTTTCCTGCAGTCTGAGAGATTTGATCGTGAAGTGTTGTGTTGGGTGGTTCTTTATTTCAGTGTCTGTCTGAGAGCTTGAAGAACTGTTGAGGCCAAGTCACGTGCTTCAGAGTCGACTCACACTGAAGGGAAGAAACTTTGAGACTTGAACTTTTATTGCCTATTGCTATAAAAAAATTTCTGCTTGTCTTGTATAATTGAAAATAATTATTAATAAGCACAAGATTGGGCTGTGATACTGGATATATTTAAAATAATGTTTTGAGTATTTGTGGTTTCTCTGCATATTATATACTCTGTTTCTTGGGACTGTGCCATTTTAAACTGATAGAACTATGGCTTTGCCAAATTCTTTTACCCTTAGATCTCTGCAGGCATGCTTGTTCAAACCAGCATCATCATCTACTGCTTTCTTTAAAGGGATTATTACTGACATTTGTCTGGCAATCACTGTTAAGTAGATTCATGCCTTCTGTAAAATTGTAGCCAAGATATGAAAGTGAGGGCAAGCACCTGCTTTTATAGGTCAGCTCTCTAGTCTCTTCATTTAATCATGTCAGTTCAGTCTATTATTCCCAGATGAACACTGTTTTCCTTTCTTTAAAAGCAGAGAACTAATGAGAGAGATGAAATGAAAAAGGAGCTAAGTTATACAGCACAACTGCAGTTTTACATTTATTGCAATAAGAATTTTTAACTGAGTAGTAGAGCTCAATTTGTTTGAGAAATATATCCCTCAAATATTTCTTTGTGTTCAGAAATGATAATACTTAAATCTGTTTGCATACCTTTTTCATATTTGCTTTGCAAAAATTATTTGGTGAATTAGTTTCAGAAGAGGATTTTCTGGTGAGATAGTGAATTGTAAGCAAAAACTTCAGGCTATTTGCAGAGTGTAGGTTTGAAGCTTGAGATTGCAAGAGTTCCTGTGACTAGCATCATTTTTAAATCATGTTACTGCCTTAGTTATGAAATGGAAGGAAAGTATATTAGCTGTATGGTCAATAAAAATCTTTTGAATTTCAAATGGCTCATATTTACACTGAACTGAAAGCAACAAACCAGGAATTATTCAGTTCCAATGAGCAGGTGGTCATTTTGATAAGAAAGCTGGAGAAAGCTGTGACTCTTCAAATATTTGTCAAGGTTAGGAAAATTAAATTCTTCTTAGGTTCTTCTTGAGGTTATTTCTTTCCTCTGGCAATATTGGGCTTCAGTCTGGACTGCAAATGGGAGAGACACGTGAAAAGTTCCATTGCAGATGACAGTACCTTGCCTTTGTTCATACTTGGAATCTGTTATTTGAAAATCATGCAGGTAATTTCCTTCAGTAGAGAGAGCCGCTCAAAGTGAGCAAAATCACGGAGACCAGAAAAAATCAGAAGATAGTTTGTGGTTTTCAGAGGGGTTTATATATATATATAAGTGTGTATGTATATATATCTGTATCTATACATCTATATCTATGTCTTTTTACTCTTCCAGAAAAGAAGCAGCTGATTTCTACGTAGACCATCAATCAAAACCTTTTTATAAGTAGGTATATCAACTTCAGCTTAACATGTATTGAGCTTATTTACTGAATGCACAGGATTCATTTTACCATATTTGGTACTGCAGGACCATGGGAAAATCAGAACTTGTCTTAGTTGAGTGGAGTCCTTTGCAAAGTATGCACCCTGTTCATCTTCCTGCAGGGACAGATCCTTTTCAGCTATTTCAGGGTTTCAACTCACACTCTTTACAACCTGATGATATCAGGGGAATGTCTTTGGTTTCTCAGAAGTGAAAATGCCCCTAGCAAGGTGAAACTTCAAAGCCAAGGGAAGGAGCATCTTCAGGATCAGGGTGGAGCTTGCAGGTAATGAGAATTAGGAGGGAACACTTAGCTGTGAGAATTGATTTGGTAGCAAGTACCCCAAACTGTAAGTAACTGAAAGGATAGTGCATGGGCACTTGTTTACTGTACTGTTACCCTTGGACAAAACGTCAAAATTCCATGATGCTAAACTGCTCTGCCTAACATGAAAAACCTTAGTCTTTCAATAACTGACCAGATTGATGCTCATGACCCAGAGATTGTGTTGCTTCTGCTTTACCTGAAAGTGCCAACAAACAGCTTGCTTTCCCTCCCTCTGGATTTGGCAGTCTGCCTCTTTTAGGGAGAGGGTGCAGCTCTGCCTTGTGTTTTTCAGCCATGTTGGAACCTGGGTTTGCACTGACTTGGTCAAAAGACCTGGTTTCAATACTGTCATGAAGTGCTTGAGTATTAGGATCTGCCAGCTGCTCTCTTGCAACAGCAGCTGATTTATTGTGGGTCCAAGCTCAAGCCCTGAGTTAGCCTTTTTGAGTATGTTGATAAATAAGCAAGAATTTTGCCTGTGGTGTTATTTCACAGATGTCTGTCTATACTGATGGTAATTATCTGAGGAACTGCAGCCTTTGTCCACTGTCATGTGCCTGTCTCCCATCTTACAGTCCTATTGGCTACATCTTCTAAATAGGATTTTTCTCTAAATTAGAAACAAATAGTTATAAAGCATTGCAAATCAAATAGAACAAGAATCTTCAAGGCAGTGAAATGTAAAATCTCTGACTTATTTATATTTAGCATTGTATTACTTATCTTTAAACTCAGATTTAGTTTGCAAGTTCACTAGTCAATGTAAGTCCAGTGAATAGTAGGGAAAAACAGCAATTCTGCTTGTTTGGAAAAGAATGTTTTACATATTAAAGAATTTAATTTTTAAAATTTATTTAATATTCACAGTTGGCTGGGCAAAATCCACAGGAGAGATCCATGGGGCAGTGGAAAAATCCATCCTGACAGCAGTGCTGAAGTTGTGTCAGTGGGGAACACATGCAGGTCATGTGTGAGAATCCTGAAATCCTGCTGTGCAGAAGAGACATGCTTAGGAATCGTTCCTGTCAGACAAATGGTTAGCGGGGTCTCTTCCACTGTTGCCAGTTCTGATCTTCTAAAAATTCTTTTGAAATATAACACACTGCACAGTAGCTTGAGTGAGCTTGTATTATCTGGTTCTTTTTCTACAACTGTAATAGGAAGGGAATGTCTGCACATGACCTAGTCCAACCTCCTCCTCAAAGCAGAGCCAACTTCAAAGTTAGATCAGGTTGCTCAAGGCCTTGCCAAGTTGAGTTCTGAGCATCTCCGCTGGATCATATGTTTTTGTTGGTTTTAATTTGTAGCGTGGATCACCATGTGCTGTTTCCATTTTGCAGTGATCTTCTCCAGTTTATAACGAGTGGTCCCATTGTTGCTATGGAAATCTTAGGAGATGATGCAGTTTGTAAATGGAAAACATTGCTGGGGCCAACAAACTCTGCAGTGGCTCAGGCTGATGCACCAGACAGCATTAGAGCGAACTTTGGACATGATGGTCTAAGAAATGCAGCTCACGGCCCAGATTCAGTTGCTTCAGCTGCTCAAGTAAGTTTCTGACTGTTTGACTGAGGTTTATTTTTACTTTATCTGGTATCAGCTTGGTCAGGAATTCCTCATTTTTTTCCCCGCTTGAGTTCAGAACTGGTTTAGGTATTCTTCATGGATCCTTTTTAGCATGGAAAAATAAGCTGTCTGAAAACAGAAGTCTTGTTTATCTCTGTCACAAAGGGGAACTTTGGGCACTTTGATCAGGAGAGCATGCCTGGTCATTTTTAGTGTCTTCTGTACATCACAAACATTCAGTTAATTGCATAGTCTGCATAATCTACCTATAGCCTACCAATGTTGGTCGTAAAAAGAAAGGGATTAAACAATTAAATCCTTTTGTGCCCTCCTGTGTTTTGCTTATCTGTTCTCCTCCACAGTCCTCGCTAGTCCTATGCCTGCAGCCTACTTTCCTCTGCTGTTTTTGTTCAGAATGAATAATTATGAAAACAGGCCATTTCTAGTGCTTTGTGTTTTGAGAGGTAATACAGTGGGCTTGGCTTTGAGGAGCTCAGTTCTCTTTTGCTTTGGTTGCAGTGTGTCTTTCCTTAGTGCTAAGAAAAAGCCCTGGGACTGAGTGATAGATATTACCAGCATTTCTACAGAATTGAGGTGACTATTTGTGCGTGTTGTTGTGTGGTAGATATGCTGATAAATGATGGCAAGAATAAAGTTTATCTCATGATTGATTGGTATTGCACTGTGGTATCTTAGCCCTAGGCCAGCAGGGAAAAGCTACTAGTTGTTGCTTCCTTGATCTTAGTCTTTCCTCTATTTAAATTGGAGCAGCTGCAATAGCACAGTTGGAGAGAGAGCTGCCCCGGAATACCTAATAAGCTGCCAAGTACTGTATACTAGAAAATATACATGGAGATTATATCCTGGTGATGGGGGCAGAGTTGGTCAGCCTCTTATGGCTGGCTGTTAGGCTGTGTGGCATAGCAAGCTAACTGCAAAGCATGGGCAGTTTTCTGCTGGTCAAGCACTCAGCTCGCTTATCTGCACCATGCCTCAGCTGCTGGATCCTTTCTGTGTGCCTCTGGTTTTGACACGAAATCATATGCTGGACCTGAAGAACCTTTTTCTGCTGGCAGACTTGATGAAGGTGGTACAGAGTCATAAAGAATTTGGATGAAATTGATCTTTTCTGATGAAGGAGAATTGTAGTCAGAAAAGTCTTTGTGGTTCTGGTTAAATAGGTAGCTGTCTTCATATATAAGGGTGAAAGTTTCTCTTTGTTCTTGTTTACTACCATGACAACTGTGTCAGCTTTTGAACTGAGAGTGTAGCAAAGAGTATCTATTAGCATAAAATTTTGATTAGAAGCATAAGTGTGTGCTTTGGCTTAAGTTTGCTGTTCTTTTTGCATTTCATTATTTTTGAAATGCTGTTTGAAGGCCCTATTCATCTGCAGCTTTTTTATGACTCTGGGATTATTTTGCTGAACTTTTGCAGGTGTGTGCATCTTTGTGGTGTTACTGATAGCAGTCCTCAATAAATGAAACAAAACTGTGAATTTAATACTCCTGTGCCTATTTTAATTTAGTAGGCCCAGTGTTATATGGTTGTATAGCAATTGCCATGGAAACTAGTTGGCTGTGCCTTGCAGAAGCTTTGCTGAAAAGAAGGAAATATAAGATAAAGGACCCTTCTGAAGGAAAACTGAAGTCTCAACCACATTTAATGAATGTATTGTAAACTGAACAGTTAGTGGAAGACTGCATTGTTCTTTTGGGGGCTAAATGACAAGTGAAAGTATGCCTCTGGTATACTCTAAGCTGGTGTCTCTCTGCAGGCCAAATTTTGGAATTTCCTTAGATCAGGAATAAAGGCAAAGGAAGAGAATTTTCTTTTTAAGGCTCCATTTGGTTATAGTTTGGCATTTCATTATCCTAGTCCTTCAGTGTTATTTAGTTACTTTCCTTTTATGACTTTTAATGGATAAAACAAAGTGTTAAATACTGTAAATACTTTGCTGCCTTTTCCTAGCTGCTTCTTTTAGAGTAAACATTAGTTAACAGAGTGGGACAAGGTCTTTGAAGCATGCAATTTTATCAGTAGAAGGATGTAGGAAATGAACCCTTTGTCTCAGATATGCCCACTTAAAATGTGGATTATTAGCTAGCAGAAAACCAAAAACCGTTTTCCCTTCTATTGAAAGATCCATTAGGTTGAATTATGTAATTGTTCAAGTAAGGATTACAGGAATCATCAGAGTGCTGTGAGATAACGACTGGGAGATAGCTAAGTCTATTCCATCTGAATTGAGATAGTAAATTAAATGAGACAGTTCCAGGAGATGGCCTTTAGCACTGCTACTCTTATACAGGAAAAAATGAGATAGATTCAGTAGTAGTATTTCCAGGATATTATTGTTTCCCTTAAATAGAAATTTATCAATTCTTTTACTGAATTTGACCAATAGGTCTGAAATGGAATCTGTGTTTTGAGCATTTGACTAATGTTAATTGGCAGATTGTGTAACATATGTGAATAAATGGTATGGAAAAAGTGTGAAGCTGGCAATGAACAGTGAAGAAATATCACTGAGGAAAGAAACCTGGCTGTCAAGCTCACCCCAGCATGGTCTAAGACCCAAGCTATATGATACCTGAATAGTGATGGTGAGAAGAAAGGAAGTGATCAGAGGCAAAGAGGTTCTTTTGATTCATCCCAGAAATCAGAGCAATTGAGTTCATCAGCTTCAATTCAGTAAGATTAAAAAAAAAATAGTGTCAATACGGCATGAAGAGTGAGTTAACAATTTTAGACAAAGTTTAGTTGTTTAAGACAAAAGGAAAAAAATTTAAAAAAAAATGGGATCGAGGTCAGTTTTGTATATGGAAAGAAAACACACTGAGAAATGGATGGTAGTTGCATTTTTGCTCATACAGTGGAAAAGATGACGGGAAAAGAGGGAAGATAAAATATGTGTACATGGGAGTGGATTTGGGAAAGATACTGAGAAAAGAGAGAGAGAATTCAGAAAACTGGGAACACCTCTACCAAATGATTGTGGCAGCAGCATTTTGAATGCTCTGAATGGAAATGGATTGCATTGCAGAAGTGAAACAGAAGACATTGCAAGAAATATTCAAATCATGTTTTTATGATTGTAGCAGTGGTGCCAGAGAGGGAAAGATATATTTGAGAGAATATTATAGGGAAAAAGTATTTGTAGCACAAAAAATCTGTAATTAAGATCTATCTTCTGTGACTATGGATACTTCAGATGTTTTTACTTATGATAAAAGCTGATGTGTGCAGCTAGATCAATCTAAAATTTATTCAATTACAATTGTTTGCAGGAGCTGGAGTTGTTCTTTCCCTCCAGTGGAGGTCGCGGACCAGTCAACAGTGCAAAATTCACAAACTGTACTTGTTGCATTATTAAGCCTCATGCAGTTAATGAAGGTAAGCAATACAGATAGTGGAGGTGAAAGCAATGTGTGCTTCATTGTATCCATGATCATTCCTGTGCCCTTTTTTGGGAGAATGAGACTGCAAGAGCACAGGGTGTATTTTGTAGTACGTGCAAAAGTATGCAGATACTTTGTCTTTCATACACCTTTAGTATTTCTGCAGTTCCGTTCCATGAAGAGTGGGCCGTGTGCTTTCCATGCGGATCCTTCTTAATTTCAGAATAAGAAGGGAGAAGTGAAAAAAAGGATAAAAATATACATGAGATTTGATGGTTCTTACTGTGACAGTTTACCATGTCCTTGCTCCTGTCTACCTACCATACTCATCTGCTCTGGAGGTTAGCATCCTCACAGCAGAGTGAAAGCAGGACACCTGGCCATATTGCAAGACCTTCCACTCATGCAGTAACACATTACATTAAAAATACTCACAAAGGGAGATTTGTGCTGATCTGAATCCTATTCTGCTGAATGCAGTGAGGGTGGAAAGTAGAAAAGGTTGTTTACTCTATGAAAGTGAGCCAAAGACCTAAAGCATTTGTTGGACTCCATGATGCTTTCTGTGCTGGAGAATGCCCTGTGAGCTCACTGTATGAGTGTTGGAAATGTTTAATACCCAACTGTTACCATGCAAAAATAATCTCACTTTTGTGTCCTGTACTTAGATACAGGAGCATGTGTAGGAGCAGTGAGTGCAGTAAAATATTTTGCATCTGGCACTGCAATGGTATTTTTGAGTGCAGAATAAATATTGCCATGTGAGAGCATTGAGATTTTTCTTAGTAAGATGCAGAGCACACTGCAACATTTTAATCACTTCTCTGCGGTTAGCTGAAATGGAAACAGCAGAAGTGGCCGTAGCAGTTTCCAGGCCTTTCACACCTCAAGTGGGATGTCTGAAGAGCTTGCTGAAAAAAAAAAAAAAGGCTTTCACAAGAAAGAGTCTCACACTCACTGCTGATAATATGCCTGTTATCTCTTTGAGGCCCTGCATAGTATCTACTACTGATAAGTCTGCCATGCAGCAAAGACAGAGTGATGTTCCTTTTACAGAAATACGGGCAGCAGCTGGGACTATGATCTTACCTAGTTAAATGTTTGCAGAGGACAAACCTTTCTGTGGCAGGATTGTTAGGGTCCTTAATTTGATTGTGAAAATAGCAAAGTGGATGGCTTGGGCTGTGCTTTCTTATACTTAAGATATATTTCTGTTACATATGGGGGCTCAGATGCTAAAAGAGCATCAAGCTCAGGTTGTCCCTTCCTACTTTTGATCTTCTTCATTTCTGTGGATTTCATACTGCCCTATCTGTTACTTTCTTTCTTTTCTCTTGAACTTCTCAGAATTTTTCTGAATCGCCAAAGGACAGATTCTGGGCCTGTTTGCACTCCCCTCTGGGAGTGTGAGTGTCTGGAGGAGGTGGGGGTGGTGAGAGAGAAAGAGGTACAGGTACAGATAAACAGAAGATGTAAGTGGACACCCAGCTTTGCAATGTGAGCGCTAGAAAGACTGGACTAAAGTTGAGCTTAATATCCACTATATAGTCCTTTTTCTCAGACCACAGAGGGCTGGAAAGGCAGACCACAGCTGCCAAACAGCAACTAAAATTTGAAAGACAAAGTGTACCTTGTGTGAGCGTTCTTCGTCCATACAGCTTTGATTACTACGCTCAACAGAATGAAGAAATCAAAACTGAATTTTCTAAGTCAGCAAAAGCATTTTATCAATTTTAAATTAATATCAAGAATGATGGAATTCAGGGGCTGCCTATGCTTTTACCTTACCAAGCTCTGTTGTCCCTGCCTGTTTTCTCCAGTGTTACTCTGAATGTTTCAAAAGCCACAGGTGCTGCATCTCTTAAAGAGATTATGAGACTGAGGAGGTCTTGTAAAACTTTCCAGAAGTCTGGCTTCTGACAGGGAGTTGGGCTTAGGGAAGGGAAGAGTCACTGTGGCTGAGCGGTGGCCTCCCTCTTTGGCTGAGAGCACTGGTGTGGCTTCATATTGCAACTGGACTGGTTCCAGTCTGCAGCTGGAGGTGAGATGAATCCCTCTTCACAAGGGCTGCAGGAAGTGTGCAACATCAGCCCAATGGGCCAGGAGTGTTGCAGGGGAGAGGATTTGGCTTTCTTAGCCTGTCCTCTTCTGTCTTCCTTAGTCTTTCTCGTATTCTTCTTCAGCCTAATTTTGTGAGTAATAACAAAAATATCCCTGAGTGGTATCTCTTTTGGTACGGTTGGTCTCCTTATAAAGCACTTTGCATCGTCACAGTTGGAAGAACCATGCACAACAGAGTAGAGAGCTGTGCACTAGCTTTGCAACAGCTTTGGAAATCTTAATTCTGAAATTACTCTGATGTTTAAACTGCCTGTTTTAAAGTTGAAGGAACATAACCTTTTCCTCCTACAGATTTTAAAGCTTTTAAAATTTTGAGCATGCTGTGTGGCAGTGGCAGGCTGTCTACAGAAATGCCACCGTTCCTCCTTCCCTGTGTGGACTGTTTTGGAGTTGGGGAATAACATGCTGAAAGGGTTTGGGGGGACCAAACAATCTGCTCAGGAGAACTCCCAGCTGCCTGTCTGAAACAGGCAGACAAGAAAGGAGAAGCCTGGCTTTAGGGATTAAAGAGCAGAGGCATGGCAGTGGAGCACGTTGGCCCCATGGATTGTGCATCTGTAGGCAGAAAGTTTGAGAAAGGAAGGGCTTACCTATTTGAGCTCAGCAAGCCATGACAGAGCGGGGAGGCCCTGCTCGTCTTGTCTCCCTTTCCATGGCTGTTAGCAACTGTGTTCAGTGATACCTGAGACATTCTGGTTATACCAGCAGCATCTCCTGTATCTCAATAGGTGCACCTGAAGTAGGTGCTATAGCAACTAATGAGCTGCCCTTTTGTCAAAATTGCATGTAGGAAACTACGTGGTCTTATAAAAATAAGCAACTTACTTATCCCCAGCAACAGTGCTTATAGCTGTGACTGTTGACCCTGCTGTTTCAGGTGGGGAGAATGTAAATGGAAACACAGCATCTGGAGAAGAAAGAAAATCCTGCGTGGCCATCGGTGTGAAAAAGGTGGTTTGGCAGAGGCATGGAGAGGAATTTATGTGGGTCAAAGCAGCAGAGCCTCTTACGCATTGCAAATTTGATTTGTGCTGCACAAATTTTCAGTATCGAGTATCTAAAAATAGACTTTTTTGCCATTTCCTATGCGCTGCTAAGGCTTTGAACTTGATTATCTAATTACCATGAATATAATCTGCTCATTACACATTTACAATTACGTGAAATTTCACATACATATTTGAGCGTATACGGAGCTTTAGTCTTTATTGCTGCAGAAACATTTGACTGAATTAATTATTTGAATTTTGATTTCTGGTCCTTTTTCCCAGTGTTTCCTTTTCCTCCAGAGTCCATTGCATAACTGATTCTTAGAAGGAAAAATCTTCTATTTTTCCATCCTGGAAGATGGTTTGCTTTATCCACAGCTGTAAGCTAGGAGGATTTTCAGTGAGCTTACCTTGCTGTCAGAAGGCTGGATCCAATCTCTAGTTTATGCTGGTTAATTCTCGGACAAGAGCCCTTTCTTAGAAACTGACTTTGATTACTGTAGAGGGTTTATAGGGTTCCTATCCAGTGCCAAAGCAGTGGAAAATCACTGTTGGTTTTATCTCTGGCCTTGCTGACCCTCTCCTGACAGGCATGTGGAAACATCTGTTGCTAGGCAGCTGCAGCAGCGCAGCCCGACCACCTGCAGCAGGACCTGGCGCAGCACTCGCACACGTGATAAGTCCTGTAAGCGAGAGTACTGAAAGCGTCTGCCAGGCTGCAGAGGAACCCTGGGGCCTGATAAAGGGTGTCAGGGGAGTTACGTGAAGTTTAACTTCAGCTGTCAAGGGTGCTGGTAATGCTGGAGGGGTGGTATTGCCAGCCATCTAGGAACGTGTATCATATGCACCTCTTCAAGAGGTAGGGCAATAGCTATTTTGCCAGTCTGGTGTCAGCATAATGTCTTCTGTGGAGGATCAGAGGTGGGAAAACAGCTGAGAAGGCTGTTGAAGGCCCAGTGCTCTGGACTAGACAGCTTTAGCTCATTCTCTAGCGGCTCCTCCCGGTGGAGATGAAGCACTTTCCTGGCTGGCTGGCAAGTTGGCAGTGCTGAAGTGGTTGTATTTTAACTCTGAAGAGGGTTTGCAAGAGCAATACAACTCCTCTTTATTGGGAGCTGAAAGAATGCAAAAGCAACCTGATGCTACTCCACGCAGACTTGTTTTGACCAGGGGCGTGTTGGGGAGATACGATGTGGTTTGACCCCTCTAGAATCTGCCATGCTTTTGAGTGTCTTTTAGCCTCCTCCTTCTCTTCTCCTGAGACCAGTTTTCAGTCGAGGAGGATGGTAACTAGTAAGCATAGCTCCTCAGTGTGTTGATGAGGATTGTAGGGCTTAATTTTTTTAATAATTAAAGAGTTTTAGTGTGGATCTGTGTTCTGTAACCCACTTGCTTCTTGTGCTTGGAGTTTCTGGTAATTCAGATACGAGGTCACAGTTGTAATCATTTAGACATTCTCTTTCTGTAATTCCCCTCATGTTATTAGATCTGGAGGTACTAGCAGTATTGCTCAGAAGCCGAAATTGTAAATGCACCAAAATGGATGAACTTCAGTTTAATGCCCTGAGGACAGTTATGACTCAACTGTTTTGTCAGCAGAAATAGTACCTTGTAGATCACTGGGTGGGATTAACTTTAATGTATTTATGTGTAACAGTTTAGACATGTTTGCTGTAGGAATTAGAATTAGAATTTGGTATTTCATGACTGGTTTAAAGTTTCTTTGATGTGGCTTTTACTTAATTCTTTTGAAAAACAAGCAGGGAAAAAATGATGAAAGTAGTGATAATCAGGCTATAAAGACTGAGGTCAGAAGTTTGTTATATTTCACATTTCATACTTAGGTTACAGCTCAGAGCTTGAGGGATGAAATCCTGCCCTCCTTTTCTGCACTTCCAAACCAAGACATGGGTTCTCCTAAAGTCAGAGTTTTGTCAAAAACAAATTTGGGGCTAGAACTGTGCCATGAACTTGAAAAGCAAAACTGCTAGTTAGGAATTCATTGGGCCTGGTGCAAACTGAAAGGCCTGCCTAGAGGTAAGGAAGCCTCTATGGCCTTGAGGGCTTGTGAGACTGGCTACCCAGACAGGTTTGTTCTCCTAGTAAGTGTTGAGCTTGAGATTTTGTTCTAACATTGCTGGTAAGTTAAACCCTTGTCCCTCTTTTGTAATAAAAAAATAATAGTAGATTACAATGCTGTCTTCCACATTATTCTTGAACTAAAATTTAAGTCTCATAGAAAACAAAAGGAGTGGGAGTGGGTTCTTCCCAAGTGGAAGAGATATTCTGTGGAAATGTGAGTTTAGACCTGTTCTGAGTGGATGATAAATCTTAGAGAGTGCTCCTATCTTAACCTACTGGACTGCTTTAGAAATTCATAGACCTTTATACTGATCAACAAAATGCTGTGTGACAGGGTAACCATAAGAATCATATTTCCTTATTTATGCGAAGGCTTAGAAAAACTTTAATTGAGAGAGTAGTTCCTTGCTCCAGAGACAAACCTAACTTTGGCAAAAAGGATACCAAGGACAGTAGTTCAGTCTCAAGCAGGTACAGAAACACGATTTACTTGTGTAGGATGTCAAATGAAGTTACTTTACAGGAGAGAGTGGGGAGAGGAGGACTAAAATCCAGCATTTTAGTAGATTATATGTCTGACTGCAAACAACTGAAGAGCTGTTTCTGACATGCAATGTACTTGTTGCTCTTTGAAAGAAAGAAGGCATCACTGTGAAATGTCCAATTGACCTCTATAGTGTGCTAAGAATAGTTACAGGTATGTAGTTAGGAAAGGAAATGAAGCAGAAGAGAAAAAGAAGATGGGATAGAAGAGGTGCAAATTTGTCATCGTTCTCAGGACTAGGTATCTATATCATTGCTTTTTATCATGATTATTTGTATGCATTAGATAAGATTTTTAAAAACTGTAAACAAACTGGAATTTTTTTTTTCCTCTGGGTTTTTAGACATATGTTTGAGTAATTCGTTTTGATTTTCAGGAAGCTTAGAAGTAGAACAAGGTTTTCAGAAAGCTGTTTTCTCATACTTGAGAAAAAATAAGGAAAGCAATTTTCTCATAAGTAATCTGAATGTATGTCTTCTGTCTGTGAAAAGTATTCATAATAGAAAGGTGAAGTGCAGATGCTATGGACTTTACCTCATCATAGGCAGAACTTTTCTTTGTATCTTGTCTACAAGGTTGAGTACAAAGGGGAATCAGTGATAGTCTTGATACACTTAACAGTTAGAAGTCTGGAAGGAACTATTTGAAGATAGAATTTGGAAATGGAAAGAAAAAAGTCAGATAAACACAAATCTTTGCAGATGCTTCAAAGTAGTACAGTGGATCGTTTGAGATGTGACCTCTGGATATTCCCACATGCAATATGGCAATCTTGGTGCTGCAATCATGTGAAAACTATGTAGTAAAACACTACACTTTCAGATGCAGGCATTTTTTTGCAGAAGATTTGCCCGGGCAGAAGATGTATTTATGCAAAATTAAGTGCACTTTGTTTCTTATGTTTTCCTTGGATATATTATATATAGGGTGTTGAAGTGTTTGGAGATGTCTGGTGGTGCTGGGGTTTTTTGTTTGGTTGGTTGTTTTTTGTTCTTTTTAGAGAAGCTGGGAAAAAGTGATTAAAATAAAAGCAACCTACTTTACCACTTTATCACCGTTTTTTAGAAAAAAATGTAGCTTCCATGAGAACAGTAGTCCATCCACTTCCATCTATGTTTTAAATTCTTTGCTGTAGTTGTAATGATGGATATTCCTTGCTTGGGATCTTTGTTTTTTAGACCAAGCCTATGTTGTCTCTTGATTATTTCCTGCATAAAGTTTTAGCAGCTTGGCATTGGCTTCCCAGCTTCGACTCTGGTTTTCAGTGGCTAGTGGGGAAGCGACATTTATTTTTTTGAAGTATGAAAAATATATTTTACATTTGAATTGATTAAGGTAGAGGGGGAGATGAACTGAATCTGGAAATACTTTCTGACAGTTTGAGACTGGAAGGAAGAGGAGGAGGTATACTTCAGAGAGGAAATAACAGATCAAATGGCACAGCCAATCCTTAGTGTAGCTTATAAGTATCCTCCTACTACTGGAAAGAGAGTGTTTCCCAGTAGTGTTCAGTAAACTTATATTAGTAGTGCTCCTGTTGCTGAAAATCATCTCTGTGCAGGGACGATCGTGTTAACATAAAGAAAAAAAGACATCAGGGATGAGTGTTTTATTACTGCATTTTGGGATTTTCATTCTTAAAGGGTTAGAGAAAAGTTAATTCTAAGAGTGGTCTGGGGAATTTCAGGCTAATGAAACTTCTTTCATACCAAGGAAACCGATGAATCAAGAGTCTATAATTTCATTTAAACCACTTATGTAGTGATGGTATGATGGACATTTACCTGCATGCCTTTTTTGAAGGAAAATATGCTTTGCTGATCTGTGAATTCTCTTAAGTATGCTTTCCATAAAGGAAGGTAAACCAGAGCCAGATAGTCTAATTCACTTGAATATCAGTGCCTTCGTCAAAGTCCCTTGCTGTTAGGAAGCCAAAATTTTCCTGTAGTGAAGTAATTTGTATGTTTAGATCTGTGCAGCACAGGTTTAAATCTTTTCCTGAATATTGGACTGGACATGAGCTCATCAGATGAAAAGGGCTTTACAAGTGCAATCTTGTCACCCATCCTTGGGCCAGTTCTTGTCAATATTGTCATTAATGACTCGGATGGGGAAGGACAGAGCATGCTTGTAGTGTTTGAGGATGGTACCAAGCACCTACTACAGTTTTGGAGGATGTGATTAGAATTCAGACATTCCTAATGAACTGCAGAAATGATGCAACGTTGAGAAGATGAAACTGAATATAAGCTGCATAGCACTACCATGGAGCAGGGAAAATAAATGCACAAATAAAATAGAAAAGAACTGGCAGGATATCAGTGAAAAGTCTGTAGAGAAATGGTTGGAATAGTGATATATCATAAGCACAATCAGTGTTCACAATGTTGGACACACATTGTTTAAGGGTTTTTTTTTTTTTTTTCAGTAACTAGTTCTGCTCAGTGCTGGTAAGAACCCAACTTGTGTACCATATCCAGTTTCTGGGAGCTCTGTTTCAAAAATAACATAATCAACTGAAAGCAAAAAGAATAAGAGTTTTAGCAATGAAAACTTGAAGGGTTTCATTTATTTAACCTGAGATGGAGAAGAAAGGGGTATACAGCTTTCTATATGTAAATTTGGACAATATGTGCATAGTTACTAACTTAGATGAAAGAAGATTTAATCTAATCATTAAGAAAAACTTCAAAGTATATCATAGGCCTGATATCTGGGGATGTAATGGAACCTTTGTTACCAGAATTTTTTTAGAACATTTTAGACAAATTTAAAAAATGCAGCCATGCATAGTCTAACTTTACTGTACCTTGGAGCAAAAGATAAATATCTTGAAGTCTCTTCTCTTACTGCCCTTTGCAAATCAGAGCATAAGGAGAAAGGCAAGGTATTGGGTCTGAAAAGAGCCAAGACACGGAATGTAGGAATATGTGATAGTCTTTTGCCAAGTCAAAAATAAATGATAGCACATACAGTATATTTACTATTGATCTAGGACAGTGAGTTGGCAAACCTTCCACAGGAAGTGGAACATAAAATTAGTAAAGGCTGGAGCAGATTATAGGGGGTCTCCTGAGGATTTTACCTTCCAGAGTTAAGTTAATTGACAGTGCAATAGTAGATTAAAATTATTGTTTGTAATTATGGGCCAATGCACACCACAAGACATAATTTTAACCATTTCCTCTCTGTAACTGTAACCATTCATGAAAAGTCCCATGCACAGTGTTCAGTAGGGATAACCAGAAAAAAGAAAGAAATATGAGTAAGCGTACAAATGGTTTCAATTGTAATACTGAATGCCATCATATAATGCAGCGGCACAGCCCTAACTAAAATATCATGTTTAGTTTTGTTCACACTCAAGAAATAAGCAAAAGTAAATGAAAATCATTATAGCCATAGAAACATTCTCCTGGCCAGAGTGATGGACCATATTCTTTTCAAGTGAATAAAAGTCAGAGTGGATGTGCTAAAGGAGTACAAGATAATGAACAACTCGAAAGAAAGAAGTAAAACAAACTGGACATTTCTTTTTAAGCTTTCTCTTAACATAAGAACAATGAAAGACACAAACCTAAGCTTTTCTGTCTTTTCTTTAAACATACGGCCATCAGTTTGAGTTCAGCATAACTGCTGCGGAGGTATTAATCTTTCCTTCTTAATCTTTCTTTCTTCCTCAAATTCTTTTCTCAAATGGCACACACTGCACAGCCAGATTGCTGCATACTTTCTGTAGTCTGGCTGTGATCTTTGACTTGAATTTCTGTACGGGTTTTTGTGTCCGAATTTTAAGTGTGACTCTTCCCATCTGTTCCCATGCAACAACTCCCAGAACAGTTGTTTTTTTTTTTTTTTTCTCCCTGCAGGTTTTCATCATTTTGTGTCTTAATGCCCTGTCTGGCATTCACAAGTGTGGTCTTGCTTTGTTCATAGCGGTTCAGAAAGTTGCAGCTGGGATTAAGCCTTTGAACCTTCTACCCCCTTTGAATCTTCTATTGGTTCCTGTTCTCAGTCACATCAAACACTCAGCTGTTTTGGTTTCAAGGTCCCCTAAGATTTACTGTCTGTATGCATAATTTTTCTTGTACTAGTAAAATGCTGACTTCTGTTCTCCAGTAAAGCAGTGGTGATATCTTTTGTCTTCACCCTTTTAGTATTTTCAAATTAATATTGTTTGTAAAGATTTTCACCAGTGCTGCAGTGTTGATAGAGTTCTTCATAAATATCTGTAAAGCTGCCCTTCAAACTCCTTAAGGTTCTTCTTTATTACAATGCCTAGAGAGGAATGATGGAAAATCTTGGATTCTGTCACTATGAACAATATTCTTCATTTCCTCACATGTTTCTCTTTATCTTCTGTCTGCATCCACTTGTCTTTTTTTTCCCCCTCATGGTTAGGCTGGGTAGCTTTTGAGCTCCCCTTTTCCTCTCTGTTGGCCCAGTATGTGTCACTCAGGAGACCCTCTGGCCCTCTGTGACTCTCTTTGTGTTCGAGTGCAAATACAGAAGTGACTGGATATCCTTTTTCATACAGTACACAGTGAGGCTGGGAGATCAATAGCTGCATATTATCACTATGGCCAAACTTTTGGAGAGTCTAGAAATGGTGTAATTATATTGCATAGTAAGAATGCCTAGCATTGCATTATTTCTAAGTGGAAAAAACTCTCTTCTCTAAGAGAAGAGATAGTTAAACCTTGTTCTTCAGGGGATAGGTTGATCAACTGATGGAATAAGTGCACTTTTTGAGAAGGACATCTGTCAGCTTCCTACTGCACAGTGTTCTGCAATGTCTGAAAGAAAGATTAGTGAGAATGTCAACTGAAATACATCGCAGGAGGGCCCAGCTCTGAGTCCCACTTTCTCCTCTTTTGGAATTAAAAAAAGGACTTTGCTTGGAGTCAAGCCTGATCGTGATTCTCTGGAGTTTTGAGACAGGACACTTGGCAATAAGGAATCAGATAATTTCATTATACTGTGAAGCAAAATTGCATTTTTAAAATGTCAAAAATAGACATGAAATGAAATTGCTACTTATAGTTAGTGCTACTTTAAGCATCTGGTACCAGTTACTTCTAGAAATATGTTATTGGATTAGGTGGATCATTGCTCTGATCACAGCAGTTTGTGTATTCCTGTCAAAAACCTGTTGTTGTTCCAGAGGAATTATTTTTAATTATTGGAAGGGTATTAAAAAAATGACGTATAGAGGTTGAGTTGAGGAAACTAGTTTTTGACGTGCTTTGAAGGCAGTGTGCTGTCTTGCCTAATAAGCTTTTGACAGTGGAATGGTTAAATCAGGAAACAGGCCAAGAACAAAGAGAAGAGAATGTAACATCTCTAGTCGTAGGGCTGGTGGTTCGTAGTGTGCTGGGACTGGCAGGTCCCAGTAACATAGCTGTTACATCCCATTAATTAAAGTGCTGTTAGATTAAAAATTACTTTCATGAACTGTTTTATTTTATTCCAATCCATGTTCTGCAAAAAGTTGTAACATTTTTCAGTCTGATGTCTTCCCTGCTACTTTCTGCTTCTTAATGAAGTACAATTTTCAAATATTGTGTGTTGTAATGCAACAAATTGTAGATCAATGTAACTGATGTGGTCTTGGTGCCTTATCATTTTATCTGATTAAAAAATGTTGGAGGATTATCTGTCCTATATTAGGTGTGTAGTAATATAATGCTGCCTAGGAGACATAAAGCATGTGCGTTGCCCCCCCCCCCCCCCCACCCCTCATATTTGTTAGGATTAGTACTAAATTCCCCCGGTTGTGTTTTAGTAATGCTTGTGATTCTTTTGTGCTTTGTGACTGAAAATTCATCATAACTGGTGCCTAATCTGCAGCTTTGATTTGGGTTCTTACTGTAATCATATTTTAAACATGCACTGGCCCTGGTTGAAGGGTTCTTAAAAAGTTGTTTTTTCACTACAGATCTGGATTTTAAAGTTGAAAACAAATTGTTGAAAGCTGCTGAAATGGCACTCTGTCTAATTAGTTCTTCTTTTCCTCAACCTTATCTGCCCGCAAAGGAGAGGACACGTCCCAATTCAGTCATGCAACTGGCTGAAAGCCTGAAAGATCCCAAGCTGAGCCTTGAGCTTCCACTCTTCTGTTGCTTGGGGATTACCTGTATGCTTTTTGTTTCTATTTTGGTCCAGGTAGAATTTGAAAGGAAAGTGACCCTAGGAGAAGTGATAAGTGTATTGCCCAAATGGGGACAAGGGAGGCCAAGTCACTGGATTTGTAGAATCTGCACTGCCACTGGCAACTCGCTTATCCTCCTGTGCCTCAATTCCCATATTTGGGAAGTGGAGCTAACATCCCACTTTGCAAACATAAATGAAATCTCATGCCTTTGCCTCAAGGCACTTTGAATTTTTTTGGTGTCTATCTGTGACGACGGTGACAATAATTCCTTTCGTTAAGCCTTTTGGGTGTTGCAGTTGTAGGCAATCTGTCTGGAGCAACAAGGTGCTCTGTCGCTCTGATGAGTGAGAGTGTACTCAGGAATACAATGTAGAGGAAAATCTTGATAGGTTTATCACAGTTAATTGTTAAGTGAACCTTGTATTAAAGACCTTTATGCAAAATACATTTCTACTTTGATTTCTATCATTAAAGGAGCCTGTCTTCTGTCTACAGAGAAGAAAAATCTTAATGACTTCAGTAGAGAAACAACCCAGAAAGCTGACTATTTGAGTCCCCCTTTGTTTCTCTAAAATGTAGATTTTGCTTACAGCTTGTAAAACTGCCAAGGACTAAAGTTCTGTGAAAAGCAGATCTTTATAGTACCCCAGAACCTTGATACCTGATGAATATTTTAATTAGATTCTTCCCAGCTGTGAAGGCCTATGTGAGTGGCCCATTCTTGACTGATGATTCTATAAGTGTAAAATCGAGATCTGTCATGCAAAGCAGCTTTCTTACACCAAGGCAGCCTTGTCCCTGCAAGTGGTGGTTGCCATTTGTCTGCCACTGCACTTTCTTCCCTCTTTGTTTCTTGTGAAGCAGTGGCTGTTGGCTGGAGTATTGGCTCTGAAAACTGAGAATGAGGAAATGTTTATGCTCTCTCACAGATTATTTATTTATATATTTATTTCCTGAATGATCCCCAGCCAGTCACTTTCTCTTTATAAACTGGCCATTCATCTCTGAAGTCAAGGCTATAGGCTGGCTACCTCTCTGGAACCTGTGCATGGAAGCATCTGAGTTGCTCAGCCTTTCCAGCAGTGTGGACAAAAAGAAACAAGAGGTCTGGTTTCTCTCTCCGACATGGTCTTGCAAACCTGGGCAAGACCTTGGGCACACCTGTCCAAGAACCTTCATTTTGCTGCTGCAGTTGGTTTTTTTTTCACCCTGAAAGAAAGGGGAAATATATTTTCCTGGTTTCACAGGAGTGTTACAAGGAAACCTTTATCAGTGCTAGTGAGCCATGGTGTAACAGTATAGTGGCATGGCAGGAACTGCACCTGCCTCCGCTTGTTTCTACATTCTGTAAGCTCAAGGAGCTGCGTGGACTGCGTATGTACCAAAATCTCAGGTTTTCTCTTTAGTACTTTGAAGATTTTTTTGAAGTAGTATACACTGTTTTATATGTGGAAGGTTTTTCTACATAAACCTTAATGTGAAAATATGGTGGGGGATACTTCAGGGACAGCTTTTTTCATTTTCATTTGTAAATACAATTTTTGAAATCCCTCCAACTATCCATCTTATTTACTCAGAGCTTCCACTGACCTTTTAATGTGGTAGGAAGCTCACCAATCCTATGCCACAGGTATTAGCAGACTGTGTACAACTTAGGTCTTAAGCATGCTAGAACCTAGATACCAGATGTGTTTTATTCTCATCTAGTAAATTTATGCAGTGCTAAAAAATCCTGCAATTTAAAAACTAGTTAATAAAAGGATTTAATGACCAGGAGTCAAATCCTGCTGTTGTCATTCATTACAGGGTATTCTTCTATGATTAATTCAGCTCTGAATAAATGTCCAGAAATGTGTAGTTTCTCACTAATTGTCCTAGAGGACAGGCATTTACATTCTATAAAAATGGTGATTCTGTGAAATTCACTCACACAGAGTACTGTGCTTGGCTGGCATAGTCTTTCAAATGGCCTGATCTTGTAAACACAGGCAAATTTAAAATACACATTCAGTGGAAAATCAGTGGTTCTTGTTCTCCAAAGTTTAATGTTTTGTTTTACAATGTCATTCAGTCTGCGAGGATGCATTCTGGAGAGAATAGGCAAGCAGTATGACGAGCAATAACATATTTGTGAGTTATAAACTTAGAAGCAGTAGGTTATTTTGCACTAATATGTTTTTCCCATAGAAGACATGAACTTTTATGCTGTTTTATTGGGAATATTTATTATCATCCTGCATTGTTTCTAGCTTAAAGTAGGACCCCCGCTCTGGTGACCACTGTATAAAACCAGCAAAATAGGCAGCCTGTACCCTGAATTGATTACTGTTTAAGCATCAGTATTGCCAGTGGAACTTAATTAAAAATACAAATCTTGATCTTGAAGCAACTGGGTGTTTTGCAGTTGATCTAAGAAAAGCAAGGGCTTCAGTAATTACCTTTTTTTGGTAGAGATTCTTTTCAACAGCTGCATGGAATTTAGTTGTTTGAAATCATCAACATATCACTTTAGATAGAACATAGAGTATGTGAACTCAGCTCTGCTGTCTGCTTCCTCTCACAGCATTGCACAAACACTGTTTTTTTGGTTTGAAAATAAGTGGTATATTGGCATAAATACCTTCTAGTTGTAAATTCTGCATTTTAAAATTGAATACTGTCTTTTGTGTGTTTCTTCAGGGCTAGCTGGAAAGATTATAAAAGCCATCATCAATGAAGGATTTCAGATCTCAGCTTTGCAGATGGTAGGTTTCCTTTAGTGTATGTTTTTCTGATAAACAGAAGTTGGAGAAGTGCTGTGTACACCTCGCAGCAATGCACAGGTATTTTCCTGCAATACAAAACCCTTGTGCAGCCTGTGTCGCAATGTTTTGGGATCAGCACTGTCCTTGTGATATTTGTGTTTTACTATTTGATTGATCAGCTGATCTGTTTCTCATTGCTGGGTGACCTTGAGCCAAGACACTTTACTTCTGTATATCTCAGTTTCCCTATAGTTAGGAGGGGGATAATGATATCTGTCTCTTCTGGAGCAATTTGAGCTATCTTCACAAAATGTACTAGCTAAGATTAGAGAAATGATTGTTAATATCATTCTTCAATTTTTTCTAATATATATTTAGTATGAATTTAGGAGAAGGTTTTTAAAGATACTTAAAGGATTTTGACACTGATCACTGTCAGCAGTTAAAGGAAGTTGGCACAGGGATTGTTCCCAAGAGTAGTTCTGTAAGTCCTGTCCTTTGATTCTTGCGAAAGTCTCAAGATCTGAAATCCCTCTATGACTCAAATCCTCACTACAAATGAAGAATAGCCCCTTTCCTTTACTATGCAACAAACAGATTCTCTTGCATGTCTTTGAGGCATCAGCCAACGCTATGTTCCCATATATGCCTGTGGCGTCATTGCCTAAGTTGTTGACAAACTTCATATTGCAGCTGTAAAGCCATTCCTTTTACCTAGTAAAACTTAAAAGGGTATTCTGTATGTTTGCTGGTTAAGAAGGGGTTTCTGTCTATTTTTTTGTTGTTGTTGTTCTTGTTGTTTAAGGCAGACTGGCTAACATTTTTGTTTTCTTAGTTCAACATGGAGCGTGCAAATGTGGAAGAATTTTATGAGATTTACAAAGGTGTCGTTGCTGAATACATGGTAAGCATAAGAGTCTCCTCTGATAACACCATTTTTGACAAGGGCCAAAGGAAAATCGGACAGGCAGACTTGCAGATACGTGGCAGAATTCAAATATGGTAATATCTGACCAGTATTTCAGGGCCTGAAGAATCCTGTGCTACTGCAAAAGTCTCTTTGAACCAAACTGGAAATTCTCTACCATCTTCTGCAGCTCTTTTGTACAGTTTCTGACCCCACAATAAGTTGCAAATTTTAGTTATGTAACTTAATTGGAGAGTTACTCAGAAGGGAAAGTGACATTTAAACAGGGTAAGTCAATAAAGAAGATATGTTTTAGATGGAATTTGAAGAAAAGTGAGAATCTAGGGCTCTGTCCTGCAAGCCATATGTGCTGGATGTACTCAGTTGAAATGAAATGAAATTAATATCTCTGTGCACTGAGGATATCTGTGAAACAGGAAAACGTGGGAAAGCTAATCATGATGGTAAAGGGACCCAGAGAAGGCACATATGGGAACAGCAATAGATATTGTTAGTGCAGGCCAAATAGGAAGAAGTGTGTTGCAAAATACGATATTGAAGAAAGAATATGACCTCTTATATCTGTGACTCAGAACCGTCTGTTTCGATCTGAATTTTATTTATCATTCCAAAATAACTCAGCACAGAAGATACTTGGCATCTAGAAATCCTTTTCAAAAACTGCACTCCTGTGTCTTCTGGTTACCCCTTGTCAGATAAAGGCTTGACATTGTATATAAAGCATTTCTCTGTGAAAAGAGAAAGTTGAACAATTCCCCAAAATTTTAGCTTTGTTGGTATCTCCTGCATGGGATTTTATGTACTGTTGATTAGTTTTTGTGCTGTTTTGCTTTCTATTTCCTACTGTAGCCAGAATAGAAAATGGGGGAAAAAGGATGGAGTTTATTTTGGGTCATCTCAGAATCCACTTTGTTAATCAAAAATCTTTGAGCTTGATCCAGGTCCAGGAATGGTTTTGGTTGACCACAAGCCATGTTATTTGATTAATAAACTATTTGCTAAAGAGAATTTGATTTAGCTGTAACTGGGAGTCTACTAGAGAAACAGTGTCTGCTATTTAAATTCAACTCTGGACTTGATGAGGATGTGGAAGGTAGACTAAGCTTGTCTCATATGGTACCACATGCCTCTGTGCTGTAGTTGATGGCAGCTGGTCTTCAGTCCTCAGCTTTGTGTTGTAATGAAGGAGACAGGAGTAACTTTGCTCATGTTGTTTGCTGTTGCTGGTGGGATGTCAGTGCTGATACAGAAACAACAGAAGAAGGAGGAACAAGAAAAACCACAGTTTTCAGGGGGGAATTCAGTTGATTCTGCTAAAGTTAAAAGCCTGGTTTTTCTCCACTTTCCTGTTAACAGTTATTTAAATGACAGAATTCAATGAAATTGTACAGAGTAGTGACTTTGTGGCAATTTACTGTTTCTTAACAGAATGACATATATTGCCCTTTGACCTGCTCTTAACAGAGGATCTGTTGGTGATAAAACAGTTTTTGGAATTAAAATATTTATTCATGTTGTAGAGCATGAAACTAGTCTGCACTCTTTTCATGTCCTCTCAGGGATACTTCTACCTACATTTCCTAGGATCAGGTTGATGATAGAGGCACTTGGCTAAAATTCTGTCCCGTTGACTTCAGAGTGGGGAGATTAAGCACATGCTCTCAGTGTGGAATCTGTTATGAAGATACCAACACTTTGGAACATTGCTGCTTGACTTGGAGTCTTTGTGTATTTAGTTTCCATCACAATTCATAATAGGCAGAGAAGGATTTAATCCTTCTTTTCCTACTGCTTTTTTGCACACTCTGGATACTCTTGTTCTTTGCCATGGCTCATCCTTGACCTGCCCATGGCTGGTGGGTGTGATTGCAGTACCTTGCTTGTCCTTCCCTGTCCTTCCTTATTTTCTGTGAATGTTTTCTCCTTTCCCCTTGCCTCATTGTTTCTGATTCTTTTAATTGTCCTGATTTGTTTAAAACTTGTCTGCCCAAATTTCTAGACAATTATAAGGGCATGTTTTCAAAAAGGAAGTCAGACTAGAACATCAAAGTAGGTTCTTTCTGCTTATGAAACCTATACCTCTAATTAACAAACTCCAAATTGGTACTAATGACCAGAGTTAATTTAAGCTTATGAAAACTAAGACCCATCTTCATCACCCACTCAGAACTCACAATGTCTCTTTAGTCTCCAGGAGACGCCAGGGAAACAGATGATTTCAGTGTAACTGAGATTCTAGTAACAGTACACAGCAAGAATATTGCTAGATCAAGGACCCTTTCCCTAAGAGGTTGTGCCACAGGCCCCTATCAGTTCGGTTCTGTTGGCTTGTGTGTTTCAGCTTCTGTAGTAATACGTGAGGAAAAGACAGTGAGAACCAAAAGCCCAAGAGACATTTTAATTACTTAAAGCCATTGAACAGGTGTATATTTGGAAACAAATATAGGCTGTGTACCGTGCTCCCTGTAGGGAACACTGCAAAGTACATTGCTGCCTGTGGAACTGGCTGAACATAGTGTGATTTTTTTCAGGCTTATACCTAGCAAAGTGTGTTCCATTGATTCAGTCTCATTTGACAAGTTAAGGGATACTTCTGTGGAATCCAGGTCCAGATCAATAAGGGTGTACCTGCAAAAGAATTTGAAGTATTGTGGATGCTGTTGCATGCTATTCAGTATCCTGTTGAAGCTGAGTATCCAATTTACCTCAATCTCCACCTTCTAAACCAAGTAGCAAAATGGGAAGCATTTCTTTTGTTGTAAATACTAATGACATCTTTGTTTCATGTCTTTGCTTTCCTAAATGCACCAATATTTCTTAATTGTTCGTGTCCTGTAAGTTTGGGCCTAGTTCTGGGGAGGAATACAACCCTTGCTAATGCCCAAAGCAGCTCAGATTTGTTTCTGTCTTTTTTTTTTTTTTTTTTTTTTTTCTCTTCCAGGAGATGGTTACAGAGTTGTGTTCAGGCCCTTGCATAGCAATGGAGATTATACAACCCGAGCCTCCAAAAGTGTTCAGAGACTTCTGTGGTCCTTCTGACCCTGTAAGTACTTGCTGAGTGATAAGAAATGCTTAAAAAGTTGATGTGCTGTCTATGTGAATTAAAATATCGCAGTGTGGTATGGCTGCCACATACCTGCTGCATCCCTTGGAAACATGTAAGTATTACCTTATGGAGGTCAAATGCTAGTTTTAGTGGACCAATTTGCAACTCCTCTAGCAACTCTTCTGATCTTACCTAAACCAGATGATAAAATACTGTGGTGATATTTGTGTGAAAGGAAAGCTATCGAGCCAAAATCTGTGTTAAAGATTCATAAATATTCTAACACAAGGCTTCAGAGCCCTGGAACAAATAGTTATTGCTTGTGCATGCAAGTGTAAATCAAATGTTAGTCCACTGCAGTCTGTTATTCTCCTAGGATGAAACTGTAAAAGGAGAATTGGTTCCTTTGTTTTTTTAGAAGGAAGCAAACCAAAAAAGGGTGTAAAAGTTCTTGTGCGTGTTTGCTATGCTAATGCTTCTAGCTTTTATTTTTCATTTCTTGAGTTGAGTAATTGGATACGTGTGATACCTTGCGCAATTTGGAGACAAGCATAAGTGCTGTCTCAAAAGTTCGCATTCTTTTGTTAAACAGTGAAAGCTGCTATACCACACAGGAGCCATGAGGTGAAATATCAAGATGGAGGGAATGAGGTCAGGGTTTGTATGGTTTTTTTTGGTTGTGATTTGATGTTTTAGTTTTAGTTTTAGTCAGACTGAGTGGGTTTACCAGTTCCTATGGAAAAAATTCACACAGATCAATATTTGAAGGGGAGATCAAGTTGTTGAGGATATATTTTTCTTCAGATCCAGAGTTTCCATTACAGAAAGCACAAGTTAAAGGCATTATCCAAACCTTTTTGTCCCCTTCTGTTTGGTAACATTCAAATGTTTCTCTGATGGGTTAGCATCTTGGTACACAATATGGTGGTTTCAGTTTTGTTTCAAATTCCATGTTTAAGGTTTCTGGTCTTTAAAACTTTCAAAGATGCAGTTGTTTTATTTGGGCCTATTATATCCTTTTCATGTTTCTGCTCGTTTAATGCCTGATATGCTAAAATCAAAATATGCTTGCAAACATCACAGCTGCTTTAGGTTATTAAAGACAAGTGTACCTATACAAGCGGAATTTCTCCATTTTCCCTTACGACATCACATGAAAAGCTCTGTCATAGCCATACAACATGTGTGTGACCGAAGGACCTGTTGATGAGCTGCGGAACTGAGGGATGTATAAACTGACGGCTTCTCTGGGTAGCACAAGAAAACAGCAAAGGAGGGAACTAAATTCCTGTCTCTCAGATCTCTTGCTAGTGACCTACCTATGCTGTTTGTGTTTCCCTTTTAATGGTTAACTGTGTGACTTGTGAAGTGAAAATAAGTACCTGCCTGCTTCTAGTGGAAGCAGGCAGCTGTATGTTTTGGACGCTGACTTCATAGCAGTTACACTAGTGGTATGTTTGGAAGACAGGCAGCTGTGTTATATATTTCTGTCTACTGTTTTCTGTAAGAATTGCAAATTAATTGATTCTTCAGGCACATAAATCATTCGTACAGTAATTACAGCTGCTCTCAAGAGTGATCTTTGCCTGAAATTTATCTGTCTCTTCAGATAGCATTTGTAGCTTGTCCTTGAGGAAGAAGGGACTAAGGTATCTCCATGGTCTTTTGTCATTCCCAACTGGAATCGTCAGAGAAGCTCACAACTGAACTTTGTGGTTACAATATGTATCTCAAATAGGGGTAGCAGAAACCTTAACAGCGGTTTCATTATCTAGCAAGGTTATGTACAGACCATGAAGATACCATGGACTTGGTATTTTAGTGGTTAAAGTGAATCTAAGTGTTGTGCAAATAGTTCATTATCATTGAGAGATCTGGATCTCTCTGTAACTTGTTTGTTTATTTATATATGCTGGATCCTGATGTGTGTACAGCTTGTTTATAAACATAGGTGAAGAGCCAGTTTACTACAAAATGTGCCTGATTGGGTCACTTTGGCTCTTGTTAAATAGTACCCTATTTGGCAAGTAGTGCCATTGAAACACCTGTGATTATTCTTAAAGCAAGGTGCTGTTTGACATGAGTAAAGGTGTTGGAATTTGACTTATAATGACTCTCTCCCAATCATGTCTGCTGTTAGTTATACCTTAGATATATAGCAAATGCAATAATTACTTTGTGGCAAGTCAGATATCTAAACTGGGTATGAATGTTAACAGCCCTTTCAGTCTGTTCTTGGTTTTGCAGGGAGGCAGTTGGGGTGCACTTCAGTAAAAGACGTCCAAAAAGAGGTGATACAAATTTTCCCAAATCAAAGCAAGATGTCATTTGGAAATAGGTCTGGTTTTGTCCAAGTCCTATGATCTTTAGGGCTGAAGAAAGAATTAGAGTTGTTCCATTTTGAGGATTATACTTTAATAAGCTAGCAATTTATACCAAGTGTACAATGCTAAAAATGAAATGGAACTTTGTGCTATTTTCTGTAACTGGGTAATATTTTGTTAGCACTGCAGGTCAGTAAAGCTCTCTGCCAAAAATATCCTTCATTATAAACCAGCTTATAAATACTTTATTAAAACCTCTCATGTGGTAGTAGGGAAGACTACTAACCAAAAACCTGTTTTGAGCCTCTTTGCAGTAGTGTACAAACAGCCTATCAAATCTGTAAAGTGGGCAGTGGGATAAAGATACTTGTCTGTAAGGAGCTGTGCTGGACATGCTCACTCTCAAAATTCCTGTGACCTGGTTGAAGGGCTCAGTGTCAGAGGTTGCAGGCTTGCAGAACATTTGTCCCCAGTGGATAGTATATGCGCTAGGAGAAATGCTTTCCTGCAGGTCTTGCTGCTGCTTGCATTCTTGTTGTACACTGGCACTTTTCTAGTGAATGGCTGGCTGGGTCATTGCACTCTTGATGAACTGTCAGCGTTTTTAATTACACTCGGCTTAAGCTCCTGGACTGTAGCTGGGTTTTTTTGTGTCACTGATGGTCTCATCTGAGGCCTTTCTGTAATCTTTCAGATCAGCCGTGATGCTTGTTTTTCTTGTCTTCCAATTGCAGCCTCTAGTTTAGCTGTTCCTCACAGCCAGGTCCCAGACTACTCGTGTGACTTGCTCTTGGTGTCGCTCTGTGCCTCGTTCTCTCTGTCCTGGAATGCCTCTGTGCTAACATGTAGGGCTTAGAAACTGAAAGCTCTCTCCACATCTGATATGATAAACAGGTATTTATGCTTTACTTATTGTTGCAGCACTCCTATAAAAGACCAGCAGGCCATTCTGATGCCCATCTTGAAAATACTGTTTCTTTACAATGTTAATAAGGACTGTTTAAAAAAAAAATCTCTGAATTCCACACGAGACTGTAGCTTTTCAGGGAGGGGAAGCACCCAC
Organism: Pelecanus crispus; assembly: GCF_030463565.1. Classification (NCBI taxonomy): domain Eukaryota; kingdom Metazoa; phylum Chordata; class Aves; order Pelecaniformes; family Pelecanidae; genus Pelecanus; species Pelecanus crispus. Next base: position 98,610,071 of record NC_134643.1, read on the forward strand.
AGCCTCTGCTATGCGCCCAAAGCTAGGAAGTTTGAGATATTGAGATCCTATGAGCAGCTGAGCACTCTTACTTGGATATTTAGATTTCAGATAGGAGTGGGATTTCTGAAATGACTTTGAGTTCCACTGATTTTCTATGGTGTGTCTGAATCATTTAAGCCCTTTTTCCAAATAGACTATCAAATCTTGTTATGCAGGTTGTTAAATTACAGGGTTTTTTTTGTGCTGGGTGCTATTTCACCCTGTTTCTACTGGTGCAGCTCTGACATCAAGAGAAAAAAAAAAATTACACCTATGGCAAAGAGGTAACTGCTCTAGAAAGCTAGGAAAAGGAGTTAAAAAGATAATTAATTCAGATTAATACAGAACACAAACCTCTTGAATTTTTTATACACACTATCACTTAGAAATAAGAGGTGCTGACTGCAACCAAAGTTCAACAGAAAAGAAGCTATGTTTCTTCTTCATTGTAAAGAAATGGAAATGCTTGGAGGGGTAGGGGTAAATGCAGCACACTGTGTGCTATCAAGAAAGCTGTTTTGTTTAAGCATGGTAAGAAAAAAAACCCTGCAAACTGTTCTGCATTGATTTGAAATTGTTTCACATGGATCAGGAAGCAAAGGCTATCATGGAAAACCTCAGCTTTGGAACGGGGGGATGGTGGCCAGGGAATCCCATCACTGCTTCAGCTTGCTGGCATGGATGTTTCATTTGATTGGTGTTTGTGTATTTTTGGCCTCTGGAGCACGTGGAGGCCTTTTGCTATTACTTAGGTCCGAAGCTACAGCTTCAGTTTTCACATCTTCTTCATGCAGCTTCTATGTTGAAATAACTGCTGGTAATGTTTTGTCATGGGATGTTTGAGGTGACTACTTAGTATTCGTAAGACACTTGTAAAATGCTGTAGAAATTAGATATATTGCTTTTATTTTTTTATTTTTACCTTTCTTTCTAACTTTCTTCATACACAAATGAAAAAGTTGGTTATAATATGTGATTCCAGGAGTCTACATCAGCTACATGTTCCTGGCTGATTGCATAAGTTTTAGTAGTCTTAAGAGCTTTTAGTTAGGATTGGCAGTATGCTAAAAGTGACTCAAGTGCCTTCTGCTCTGAGATATTATTAAAGTGATGGGACGTCCTTCAATATTTCTGCATCCAGTGTGCTGAAAAGGGATTTTTGTATACTTGCTTTAGATCCTAACCTACATTCTTTTTACATTGGGGATTTGCCATTTTAAGGGTAACAGTGTATTAACAGTCTTCGGTACTTCTGCATCAACGCCAAAGAGCTAAAAGAGAGATTAGATGGTTTAAAACAAAGTGGTGAACTGAAAGAGCTGGAGTCTGCTTTAGCTCCATTCCTGACCTCACTGTGTGACCTTGGACAAAAAGTTCAATATGTTTCTGCCTCAGTTATCACATCAGTTAAATGGGGGTAACGGTATGAGCCAAAGAGCACTTGCTGTAAGATTTTTGTTTGTATAGACCTTCTCTGAATCTCTAGCACTGAAAAATATCTACATGTGAAGGCCAAAAATGTTCATGTTCATTCCTAGAACTACATTAGCAGCACAACATTTTCGTGTTACATCACATAAAAAATAGTTCAGTGGAAGACATAAAGAAATATAAACGCTATTTTTGAGCTCCCAAGTGTTCATTTTCTGGTAATACCTTCATAGCTGTTTCAATGTGGATTCTCCCTGTAGCCTAGTGAGCCTTTGTCAGAGTATTGACAGTGAAGTACATAATGTGTTTCAAGAGAAATAAGATTCATTAATCTAATTCTTTGATGAAGAAGACTTTCATATAATTGATTATCTGCTCAGATAGCCTGAGTGATGTAATACTAATAAAAATTTTCATTCAGCGCCAGACCATTATCAGCTAGAGTAGCAAACAGATCAATCAATACCAGTTACGATATCCTGCTGTGTAAGCCTGCAATGGGAAAGACATGACTGAATTGCTTAGATGTTATTTAGAGTCAGTCATCTGACTCTGTCCTTTCAGTTTTTAATTTCCACATCAGCCTCTGCAGGTCTAATGCAAATGTGTTCTAGACAGTGCTAAGGCCTCTTAGTTGGGGGACATGGTAATTTTTGACTGAGTAAGCATCTGTGGAGGGAGATTCTTCCCTCTAGTGCAGCCCCCTTTTGCTGAGCTGACACTGCTGGTTCATAAAGCCCAAAGTCTCAATGGGTTCAGGACTTCTCCTACCTTGTCCAGTGTCACCCCTCTGTGCATGGGCAGGGGGCTTATTAAGACTGGATCTAGAAGAAAGGAAGTGTTAAGACAGCTGTGCTTCTAATGACCCACAGCTGTCATGTGACTGTAACCATGAGTTGCCAGCACTGCTTTAGACTGTCAATATGTTGGTGTATGGTTTGAAATTTACCTCCAGAAGTGTTAGAGCTTGTTGTCAGAGACAAGCCTGTGTCTGTGTGGATGCAAAACACCACACCTGTGGCAGTCAGTTGCTTTCCCTGGTTTAAAACAGATGGAGTCTGCACTGGCTGCAATGGAAACAAGACTGATACATAAATGTCATATTTATTCTTCCTGTCAAAGCTGTGTCAAAAAAAGCTGTGTCAAAGCCCTGGGAGCAGCTGAGAGTCGAGAATCCAATAATTAATTTTTAGAGGCATGAATTCAGTGTTCATAGTAAGTTCTCCTGATGTGTTTCTCTTGCTGCTGACTGGGTATCGCAGAGCTCTGCCAGCCTGTGACACCCTCCCCCTGCCGCCCCGTTTGCTTTAATTGTGTGTGTGTTTGTGCTTTGTAGTGGCATGTATGAGTGATCTGGTTACAATTTTGAGATTACCTGCTTAGAGCTCTCTTTCTTGCGTACCGTCTTCTCCAAGCCACCCTTTGCAGGCAAGGGAAGCCCTTTGATAGAAAGAAGGACTTCTGCCTCACTGAAATGCGTCTTTGTGGGGAGATTAGAACAAAAATCACAACACTAGTACTGGTGGAGGCACCTTTTGCTTGCAAGTGGCTTGCTTTAAATGTGGCTTGTTATTGCCTGAAGGTTGCTGTCATATGATGGCTGTTCAGCATCATGTGGAACTGGACTTTGCAGGCACACTTTGATTCTTGATGGGTAGGTGCATATGTGTTGAAAATTGAATTATTAGTGGTGACTGGCAGTCTCTATCAGAAGACTAAATACTGACAGAGCCTTCAAGACCAAACTCTGCTTTAAAATCAATGTGACTGAGGCATATTGGCAAGGTTACAGGGTTTTTTCCAAACTTTTTTCTGCCACTCCTTGTATGAGACTCCAGAGCTGCCAGACTTGAACTTCTCAGCAGCGCTACATTTTCTGCCTAAATAAATCCTGGATGGGATGTAATTGGACTTAGATTCAGTGGTCACATATTACAGTCATTTGGTAAAGTAGATAATAAAAGATACTGCATTGTCTGATACCGAGTCCAGTACCACCACAGAGGCATGACGCTGGAGCATTCTGCTGCTTTCATCCTCTGGAGAGAAGGTGCTGGCGACCTCTGGGAGAGGACTGAAACTGGAGTACATTTGCATCTTGTTTCTGGTTGCTGCAATGCTTTTTTTTTTTTTTTTCCCCCTCAGTTGGTTACCAAAGCCCCTCTAGCCTCTGCAGGGGTTTTTTGTAGTTTTCTCTGCTACCTGTCACTATGATATTTTAGTATCCCCTGATGACAAGGCACCTTCTTAACTGCAATTTCTGGACACTTTCAGGAAGTTACCAGCATTTTGTCAAAAATCCTGTACGCTCTCATGGAAAGTAGCATCAACTTCAGAAGTCTCAGGGTTCCCATCCGTGTTCCTGTCTTTCCGTTATGTCGGTCTGTCTCTTGCTTTGAACTGGTTCTTCCTGGGCTCCTCGTGCCTGGTTCCAGGCTGGAAGAGCTTGCCCTGTTTTGGCAAGAGGAGAGAAGCTGAACGTGAGCCCAGAGACTGGAGGAATGCAGGGATGTGCCACAAGGCATTAACAGCACTGGTTACTGATCTTCCTTGACTTGCTGTGCTGCCATAGAGACCTCCTAGCTACTCCACAGAATGGATAATGGGGTATCCTGGAGCTATGTTTTTGGGCCTTTCCCTGCAAAGCATCATAGGGCTAGCTGCTCGCTGTTTTTGTAAGGGTTTAAGCCACACTTAGAATATTCACTTTTTAAGAAAATTCAATTTCTTGGTTAAGGGCTTTGTACCATTCAGCTCTGTAGACACATGAAGACATTCAGGCTAATCTGAAATCACAAAGACTAATTGTATCTATAGGTAGGTGTGAAAGAAGCCTGAAAGACTGGCTTAGGGATCATAAAGGCTCCCTTTGCACTTAGACTGAGTGCATCCCAAAGTAGTAGTAGTAGTAGGTGGGTGTTATTAAAAAAAGTGGTATTTTAAGCATCTACAATGAACACAAGATTCTTATAAATGCTGTGAGTTGCATAAATTTGTCTATTCAGCCTTGAGGAGGTGGGGGTTTTTTCAGACTGTTCGGGGTTTTGGTTATAACTGTCCATCTGCAGGTCTCGTTTTGCAAAATGAATGCTCCCATATCCTGTTTGTATTGCATCTTCCTATTTAGGTTTTCACCAAGCTTTGAATATATGCCATGTTTTAGAGAGTGTTGTTACAGATTTAGTATCTCATATAGCTGGATCATATTTTATTTAAAAGGTGACCACACAAAGTTTTAAAAATGCTTGCTTGCCTAGTTTATTTTAGCATTTGCTTGTTTGTTTTTTAAATAATGCTAGCTAATACATTTCAAAATACCATATCTTTATTGTAACTCTGCTTAAATGTCTTAGATGGATTAAGGAGAAAACTTTTGTTTCTTACTACTGTAGAAAAAGAGGTAGGCTTCTAACATACCAGGTGATCGTGTGATATCAGCCCGATATAGACAAATACACAATGTAATTTTACACTGGTAGGCTGATCAAAGGTAATCCTCAGGGTTCTCTCTAGGGCTTGTTTCTCCCAGCTACACTGGATTAAAATTTAATTTACCTCACCTATGGGAGGGTTTTAACACTTTTTAAAAATCAAAGTATTCTTCCCCCTTGTGAAAACACAGTCTTTATCAGTAAGACGCAGAGCTGGTCACCAGAATTCCTAGGTTGTAGTCTCCTCCTGCAATCACAGGAGGTCTACCTTCCTTGGTGATTCCCTTTCTTTTTATTTTGTTTCCCCCCACACACACACACTTTCTCCTTTGGACTGTTCTATTATGGTTGTGCTGTAGCTGCTGAGGTTTCTGAGAATAGATTCAATAATATATTCAGTCCGTAAAGGCACAAAGTTAGAGCCTTTTCAAGAACATGATGGTTCTGGGTTAATGTCAGTCTATGTGGTTGTTTTCTTTGCTTCCCTTGTGTTCTGTTTGGTTATAGCAGACAGCAAATCACACTTTTACACTGGACAGTGATGTTTTTGAATCTATAAAAGTTAATCCCTGAAAAGAAGCATTCAAGCAAAAAACAAATTCTGTAAAACCTCAGTCCTTCCTTGGAAAAAGAGAGCAGTGTTTCAAGAAGATATGGGAAGTGCTGAGGTCACTCTTTATGGGAAAGAAAATTATACTGTTACTGCACTAAACAACCTTTTCTCCTTCTCCAGTTTCTTAGTATCCTGGTCACAGTGACCTTGTGTGTTTGCAGAATCTTTGATTTGAATAGATTAAAAGCATTTGCTTACATGCCTGACTCAGGCTTTTGTTGACTATAGATAGCCTTGTCCTTCACTTGAATTCTTCCTGACTTCTGGTTGGAATGTAGTAGTTTTGTAGTGCTGTTACGTATACTTCAAGTTATGAAGTGATATGAATGATATATCCAGTAAAAAAATATTAAGAAAATAATAAGCCAAGGTAGAACTTGGTAGAACAGGCTGCAAGGGCTTTTTCTAGAGCACTCTAGAAGGCAGTTAGCAAGAGTCAACACATAAAGGTGCTTGTTGAAAATGTGCAATAGAGAAAGTTATAAACATGTAGAGAAAGGGCAGTAGAGCACGCACTTTTCCATATAATCATGACGCTGTGATCTTCAGTATCCTGAAGTTGACTGCAGCTGTCCCAAAAGGTTTCAAGTCTTTCAGTTGTCAGCTTATGAGTAGTCAATTCTTGGATGTGCGTGGCATTTTTTCTCTTTTTAAGATCCCTTGGAATAAACAGGTGAAGATGATCAGACCTACGAAACTCTTATCCCAGAGGACTGCTTATTCAGGCTCTGCTTGGTTAATAAATTGGTGGCAGAGCTAATAACAACCAAACAGAAAAAGAGCTGCAGATCCCAGTGTATCTTACGTACTCTTGATGATAAATTGGTACACAAAAGAGATTGATCTGAGGGGAACTGATCACTGCTGGAAGGAGATCAAGTTTCTCAAGTGGGTTTCCCCTAAGAGGGATCAGTCAGCTTTCTAGGTGGCATAGGTGATATGCTTGTACTGTACATTGCAACAGGGTGTGTATGGACTGAAATTCCCTAGGTGCTTTTCATGCCATTGTAGTAATGCAAGCAGTACATGATATGGTCAGAGCATATCTGCAGTTATTTTCTACTTGAACTACATTATTGAAGGCTTCAAAGTGGGTGAAAACAAGTAGGTAGTTTGGTTTTGCATTTCTGATGATGATGGGTGGTGGTATTATTATTATTAATTTTAAATCCTCCTCTCTGCAATTGCTGACAGCCATGAGAACAGCTGCAGTAATAGTTTTCATTCTGTACCACTGGTCTCATTGTCTGTGGACACTATTAACTAAACAAAGGCATTTTAAAAACTGAATATAAAATGATTAATTCAAATGCTGGGAACCTGCTGAATAATTTGGGGTGCTGCTTGCTGGTCTGTTGGGTTTAGGCTGACATTCTCTGTTCTAATGCAGGGCCACCTAGGCAGAATTTTTAGCAGCTTCTTTCACTTACAGTATGGTAGACTGCATCCAATGTGCACATGGGACTTCCCTTGGATACTCCTACTAAGAAGTTGTCCCTTTCTCTGTGTCCCTTGACTTCCCAGATCAAGGGACTTGAACAAGGTCAGGGTGGAAGGTGGGTGAATAGCAGTTCTTCATGTTCCCATGGGAGCTCTCAAATTCCCATAGGTGACCTGGCATGGCCTGAGTTTTGCAGACTTATCATCAGAGTGCTACAAAGGAATTATAGCAGCATTAAATCGGTGAGAAAGAATAGTTAAGGAACTGGTCTGGGATTCAAAAGATCTGAGCTAAAAGTTAGACATTGAACTTGTGATCCTTGTGAAATGTGTATTTCTTTGTGCCCTGGGACATTACTGTCTCCCTGTCTTGGTTTCCCACTCAAAAAAATGGAGTCCATTCTGCTCCTATTTTCTGGTTTTTGTGTCTCTTCATACAAGTTTTCCAGGCCAGGAACAGTCCATTAATATGTTTAGGAACACTGACTAGTATAGCTAGTCCTGAACACAGCAGGGGCTTTTAAAAAACAGTTGTAACACCAATAATGGGTGATTCCTTCCATCCAAACAGGGCTGTTCACAGCTGTGCACTAAGAGATGGCAGCACTGCTGCCTCCAAGGAAAAGCTTGCTGTTGGATTGGAGAGGCTTGAGGGTACAGAGTGGAAGGGAAAGCTCTCTCCCATGCTAAGCCCCGAATGAGAAGGATCTCTGGGGTTTGCAGCAGACTTGTGAGTTTTGTCTTTCGGTCCATCCGCATCTTTTGTTGAAGTGGATGGTCCAAAGTTGGTTCAGCTAGGGAAGTCTCAGTAGAATTTTGAAGTAGTTTTTTCTGCTTTGCAAACTGTAAAGCTCAGATATCTGGACTGCTTTTGCAAATGTATAATTCCATCTCAAAAATTGCAGAGGAAAAGATAATTTATAATTACTGTTGTTCTTACAGGGGAAAACTCAGCCAAGATATCTGCAGACTAAAAATAATGTCTTGGAACTTCATGGTGACTTTCACTGGAGGCTCTCCAGATATTTTGCTAACATGAATTAATGAAATCCCGAAATATCCCTTGCAGCCTAGTATTTTTTTTATCCTTGTTTTACAGGTGAATTAATAAATGGATGAAATTCTGGATGCCTTCTGGAAAAGCATCAGTAGGACCAGTATTTCACTTAAAGCTTTAAGTAAAGCAACTAATAATCAAATTTACAGCTATACTGTGTTTTCTGATGTTTTGTGGGGTTAGTTGCCTTTCAGTTGTTAAATGCTTCTTCCTTTTTCCAACTCGTCAATTAATGTAAATATCCCTTATTGCACCCGGATAATACAACAAGATAGCTAGATATTTTATCTTTCTTCTCAAGTTATCCTCAAGCCTTCACCATCCAATCTATTTTACACTTAACTCAGAAGCGTGGCTGCTTGCTCTTACCTAAATTCAGCCCATTGGCAATGGCAGATAGGCACACAAATATGACAGTAGTTTCTGAGCAGGGCAGTTATCATTAGAATTGCTTAAGCATCAACCAGAAGCACCAAGACCAGTGAAAATGCTATCTCAGGCTGGCAAATGTGCCACGTTTGCTGCCCACAGCAGAGAATCTGTGGAGAGTTGGTGCAGCACCTTTGGGCTGCTGGAGAGGAGGCGTGGTAGGGAATGTGTGGGAGTGAAGCAGAGAGAATCGAAGTGCTTCAGGGGATGGAGGGTGAGAAGGAGACAGTGTAACAACTACAGACTTGTGAGCTTCGGAAAAACTGGCAACACTGGAGTATGGAAGATAATTTTAGGTCCGTTAACAAAACTTCCAAAACATACAGGGCTTCAGACTGGTAGTTCAGAGGTAGGCTGACTTTAAAATGAACAGAAAAGCAGATGGATTTGGGGTTTTTGGGTTTGTTTTGTTTTGTTTTGTTTTTTTAAAACTCAGACCAGAGTAGGCTTTTGTAACAAAATAAACTATGGTTTGATTACTTTGTGCTACTGTTGCAAAACTATTTGATTTTTGGGAGGAGGTGAGCCTCAGATGCACTTCTTCTAGCCTTGCAATTGAAAATTTGGCTGCTGTTGCCTGGATCAGGTCATTTAGTCTGCTGAACAAACCTTTACAGCCACACTGTTTCAAGTACATAACTATATGCACACAGACTTGGCTCAGTTAAGGATATGAGAAACTTGTCAGGATGGCCAGTAAGTGATTGGAGGTATAAATATTTTGCCATCCGTCAGGAGAAGACAACCTGAATGTCTAGGTCAAATACACAGTGCTCAGGGGATAGAAGATTAGGCTAAATATTGCAAAGACTTTCAATGCAATCTTTCCAGATTCTTGAGAACCCATGTATCAGTTTCTTTTGTGATAAAGATTAAAAGATGAGGGGTGTTTTTTGTGTGTGTGGTTGGAGGAGGTTGTTTTGGTTTGATTATTTTTTTCCGATATGTGTAAAGTACAAAAGACTTTCTGATAACACTGACTCCCTTGGAAGTGTGCGTAAGACCGTTGATACTGACTCCATATTTGTACATGACGTTGCTGCAGCTCATGTGAAATGCAAAGAAAGAGTAAATGTGTCACTCTGTCAACAAGAGACTTTTGTTCTGGATTGGTTTGTGAAACGTAAGCTGAAGGAAACATATTGCGTTCTCTTTAACATTGACCTGGTTTTGTATTTAAAAACTTTCTGAAGTACTTTTCAACAGGCAGACCCCAGGTTTCAGGGCAAAATGTGCTCTTCCCCAGTTACAGACTTTACAGTGGCAACAGCACCATCTTATGTAGATTATTTTTTTTTTCTCTAATATAGACAGAAGGCTTAGCACTGCATTTAGGAATGATTAAATGGACCTCGAATTGATGCAGAAGCAGAAAATTGTTGTGTTCTGCAGCAGCTGATGTTGAGTGCAAGGTGACTCATCACATGAAACTAGGGAACATAAACCAGGTCGGAGCTGCAGTAACTAGTGGGGAAGCACACACATCAAAATTGGTTGGCTAGAGTTTGGAAGGAGTATGGGCTGGAAAGAAAACATGCGAAGGAAGCTAGCCCTTGTGGCATCATGAACAAGATCATCTGTGATGACAGATTTCATTTTGACAGTTAAACCCTTGTGTTTGGATGGGAACTTCTGTGAACGTTATATCAGACTGATCAGCTGAGGTTGTTCCCACAGTAACAATAATGTTAAGGTGTTTCTTAGCTTGAATAAGCATTACAGGAGATGCTTGTCTAGTATTGTATTCTGCATGACAAAGACTGTGCTGCTTTTATAATTTCATCTCTTGCTGATGGCTTGTGTAGGGATGAGTACTTTGTACAGCTCCCTGCTGCAACCAGCAGTGTGTGATACGACTGGTGCTAAAATGCCCTGAAAATAAAAGCTAACTGAAGAGCTGTGATGATGGGAAGAGAAGAGAGAGGCACTTATCCTACCTACCTTACATAGCTGTTGTACTGCGAAAGAGTCTTTTTTTTTTTTTTTTTCCTGAAAGGGCTTATCACGCTCTACTCACTACAGAGGAAGCTCAGGTGCCTCGCTTGGATGAGGCAGTCAGTTTTCCAGTGGCTAAAGTTCAGCCAGACAAATTCCATGGTGAGTGGTGGAATTTGCATTATTTTGTTTGTTCACAGTTAATGTGCGTTCTGTTCTCTTGACAAGGGCGTAGCTGGTCCTTAAAAGGAGAAAGGCACTTGCTTGTTTGCCTGAGGATCAGTTGGCACCCTCAAGGGGAAAAAGGGACCATCTCTTTCATGACAGCAGTGGAGCATGGAGAACTGCAGAAGAAAAAAGCTTCAGACCAAGTCAACATATGTTGCCTTCAGAAAGAATGATGATTGAGGAATGCCAAGAAGAGCAAGGAGCAGACGTGCAGTCAGGGCTCGGATAGAGAAGGAAAACAAGGGGTTTTACTGGGGGCTTAGAGGGGACTGTGCAGAGTTTTTTGTACCCCAAGAAGTCCTCTGAATGCTGGTGGCCTGAAAGCAAACCTAAAAGAATGAACCTGCCCTAGGAGCACACTGTGGTAGGAGAGGGTTTGATCACAAACTCTCTTATTTTTATTCTGCTTCGCTCGAGAGGACCAGTAAAAATTTTCAAGGTTCCCTTATTCTAGTTCATGTTCAAGGAGAACAAAGTTTTAGGCTGTAAAAGTTCCTTTGTGTGTTTTTGGTCCATTCAGAGTTTGTGCTGTTTTCCACTGAGGAGGGAAGGAATGGTTACTGCACAGAGTCAGTGGTCGCCTCTTTGGCTTTTCCTTGAATGTCATTTAAACAACAACAAAGCATGCAGAAATGTTTAAGAGCAGTGGCCTTTTGGCCTTTCTAGATACCTGATTAAGTATTCAGGGCAGATGCTTTAAAAAACCTGGCCAAATTTTCTTGAAGTCTGCAGTTTTGGCTGGAATACATGTTACTGTTCTGTATAACTTCCCATCCAGCCCATGAAAAAACAGCCATTGGAAGGAAAAGCAGTTAATCAGCTTTGCTCATGAGTATGTTTATGATTTTTCAGTCTGATTTTGACATATTACTGGCATTGGTGACATTTTTGTTTCTCTTCACTTGTGTAGAAATAGAAAGATTTTAGAACGTGCTAAGTACTTCATACAGGCAGTGTTACACTGTGCACAGTTATATGACAGAGAGAAACATGAAACGTATGCATCTGCATCTTGTGTAGGACAAGGATCTTCAAAGGGCTAGTTGTAGATCAAAGCCCAGCCTGTAAGATGTGATCAAATAGCCTGCTGAATAAGACCAAAGAGGCTGAAGCCTTTTGGTACAGCAACCCTGGTTTGTTTTGCTGCAGACGGTGTATTCTTTGTGAGGTGCGAGTTCGTGGCAATCCCATTTACACACACACATGAAGTTCCAGCGCACACGTTACTCTCCTCTCATGCATATGGAAGAGCTGTAGCTGCTCTTAACTCCTCCCACTCTCAACTTCTTTCAAAAGTTTTTGAAAATGAGTATGCAAAACACATATTCTGTAAACTAGACTCAGCAGAAAGCTTAGGAAACAGAGGTTTAAAAGGGGATGGAGGGGCATGGGGGAACCAACCCAAACCCCACTATTATATTTATATCTTCCTGTTGTTGCAGATGAGGCCCTATAAATAAAATGCTTGGCAAGCTTCCTGTCGTGGAGCAGAATAGTATATATTAATATGTGCTATGAGGAATAAGTTCTGTAAGAAGCTCTCTTCTTCCTTCCCTGTGTGCTGGTTTTGGCTGGGACAGTTAATTTTCTTCATAGTAGCTAGTATGGGGTTATGTTTTGGATTTGTGCTAAAAGCAGTGTTGATAACACAGGGATGTTTTAGTCGCTGCTGAGCAGTGCTTACACAGAGTCAAAGCCTTTTCTGCTCCTCACCCCACCCCACCAGCGAGCAGGCTGGGGATGCACAAGGAGCTGGGAGGGGACACAGCCGGGACAGCTGACTCCAACTGACCAAAGGGATATCCCATACCATATGGCATCATGCTGAGCATATAAAGCTGGGGGAAGAAGACGGAATGGGGGGACCTTTGGAGTGATGGCGTTTGTCTTCTCAAGTAACTGTTAGGTGTGATGGAGTCCTGCTTTCCTGGAGATGGCTGAACACCTGCCTGCCGATGGGAAGAAGTGAATGAATTCCTTGTTTTGCTTTGCTTGTGTGTGCGGCTTTTGCTTTACCTATTAAACTGTCTTTATCTCAACCCATGAGTTTTCTCACTTTTAATCTTCTGATTCTCTCCCCCATCCCGTGGGGGCAAGTGAGCGAGTGGCTGTGTGGTGCTTAGTTGCCGGCTGTGGTTAAACCACAACACCCTGAAATGTTCCCAAGATTTCCAGCCATACATACGCAAGGACACCTATATATGATCCATACAGCTCTTCGTATCTCCAGCATTTACAGAGACCTTGTTCCCTGAGGGTTCCTCAGTGGTGTAGTAAGAAAGCAATGGAATGGTAAAACTTCAGAATTGACAATTCTTGTCCTTTTTTGGCTATGTAAATATAAGCAGAGACTGCTTTACCTCTCATTCTGTTCGTTAACTGATGGCAAGAAAGGCTTTTTTAGATTCTTATTGATCAGGTGCTAACAATGGAACATGCTGGAGAGCCTACTTTGTGTACTTCTGATCTAATGCAATCGCAGATGGAACAGAATGAGTCCCTTTTTGTGCAAGATGGCTGATGAGTTGTAGGAGGGCAGGAGAATATGTAGCAACCTGCACTGAAAAATTGAAGGAAGAATGGGAGATTGTGTACTGCAACAGTAGAAGCTTTTGCCAATTTTAGTGAGAGAGAGTGAGTCCAAGAGAAGAAACATGAGGTCTTCTGTTGCAAAGTTCTGAAACAGAAATGAGCGCTTAGGAGAGATGATAAGTCAGGAGGCCGTAGCTGCTTTTAAAGAAAGAAAGAAAGGGAGGGGGGGTGCAGGGAAAAAAAAAGTGGGTTTGGTGAGGAAGATGGGTCAAGGGAAAACTTGGGAAAGTTTCATAAGAAGCAGCATTTTTGGACCTGTTGGAGGATGGAACAGTTTGAGCAAAAGAGTTTGCTGAATAGGAAATAAACAGAGTATGAAATACCAAGCTTTAGCTTTTTAGGTCTGAGCTGTTCCTTGCTAAAGTGTTTCATTCATTCAGTGCAAAAGTTTCATAGCCACAATAATTTTTTCTGATATGCCCAAACTTTCCTTAAAATAATTGAAAGCCTAGCACTATTGCCAGCTTCCTGGTTGTTACTGGAATCAACAGTTGTTTCAAGAAAGGCTTGATTAAAGTGTCACGTAGCTATAGTTAACTGGCATGTGACTTTTGTTTCTCCAGCAGACGTTCTTATCGCAAGCCTTCCTTTAATGAGTACCATGTAGAGGAGGGTTTTTTTCCTCCTTGGGGCTTTTTTTTTTAAAGTGAAACTCTTGAACTTTCCTGTGAAGGAAAATTTCTTTGATGCTGAGTGTATGTTACTCAAATATCCTTGACATTGATATCCAAAGACCCTGTATAACCTGTGATGTACACACAGTAACAATGGGGAACTGAAACTTCTCATAGCATGTTTTGGGTTAGACACACTCCAAGCATTAAAGCAGTTTAATTGTCTTTCAGGTGGGCAACAAATCACCATAGCTAACAGATGTAGGTTACTAGGTAACAGATCACCGTAATTGTTAATTGTTATTACAAGAAAATATCTAGGATTTGCTGGGCTAAGAGAAGATCTTGCCTTTAAAGTTCTATTGTCTTGAGGCACGACAAGTGGGTAAAGCTGGAAAGTGGCTAAAGGGTGTTGTCAGGTAACGCTCTTGTGAGGTCTTTTGGGACTAGCTTAAAACATTCACTGCCATTCCAGAAGAGATTGCGCATTATGCGAGTGGTTCTCATCTGTACCTATGAAAGGTTTTCCAGGTCAGCCAAGAGCCCCTACTGAAGTTACTTTGAACCCATTTGACACTGAAAGTTAAGAAATGCTTGGACGATCCAGTCTGGTGACTTGGCTGTGGGGGAAGTAACCTCCAGCTGTGACACGGAAACAAACACCTGGGAGTGGCACAGTGAAACTGCGCTGGCCACTTCCAAAGTGATTACACCCTAATGTACCCAGTGCTTTTCAGAAAGGGGCCAATGTAGGCTCTGTTTGCAAGAAAGAGGGCTTTTTTTTCTGTTGTTCACTTGCTGTAGTGTGAGCTTGTCATCGGCCTGTCGCCTCATAGGCAGCTGTGCTCAGGAGGCACTAATGGAAGAATGTCCAAAGGGTTTTAAGGAGGGAAAATTGGGTTAATGCTATCACCACTGAGTTTTAAAGGAAGGCACACTGTGCATGAAGGTAGGCTTGGAGAAGAGCTCCCAAGGGTGTTGGGAAGAGAAGCCAACAAGGTGTAGCACAGTTGGCATAGGAAAGGGGTTAAAATACAACACTGCAAGGTGATAGGGCAGAGAAGTACAGCAGGACTGCATTATGCCTTGAAAGAAAGAGCATGGTGGAGGGGAGAGCCAATGAAGGCAGCCTTCTGTGGTATAAGATGGGAGATGTACCATAGTAAAGAGGTAGGGGAGGAATGTTATCTTAGGACCTGAGTGGTATCTGCTGTAGTAAGAGAAAAGCTCTGAGACGCCAAGGAGGCATTTGGCATTGTAGATGAAGAAGAGTATTGAAATGTCAACTTCAAAGAACAGAGAAAGATGTAGAGAGAGTCTGGACTGATCCTCAGAGGGCATCAGATGTTGGGACTAGTCATGGTGTCAGAGAAGCACCACAGAGGAGAAGACCAAGAGGCTGTTCAGTAGCTGGGCTTCACAAACGCCAGGTTCTGAGGCAAATAGTTCAGTGTTAGGGGAGGCAGTCTGCAAGGTGGTGTGCTTGTGTCTGCTCACTAAGGACAGCACATTCTGTGCTTGAGAACTGCAAAGGTGTTAAGATGAGCTAATTGTATTAATAACAGTGCCAGGAAAGTGTATCTGTAATATGAAGGGTCCTGCATTTCACCCAAAGTGGCTTGATTGGCCCAATTAAAGCAGTTAGTTTTCACAATCTTGGTCATGGTTTTTCAGCAGTTGTGTAGTGTGTAGTGCAAGCTGGCATTTCCCTCTTCATTTTCTTTTATAGTGTACCACATGTATATTAATAGCACAATAATGTTTTACTTTATAAGATTCTATTGCGTCCATGATACAAAGGAACAGTGTGGTTCATAAAGGTCTTCTGGTTTTCTTGTGTTCAATAGGAAATAGCCCGTCATCTCCGACCTGGAACTCTGCGTGCTGTCTTTGGGAAGAACAAGATTCAGAATGCTGTCCACTGCACAGACCTACCTGAAGATGGACTTTTGGAGGTAAGACTTGCTAGAAAAACGTGCTTTTATATCAGAAGAAGTTTTAAAGTGAAAAGGTACACTTGACACTGTTTTAAGCTGTTGAAGTGTTTTATATGTGGAGTAGCTGTGTTGGAGACCAGTGATCAACTAGAAACAAAAGCAAAGAGTTTATTAAGGGCATTTAACTTGGTTAATTCTGATACTGTAAAAAATTCATCCATGCAGCTTTCTTGAGTGAATATAGTACAATGAAGTATTTAATGAAATGAAAGTCGAGAGTCTTCTCTTTGGCTGAATGTGTCCATGGGACTGGATACCAGCACCTAACAGTGCTTCTGCAGGGAGAACTTCTTAGCCCTTTCTTGGATGACCACCATGACTCCTGATCTGGATTGTCTTTACAGTGAGCTCGTGTGGGGCTTGGAATATTACAGGCACTAGGGATTCAAATTCTCCAGATAGGGTCCAGGTTTATTTGTAGACAGTCATAATTATGCACATCACTCCATGTTTCCTGTGTTTTATATTAACTTACTAATTAATATCTGATTTGGGCTTTGTATGCTTTCATTAAAGTCCAATAAAATGGGAAAATGTTAAATTAAGGGAGTTTATAAAGACAGAAGTACTCACTATGAAAATCAGAACAAGCTCACTCACTTAATTCCATGCCTCAAAACTAAGATCTGTACAAGGGGATTGAAGTGGTGTGTAAGCATATCTTGGATGGATTTCTGTGTCAATGCAGATGTTTTTCCAGCCCATGCATGGCTTCTGTTTTGCTGTCTACGTGTATTTGTGTTTTGCTGTCAGACTATAGCAGAATGATGGAGTAGCAAGAGTTTTCCTAGCTTGGATAATTTTACACTGCCAAAATGGTGTTTTCACTGAGGGGAGAGGAAGAGCTAACTGCGTCACCATCTCCCTTCATGAAATAAAATCAGATGGGTTAAAGTGCTGTTTGCCAGGAAATTGCATCTAGTTTAAGGAATAGACTCATGAAATTCACCACTGAGAATGGCAGCCAGTATCAACAAAGTTGCAGCTTTTTAAACCATTTCGAAGCTGTCATTAAAAGTTGACAACTTCTAGTTTCTGCCCAAAGGGACTGGATTTAAAGAAGCAAGCAGGTATTTGTCACCACATGCCGAAAATCCCTCAGTCATGGCTTTTCAATGGCAGCAGAAAAGAAGGCATAGCCTGCAAGGGAAGAATGAAAGTCTCACCAACACTCAGAACATTTTAGTACTTCAGCAGAATTCTCTCTCTCTCTTGTGTCCATAGTCTGTCTCCTTTATGCTGGTGCAAAGCAGGTATAACCCCATTTTGCTGGTTGTTTAAATAGAGTTTACAGCTACTCTAAGTGAGGTGGGTGGGACAAAGCAGTTGAATTACTTCTCTAAAACAATTGAGGCTGGAGTTCTTTGTCAAGGTCTCCACGACATGTGTTTGTCCTTTGAATCCCGCAGCTGAATCATAAGCTAAGTTCTTGATCTAGTATTACTCTGACTACATGCTTTGCAGTTCCCACTGCAGACTGGTCATGTTAACAGTCATTTGTTGATTGTATTTTTTGGGAGAGGGGTCTAAAATCTTTTTTTACCATAGGCATAATTGTACACAGAATGTGGCTCTTCATTTGTCTGTCGTTTCTTCTGTAACAGTCCAGGTTAAGCCAGCAGTTGTAAAGGACATCAGTTGATGTTCTTTAATGAGTAAATAAAGCATTGAATGTTTCATTCTGATTGTTTGGCAAATAAGCATTATATTGTAAACTATAGAAACCTTTTTACTGCTAACACTTCAATTCTTGGAGTACCTTTACATCTGTGTTCTGTAAGAAATGTAGTTGCCTGAAAACT
This sequence comes from Pelecanus crispus, assembly GCF_030463565.1. Classification (NCBI taxonomy): domain Eukaryota; kingdom Metazoa; phylum Chordata; class Aves; order Pelecaniformes; family Pelecanidae; genus Pelecanus; species Pelecanus crispus. Next base: position 98,627,661 of record NC_134643.1, read on the forward strand.
TAGGTAAGCAAAATAAAAAATAACCTCTGGATTTGCTTAAGTGCAAGGGTTTGTCACAACTGATGAAAAAGAAATGATACAGTATACACAGAGATCATCCTTGGGAAGAATTTTTTCCTCAGTGAGCTTTTGTGTGAGAGGAGCTCAAATCCAGTCACAGAGGTCTGATTTTGCTGGCAAGCAGAAACCAGATCTTTCTCCCCCCTCAGCCCCAATAACTGTAGCGGTGCTGCACGTGCTGGGCTAGAGCAGAGTGACTGTGTGGCATGCAAGACGACCATAGAAGGAAACTGAGCTAGACTAACATTTTGAAGTATGCTGTTCAGTAAATGATAGTGAATGTTTTCATTCTTTAATGGATAACTGAATATTTTAATATACTGAGTTTAACAGAGCAATTGTTCTCAGCCTCAGAGGAGGTGAATTCAGGGGTAGGTAAGGCACTTGTCGTTGAGGAGAATGTACTTGGCTATGTTGGCGCAGTGGAACTTGCTTCTTTTGATATGGAGTTAGCATGTGTTCGTTATGCCCATGTTCTGGTAGGAGATGTTGCCGCGATGTTAATGCTGATGTTGCTATAAAAGCTTTACAGTATCATTGTAGGACAACTGATTAGTAGAAGAGGAGACTGCAGTAAATTTCAGAGAGAAATCTGACCTAATAGAATTATACTACAAAGATGAAGGATCCTTTTTAAAACCCCAAAGAAAATTAATTCATCCCTAGCAGTCTCTTTCCTTTCTTCAGGTGGCATTGTTTTTTGTACAGTGTTAATACTCTGCTGCAGTTACTACATAGTATAGCTCCAAAACAACAGCCTATATGCAAATTCTTGGACTCCTGTTTTGCTGATGAAAGGTTAGTTTGGCAATTTGAATTCAGGCGCAAGAGCTAGGAACTCCAGAGTTTTATTTCTAACTCTGCTGCTGATTTTATCTGAGCTTGGCTAAGCCACTTTTCAAGTTTTGGCATGAAAGTGTTTGGCTCTGACTGAAATTCTGTATGAAGATGTTCCGATTTATGTTTTCCTTCTCCAAAATAAAATACTAAATGTAACAAAACTTAGAAAGCGAACCGTAGAACCATTATTAGAAATAATGACACAAAATTTCTAACACTTTTTTTTTTTCCCCCAATTTCCACTACATCTAAGTTGGTGGGGTTTTGGAGGGGGTTGGTTGGTTTTGGTGTTTTGTGTGTCAGGTTTTTTTGGTTTGTTTGTTTGTCTCCACCCTTCTCTGCAGTTTTCATCGCTTGCAGTTTAAGATCTAACTCAAATTTGAAAAATGTTTGCAATGGCAGCTGCTGTCTGTCCGCAAATGGAGACTTCTTAGAGGAGGTAAGATAGGTAACTGAGGGCTAGATCAAATGCTTGCTGAAGTTAATAGCCAAACTCTAGGTGACTTTGGTTGTTCATACTTAGTTGACAGTCACTAGGAAGGGCAAGGTAGTGACCTTTCTCCCAAAAATCATGACCAAGGAGTACTCAGGGAAAGGATAGAGAACAACGCTGTCTGGGGAACAGCAAGGACGAATTAAATAAGGGTCAGCTTGTACACCTAGTTTTAGAACACTATATTTCATTAATGTAGTACAGCAGTTTTTCAATGTTGGTTTTTTGTTAGACCTCTTTTCCATGGACCTGGAAAAAGGAAAGTTCACTTTTAATTTTAAAAAACCCTCAAACAAACAAACAAAAGCAAATACCAGCACTTGCTTCCACCAGTTTGTTCCTTAACTCCTGTCTTTGTTATACAAACTACTTCACATTTTAGGCAATGACTAAAGCATACCAGAATTAATTAATAACTCACTTTGGCTCAAGAGAGGAGGGGAGATGCAGCTGAGCCTAAAATGCAACTGGTCACAATGGAAAAATCAGTGCATTTTCAGTTGTAAAGCTGTAACTGCTTCTTTTATTCCTAGTTTACTGATACAGGAGAAAGGTGAATATTGCGCTGAGGCCTCTTGGATGATCTCTTTGACTTACTGGGTCAGGCACTTATTTATTCACTTCATAGACTTGTGTGTCCTTTTATCAGTACAAAATGTATTTTCACAAGTGACATTGAATAGACACAAATAGCTCAGAACAGTCCATTTTCCCAGCCTTGTCATCAGTTTCCCATTTTAATGGGGAGAGGAAAGAAAGGAGGAAGTAGAGAATGGAGTCTGATAGCAATGGAGTATTTATGAGATGATGGGGTTTCATGAGTGAAGGCTAAACCAGCAGATTCTTAATTTTTCTGATCAACTGATGTTGCATAGGACATTCATTCAGAGTAGGGATTTGCATTTGTTTCCTGCATCCAAAGCAGGTATTGCTCTACCTCTCGTCAGTTGTTTTTTCTATTTTATATAAAGCAGGTACTATTTGGAGCAAGCAAACAATTACAGTAGTTCACCTGTATTCACGTTCCTTGTGAGTCAGGCAGAGCAAGGACTGGAACGTGCATGTTTTATATGCCAAGTAAGTGCTCTATTTAACAGACTAGAGATGGTTTTGCATTTGTGTCTTTCATGTACACGTGGTGAGAGATGATTCTGTTTCTCAACTTACTGTCTTTGACTTGAGGAACATTTCTGATAAATATCCTGTTGAAATAGAAGCTTGCAAACCATTGGATCTGATGAATCATCATTCTCTAGACAAAACAAGTTTCCTTGAAATTAGTCATTCCTGGACTAGTTTTATTTGATTAAAACTGGATACAAGGTGGTGTGGCTACCAGGCTTCACGGTTTATGTGCCTCCTTAAAGAAGTGAAGGCAAATTAAAAATCAGTCAGTGAAGGCCTTATTCACATCACTGGAAGTACAGTGAGTAAAACTTTCCACAGGAGGTGGTGCTGTACACACACCTCAGTTTGTTTGGTCTCAAGTGGCTGAGTACCTTTCAGATTATGCAGGAATCCATGTAATCTGCGACCATTAAAAAACTGGTAGCCTAGACCTGCAGTTATAACAAAACCAGTATTTCTTGGTTTTGGCACGCTCTGCCTGTAAATTGTTGCTCATACTGTGCTTTTTTTTTTTGTGAGCAGTTCCATAAGGGCATTTGTACTGCAGCAAAACACTCCAGGGATGATAGACTGCACGTCTGGGGTAACCTGAAAGGTTGGGGTGCGGCCTGCTGTGTCTGAGCCATCCACGCTAGCTTTATGTTCCTATGCCATGGTGTTTGGGCAGTCAGTCTCATGGGATTTCTTTGCATAATTAAAAAAATGCTTAATAATCATACATGTATATGTGTGTGTACTTATACATAGAGGGAGAGGATGCTGTCCTCAGTAAGATATGCATGAAAAAGGATTTGCTGTGGGATGGGTAAAATTTGAGTTCTGGGTGAAATAACCTGTTGCCGAGGAAGATGCTGTTATTAGGTGACTAATTCTTCTAGTGGCAATAACGTGGCAATTGCTGCGGGAGCGTGCTTACACGTGCCTTTGCGTGCCTGATAGGCTATGTGTGGAACTGTGGAGGGGGGTGGGCTGTTGAGCCAGTTTCCATGGGAGTGGAGGATGTGCCGACTGCCTTCTCAGTCTTGCGTCCCCATGGGCGCTCTTTCCACTGACTCCTCAGGGTGCTGCATGCATGCCTCCGCATGGCTGCTGGGTGCCGTCAGGCTCCGCCTTGGGCTCTGGGGCTGTGGAGGGAAATGTGTCAGTTTTCAGTGTCGCAGGCAGCTTTCCAGCTAGGCAATAGCAAGGACCTCCTCGAGTATCGTTTGCTGGCCTTCTCCCTTGCCTCAGAGCTATTTGTGGCATCCACAGACATGAAAATAACCTGTCAAAGGGGGATGATTTTGCTGTTATCAAAGGAGAGTGGGTTTTGTTTGTCTTCTGAGAGAGCTGTCACGATGGTTGGTTTTCTCCCTGTCACTTCCTTGAATTTCAGCTGTGCAGTGGTGTTTGAGAGTGAGACTGGGGACTGGCAGTTGCTGCAATGTGCTGCTGGAGGCTCTTCTTTCCCTTGCTCAGCCTCGCACCAGTGAGACTGGCTTACTGCTTCTAAGGCATTGAAGCAAACGAGTAATATCATCTAGCTGTACAGATCAGCTATGGCAGTCTGACGGACAGAGACTCGCACAAGTTCTGGTGCTGGAAGTTCAGCTGGCTGGATCCAGCCTTGGGGAGATGGGAGGTGATGTCGCATGATAAGCTGCGACAGGACGGGCCAGTTCAGCAGGTGTGTTTTGTCCGGACAAGTGCTGTGGGTGATGGAAACCAGCATGGTTTTCCTCAGATTTGGTATTAGTTAAATGCTCTGACGAGTATTAAGAGCTGTGTTGCTCCTGGCTTTTGGTGTAGCGTGCCTTCCACCTGCTAGAAGCCAGCTGTCTTTGGTCTGGCATTCCAAATAGTGCCAGGAGAAGCACGCCTTATGCCTTGTTCCCTTTTGCCTTTATTCAGGGAGGCTGGGGGGAGGGTGGTGTTTTAGCAAGCTGACTAGAGTGGATGGGGGGCACTCGCCTTGCAGCGGCGGGAGGAACATGACAAATGCTTCCTGTAACCGTTTCTGTAAGAATAGAGTCCTGTTACAGAAGCACTCTGCTGGCTGCCAACTTGCGTTTTTCTGTTTGCTGCTTCCTTGCCTGCCCGCTGCCATTGTCTTGACACATGGGCGTGCTGCAAGGTGCTTGCTATCACCCACCCTGGAAATGCCTTTGTACCAGTAGCGAGCTGATCCGTGGGTTGAGGTTATAGTGCAACAATTTAGGATGGAAGGCATCAGAGGGATGCAGCTCTGTTAAACTAACCTTTTCGGTGCATCAAGGTATAGTCCAAGCAATTTAATAAAGCATGTCAATGAGTAACTCTCAGAAGCGTCAATGTGCTTAGTGTGGAATTTGTGTATGTCACACTCGGAACAAAGGTCTCCTGCATTGCTTGTTACCGATTAACTTGTCTGGTATTATGCAAGCTGCCTCTACCAGCTGAGAACTAACTCTCCCCATTCACAGGGCAGTGCAGCTTGTAAAACATTACACAGCAGAAGTGCATAGCATGGCAATGAACCTTTCACTGAGGGCATTTCAGCTGTACAGCATTTCCCTCGGGAGTCTTTAAAATATTAATAAAGAAGCCATTGTTTCACTCAGTCATATGGCAATTTTGCAATGAAGTCTTTTATTAGGGGCCCGTACTGAGCTGCATAATCCAGGGTAAGATGCTTTTAATCATCTCCACTGAAAAGAAATAAAAAATTGGATGGTTTGGGTGAGGTTGGTTTTTGGTGGGGTTTTTTACAAGTTTTCATCAAAGCAGTAGCTGTTTTTGTCTGTCAGTTGGAAATTTCAGTCTCTCCTGGTACAAAATGATCTGTCAGATAACGGTTATTATGATTCAAGTGCTTCTCCATTTTAACTTTCTGAGACTTCTTATCCAACAGCTGTGGGAACAGGTTGGAAAGAATCTGGAGTGTAGGAAAACTTCATCTTATTTGGTGGTGTTTTTGCATATCAGAGGATGTTAGCTAGCACTGGAATTCTGTCTCTCAATGTTTCCTGATGCTGTATATATAGTTGTACAGGGAATTAAGTAACCTTTTTGCCTAGGCCTATCTGAAGAGAAATTAAAATTAAAAATAGCAATAATAGAGGGATGGATTTTGAACACATGTTGGTGATTTCTCTTTTAAAAAAATAAATTATGGTATTGTTAGGTCACTTGCAGCCTAATTTTGAACATCAGTTGTATAATTATTATACTTGTGGGTCAGACAGGCAAACTAAGCTAGAAACTTGTTTAAACAGAGTTGTGAAATAGTTCAGCTCTTGTGCTTCCACATCTGGGTAAGATCCGAGGTCCAATTGCCCCTTGTTCTGCCAAGTCTGAGGTTTATAAGTGCCAGAGAGAAGAAGTTAACGAGTGTGAACCAAGCCAAAGCTCCTTAAGTTTCACCTGATCCTGAAGGTAACCTACGTGATAAACAGGGCTTGGCTTTTGGCACGTGTTTGTGTTGCGCTGACCAAGGCACTTTGTGGAGGGGAGGTCAAGGCAGAGGGAAGGCGTGACACTTCTTGATAACTCATCTGAGGCCCAGTTTGTATCTTTGAGGCTGCTGCCTTCATTCTTTCCCTCAGCATGTTCTCATTTTGAACCAAAAAGCCCAGGTCCTCTTTCCATTACCCCTCTTCCTCCAGCTGAAGCATAGCAACAATTTAGCTACAACTCAGCTGCACGATGGACAGACTACAGCAAAGCAGAGAAAAAAGCTCAGGGGAATAGCTTATACAGCAAAAGCAGTAAGGGGACACTGTAGTTACAGTCACGTAGAAGCTCAGAATCTCCTTTCATTTCTTGAGCAAGGGGTCCTGCACCTTTTTGGGGGGTAAGAGAAGCACTGTTGTCCTGTAGCACACACTGCTGTGTGATGCAAATGTATTTTTACGTGGATTCCTATTACAGCCAGTTGCACCTCCCACCTCTTTCTCAGAGGTCAAATAGGCAAATGATTAGCTATATTGGTACTTTCTGTGTAGGGTTTACCCCTTCCCTCATCAGTGCAACCTCCTTGACTGACTACTGTAAACTAGCAGTAATTAAGAGGAGAATTTAAGTCAGCTATCTGCATACATGTGTTGAAATGTATGTGGAACGTGGGAGGAAAAAACCACAGCCAAACGTGTTAATATGGATCGAAGACTGTGAACAAGATTTCCTCTCTCTCATAGATGCTAACACCATGGGATATCTTAAGAGTTTATCAAGCTCCAGAAACCACTTCTTCTTTCATAAGTAATAATAACTAATTATTCGAAGTGTAGTGTCATAGCAGTATTGGTTTTGTGTTCTGATAATACTGAGGGCTTAGACACTGGCTGTGATGATCTTGTGCTAGCAGCTGTGCAAACATGGAACAAGATGGCGGTAGCCACCTGAAAGGGTGTCGGCTGTAGTCTACGGCTCCTCAAAGTCACCGAGCAACTTCTGGTTTCAGTTAAGAGCTGGATTCTTCCTCTTTAACCCTAAGGACATTGGCATATAAGCAGGAATGTTATATTTACAAGTATATCTGAGATACACTGAGATATGTAGGCAAGTCTCTGGGCAAGAGGCAATTCTCTTAAGTGGCCAGAGTTGCTAAGTGGGCAAGTTTCCTTCTGCATTGGTGCCAGTGGTAGTTACTGCTGTTCTGCTGGGGAGAGACGGTGTGCCGAGACTATCCAGCCACAAACCAGGAACTGTGGGCTTTCTCTGGTAGCCACCTTACTCAGTCCAGCTATTGAATAGGAACTTGGTGACTCAGTGTGTCAAGAGTCTAGTCCTGTCATGACGGTACATGGTTTAGCACACAGCAGAAGTGTTGAAATTGCAGAGGGCTGCTGAGACATGAAATGAGCTCTTGGCCTCTTAATACCGACCTGTTCCACAGGGGAATGGAGCTTTCTAGATTCAGTGATGTTGCTCAGAAGGTACTTTGAGGACTACACGAAGGCAATTTGTGCCATTAGTTTGGTGGGATGTTTCCTGTCAGCACAGGGAGCCACAGTCTACACAGGGGCTTGTGGTGGTGCTTGCAAGGCCACTGCTTGTGGACCCTTGTGGACCAGGTAGTGCTTTTGTTTGTTTGTTTTTTTCCAGGATATTTTGTTGCTGTCTTACCTGCCATAACTTCTACCCTGCTGCCAAGCGTAGCCTGTTGGGTCCCCTGGTCAAATACTACCCTGCAGAACATCTTGGTTGCTCAGGAAGAGCTTTAAATGCTGGGTGCTTTCTACTTCATTTATTTGCTTGTTGCTTCCATCCTTGCTTGAATCCATGATGTGGGTGGAAACATGCTCTTGTTCTCTCTTTGCAACCACTTCCTCCTCTGTGGCCATAATCTGGTAGCTCATGAGGATCATGACTTTCAGTGCTCTCTGAGTAGGCTGGAGAGCTCAGCATTGGCAAGGAGCCCCCACAATGCCTGTGGCTTGTATGAACACATTCAAACCAGGCTTTACTTATATATTTCAGGTGCTAGTTGCAGGGGCCCTTTTTGGTGTTTTATCCAGTGTTCAGGACGTGTTTGCAGCTTGCATCAACATGTGTGGCGGTGTGCCTAGCATCTTGTCAGTACCTAAGCTGACTGGTTCAAGGGCATCATACAAGAGCTCCACAGGCGCTCCCAATTTTGAGGCAGGCAAGTGTCCCTCAAGAAAAGTGTGAAGTGGAGAGGCAGTGATCCTGGTGACTTAGTGAGCTGCTTGGGATCCTTGGGAAAGCAGTACTTGCTGTCATGTTGTAGTTTTTCATGTGTGATGGGAGCCAGGACCCTTCGCTTTATTTCATTCCAGTGGCTCTGCCAGGCTGGTGATCTTTTCTGATGGCAAACAAAGATGTTACTAAAGGAGGAGTAGAGCTCCTGGTGGGAGAGTCCTGGGCTAATACATTCAGCCCCAGCTACTGAGCAGTTGGCTTATGCCAAGGAGTGGGGAGATTCAGTGAACCTGTACCTTCTTATTAATTCTACAAGTACGTACACTTCAGAAATCGGTGGTCTGAGTCAGCACAGTAGTTATGTATGATGTAAAAACAACGCTTTGTTATTTTAAAGAAGTTTTGGGGTTCACTTATTTTTCTTGTACTGTTACAGAGTAAATAGCATAAAAATTGCTTTATTGGTATTTCGATTGTGATGTAACAAATTATTGTCCTCTCATTTACATCCTGTTTGGAATTCAGATTCCTCTAATCTTTTATTTTATGGTACAATTTCCAAATAGCTTCCCTTAGCCTTCTCTTTCACTGTATTTTCAGATGCAATCATAACCATACGTGGTGTTTGAGGTGACTGTGTTTTACAAAATGCGCTCTATGTTATCCTGCAGTGTTTCTTTAATAAAACCTTCCATTACAAAGTTTTATTTTTCTGTGCATAGGGGGGTTTGTCCCAGTTTACTTAAGAAATTAACTTGGACAGTTAAAGTGCATGTGTACAAATTGTTCTGCCTTGGGTAGCCTGAACGGCTTTATTTCTCTTACAGTGCGTGACGCTTGAGAGGGAGGCAGGAATGACTTTCCTTTTTTTTTTTTTTTTTGAACAAACTTCCTGGGACTAAACCCTCTTCAGGTTCACGTGGGAAAATAATTCTTTATTTTCAGAAGAAATAATACAGCGAGTCAGTAGACCCTCTTCTTTGACAACCATTTTTATTTCTTGTGGCTGGAAGGATGGTATGAGTCCATGGGTTTTCGTTTGTCCTGATGTACAAACCAAGATTAAGGGACAAAGAGAAATTTTTGGTTAGGGAGAGTGTACCGATGCTGAAACTTCAGGTCAGCAAACACTCTCTGGATCATGTGCCCAGATACCTATGCTGAACCAAGGAGATACAGCTTGGCAGTGGTTTTGGGAAGAGGGTACTGGTGGGTGTCTGTCCAGCTGCGTGAAAGGCACTGGAAGACTGGCAGGCTCTAAATGAATACAGGGTTGAAAAAGCCTTCCATCTCCCGGCTGCCAATTTTGTTTCAGCAGAGATGAGGAAGGACTGAAATTGCTGTCATCTTTCTGATGATGGATGAGAAGTTGAATCTGTGATCTCAGCATATTTCGTACTCCCTGTCAGCACCCTTGCTTCTGCCACAAATGATACTAACAGGGTCTCTTAGTGAAAACTGCCAGCCCAAGGGAACAAGGGGAATGGATGGTGAACATTGAGATACCCTTTCAGTGCTGGGGTTTTCTCTGAGGCAAGATGTAGTGATGCCTGTGTGATATGCTGGTACCGTTCAAGGTGTACCTTGCTCTGTCCTTCTGTAGACAAAAGCTCTGACTCCAAAGCTGCTCAGCTGGCACCTCTCATCAGCACTGCTTTTTGCTTTGTTTTCTGGGCAGAAGGAGAATTAAATTGCAGGTGTCTGTAATTCTTACACTTGAAATCTTCAGGACACTTTGTGCCTGTGCTGGGTCCTGCGTTATTACCAAGATCTCTTGCTTTCCCTTGGAAGACTGCCTGCCTCACTCGATTTGCTTCCTTTTTTTTTTTTTTTTTTTTTTTTTTAAATTTTGCCTGGCCTATCTATGCTCTTAGGGCACACATTGTTCAGATGGTAATTGTTTGTGCTCAGCCAGGGCATTGGACTGGATTTTGTTATTGCCTGCTGTATTAACTCCTGAAACTTTACAGTAACATGTGGAAGCGCCCAGAGGGAGCGGCCAACTTCATTAACATGAGTTTTGCAGAGTGCGTGTGACTGAAGCAAAGCTTCTTGGAACTGAAGCAGCTCTCAGCTCCTCCTCAGTGAAGCAGTTTATAGGGTTAGAGCAAGAAGGGCACAGTTATTTACCCGTTATTACTTCCTGAGTATTATTGTTATTTGTCCCTGAACAGGAGCTAGAGGAGGCATAGCTGCATGCTATAAAGCAGGTAGATGGTTCCTGGGATCTGTAAGGAGAGTACTGATGTTAAATTACTCCTGTTTCATCCCTGGGAAGGAGTGACCACACCTGAATATTAGCATCATTTGAAGGGCATTTGGGTGGCATCTGTGAAATGCATTTGGTTGGTTTCAGATCAATTCCTGGTGAGGGTTTGTCCGCTGCCACCTTTGGGTCCCGTAAAGAGACCAGAGGCGTGCTTGGATCAGAGAAGCTGAGGCTTGTTGAGGTGTTTTGTATGGGCACAGCTCCCTTTTCTGTTGTTTAGACTCGGACCCTGGGAAAGAGAGTAACTATTTCCTAAAATACAGAGTGCTTTGGAATACCTAACCCCCGTCTGGATGTTCGGTGCAAGTACCTCCAAGTCCTGGATCCCCTTGGAAAAGGACCTGGTGCTTCTAGAATGGGGTTCTTCAAGCTGTCTCCAGCTGGGGCCTCATGGGGTGGGGGCACCCCAAATCTCTTGGTAGTGCTGAAATCCTTGGTCTTGGTTCTTCTGCAAAACATCACGTGGTGTTGTGTGAGTGGGGTAACGGATGGCCCTTATTTCTGGTGTTTCCTGTCCAGTACTGCTGTGCTCCTGAGGGTGAGGTTCTTGTAGGATCCTTTCTGTGTCCACAGACATGCCAGCTCTTAACTGGTTTTACTGGGAGCTGGGTGGCAGCTAACCCACATAAAGAGGATCATAGGTAAAGAGAATGTACTAGCACCTAGTTCTGCACATTAGGCAATACATAGTGTGCTTGTTCTGATGTCCGAGCCTTGCCAGTACAGGCTGCTGGATCTTCAACAATCCAATAAAAGCTAATTGAGGAGGAAGAGGTTTTCCATAGGTTGTAAGTAAGCTGAGGCGGTTCAGCCTGGCCTGGGAAAACGGGTTGTACAAAATCAGGGGCTTTTAAAGACTAAAATAGCGCAATGCCTTTTGTTGCTAATAGCAAGTGAGGAGGAGTGGGGCGAGGCCAGTATTCACCTGTATCAGTGTGTGCTGCAGGGGCAGATCATTACCTGGCACCTGGGGAGGCTGCGTCGCTCTGGCCAAGGCAGCGCAGGAAGCGGTGGGAGTTGACGCAGCTCTGCTAAACCTGCCCCATCTCTGGGAAAGGGGGTCTGCAATGGCAGCAGGTGCATCCGTGCCCCAGGCTGGGGCTGGATCCTGAGCTATTACCCACAAAGGAGCAGACGCCACCGTGCTGGGCCTTTTTTTTTTTTGCTCTTGGCACAGCTCCCTGCACGTGCCGAGGGTCATGCCTGGCCCGTGCTGGCCAGCTGCCCTCAGCCAAACTGGGAACAGAAGCCCAGAAGTGCCAACGCTTGGAGCTGTAAAACTGGTAGCTGGTGTGTGTGTTAGTGCAAGTGTTCATGCAGACACAGCCTTAAAGGTTCTTGTCCTTAAATGTCTCCCCCCCCTTTTATTTTATTAGTATTTTTGTGTGTCTCCCTCTAGCCTTGAATTGCAGGTGTCCTATATCAACAAGAAGGGAGATAAAATTCACTTTAATGGCTACAATTACACTTAACTATGTTGAGCCAATCTGGCAGAAAGAACAACATGTTCAGACTGGCAGTTTAATGTAATGTCCTGTTAGGCAGTGAGGAAAGTGATGCCTTCCTGAGGAGAATAGCTTTTGCATAGGCAATACAGCACAGATTTAAAAAAAAAAAAAAAAAAAAATTTTTGCAAACAATGCTAATTTTAAATTGGGTTGATGAGATGTAATATTTTGACCCCCTGCCCTGCCTGGGCTTTTGACCGGCCCCTTTGCATAGCAAGGCTGTCAGCAGCATTTTGTGAAAGGTCATTTTTAGCATCGAGTCTGTTGTGTACCAAAAGTACTGGTGCCATTGGGCGAGCTGGCTGGCCAGCCAAAAGTCTACACCTACCTGTCATGTTGAGGGGGAGGTTTGGGATTTTGGGAGGGGTGGATGTGTGTTGTTGCTTTGGTTGGTTGTGGTTTTGTTTTTGTGGTGCATTTGTTTGGGGTTTTTTTGGGGTGGTGGTGTTTTCTTTTAAAAAAAAAAAAAACCCAAACCATCCTGCAGCTGTTTAATGCTGTATCTCTACTAGGGCTGACAAATTACAGCAGCATTTCTAATTCGGGGCTGGGCAGATCTGGCCACATGGGCAGTGGGGTGGGTGGTTTTTTTTGGGGGGGGGGGGGGGGGGGGGGGGTGGTGGCCCTTTGGTAGCAGAGTTGTCATGAGGCCTGTGACTAGTTGGCTCTTTTCAGTGGGTGGCTGCAGGGTGTGTGGCTGGAGTAGTTACTGCCTAGTTAATTAGTGATCAGAGCAGGCCATCCTGCTTTCACCGATTTGGTACTAGAAAGTGATGGGGACAGGGCAAGTAAAGGTTTGGGGTTGTCTTTTTTTTTTTTTTTATTTCACATGATAGTACTAAGGGTACATTATACAAGTGCCTTTTGACACTCTCTCACTGAAGCCAACATGGGCACCGTAAGTTTTCTACAATGTTTGTCCCAACCCCTGGAATAAGCCATTATCTTTATTAGTAGTTCATGCTTGGACTTTGCACTAATATAGTAAATTAAAAGGAGATAAATTATCTAACGTGAGTTGGGTGTTTTATAAATAAAGCAGTTTTGGAGGTGTATTGTTTGGTGGTTTTTGGGGTTGTGTGTTGGTGTTTGGTTTTTTTGTTTTGTTTTGTTTTTTTAAACCTGTCACAGGCCGTGCACCTAAGAGTTATATTGTAAGGGCAGCTGATCCTACCAAACCTTGAGCCATACAACCCCTCCGCAACAGTGGCAGCTGTACACCCAGCAATTGCTGGGAGCCAAAATGGCTCTGCTTTCCTGCAGCTCTGTGCAGGTGGGGCTTCCTTCAGGGAGTATTTTAGTGCCTTAATTGCAGCGTCTTTGTTAATCCTTGCCTTGCTATAAACATACAGCAGCAACTTAAACAGTTGAAGGCAGATTTCTGCTAGCTCCTGCACCTCGGGAATAGTGTGAAACAGCCAAATGCATACTGTAACTGTGCTTTTCCTTCTAGCAGATGGCAAAAAGTTTAGCAGCTTGCTTTTCCAGTATCGTGCGTTCTGATTAGGAAGGCTTTATCAAGCAGCTTGCTCTAGGATAGTCATGTTTTGTCACTTTACACAGAGAAATTCTCCCTGGTAATCTGCGTCATGCAGCATAAAGTGATCTTGACTCCTGCAGGAAGCCAGCTGCCACATTTTGTCTTGTCTGAGCAGCCCTGTCAGGCATAGCCTGTTCTCAGCACCGAGCTGGTGGCCCAGCAGCAACACAGAGCAAGTTGCTGCTGCAAAACTCCATTTCTTCTGCTTGTGACTTCAGTATGCGCCTTCCCCTCTGGACTGGCAGCACATGGCAGTGGGGCATGCTTTAACCCACACTAAAGATAAACCATTTTTACCTGTAGTTACTACTAGTGCATGGCCTGTGCCTCCAGACCTGGAGAACTTGCAGTAGCAGTGAATACACTGAAGACTTTTTGGGTTCCTGACAGGTGTGATCATGGGCATGTGTACCACAGCAACTTCTAAGGCAGCTCAGGGAGAAGGGAATACAAGTAACTAACACAGAACCATGCTGTTCTAGAGCTGACGTGTAACACCTTTGCTCACAGGTGGGAGCAGCAATTTAAGGCAATCCCAATGCTTGTTTCATCTGCCTTCAGCTGAGACTGAATGACAAAGATGTATGTTCTGTTTGAAATAGGTGCAGTACTTCTTCAAGATTCTGGACAACTAACAGCCTCCATCCTCTCTCCATGCAAAAGACATGCACGCAGAATGGTGTGTTCATTCATTTATTTGTCCAATGTTTCAACCTGACTGAAATACAAGATCAACAAGAGCACTGTACTCCTGGCTATTATTACATGTTAGAACATAGAGTTTTGCACTTTAGACAACATTTAACACCATTCTATGGGGTACTGCATTGCTTTTATAAAGTTTAAAATAAAGATTTATTTTCAAACATGTGACTTTGGTTTATTTCATACATTACACTTCCTTGCAGAAAAAATAAAATTGTACAACTGCATAAATATAAAATTCTTCCACCATGAAAATGGTTAAAACATTCAATAAAGACATTAGCACCACAGTGTGCGATGCCTCCAGCAGGGAGAAAAAAAAAAAAAAAGGAAAGAAAATATACAAAGCAAAGAGTTATGCCTATCACTGAGGAGAGTGATAGCCTGACCCAGTCTCTCACACAACATACTGCAGGATGAGGGAGAAGGTGGAGAGAGAGACAGCATTCGCTACAAAGCACAGTACACAATCATCTATTCTCTTTAACTTCACTTAAGTTAGTTTCCCCTGCCACCCCTCCAAATAAAATACCCTAACACCACAGAAAAGTCAGAAGCCCTATGGAGTGCTGTTAAATATAGTCTCACAGGTGGGCCTTTCTTTGAAAAGGAACAAAATAATGAGAAGTATCATGCCAGTTCTAGTCCCATTGAGTATTTACACCTTGGACAGCAAAAGTCTTTGCTCACAAGAAGTAGAAAACAGATACAATACATGGCTTGAAAAATGACCAGAGTATGCACCTATAGTACTGTACACTAAATAAAATACACAAGGCAGCAATACTTAGGGGCCAGAAACACTGCTTACTACAAGTCAGTTATGGAATCATAATTTACAGTAAAAATGGGCATGTCCCAAGGCTCAATTTTGTTTTCTTTTGTCATTTACAGTAGAATAAATATTTGTCAGCTATTGCTACACTTTGTTTACATTCTAACCTAGTAAATGCAGAAAGCTAGTGTAAAGCATATAGATTACGTGTAGGTCCCATACGTATGACAGTTTGTTCAAGACTAGTAGGTTTTCTTTTTTGTTCTTTTTTTTTTTTTTTTTTAACCTTTTTAAATGGCTAGGAGAAGGGGGGGGGAGGAGAGTTGTGCTTACAATCAGCTGCTTTTTATGTCAAATTTAATATCAAAGCGTCCCTGGAAGCGGTCTTTGTCACTGTACTGGATGTTCTGCCCGTAGGCCCTGCATTCCACGCGCACCTCCACGTCGTAGGTCAGGTTGGTGAACTGCACTGCCACCAGCGGCTGCAGGTACCACGGCTGCAGGAGCTTGCCATAGTAGGGGTAGTACTGCAGGGCAAAGCCAGGGTAGCCACCCATCCCGTAGTACTCCACTGTGCCTATTTTGTCTGCATCGTCCTCTCTCTAGGGAGGCAGGAAAAGGAAGAACAAACGATGACAATCACCTAAACTCTTACCTTTTGCAGTCCTTTTCCCTAGCAGCATCTGTTTTTCACCAAGACCACGACCTCTTTTTCATCACCACTGAGCATCATCTTGACCACACGAGGACAGTCCCGATGGTGGAAAGGACACTTAAGCGCTGCCTAAGCAGCAGCTATGCAGTAAGCACCTCCCCGCACACATCAGCCAGGAAAAGGGCTTTTCTTCGTTTAGAAACTCAACCACTTCTCAGAAGTCACCACAGCTGCCTGTCGTACCAATGCACTGTATCTTTGGCCAAAAAAACCCCAAAAGTTTGCCATTTCTCAGCTGCTTTACAATGCCAACTAAAGTACTTCTTCCCTGGAGTCCTTTTCTCAGCCATCCCTGCTAAGAGCTCCAGGACAGCCCTTGGAAGCAAAATAGCTACTTCTGAGGATACCCTTTGCTATCTGGCCCTGCTTTTACCCCTCCCTGTGAGGGCAGCGCTGTCATTTGTCACCAATGGGGTTTTGAGAAACTCCTGTTCCGAAGGGGGAGGTAGCCCAAGTAAGAACCACCCCCAGTGTCTGTGGAAAGGCAGGCAGGGGTCACTACGCTTGGCCAAAGACTTAAGACACTCTTCCCCTGCAGCTTCCTGACTCTGCTCTACTGTATTTCAACTTACCTTGGCAGCGCAGTGGACAGGGATGAGATACGGGTTGTATTTTGCCATAACCTCTGGAGGGAGGCTCTCATTTACCGGAGCCTAGAAGAAACCCAAAACAAGGGAATGTCACACACCAGCCACTTCTCTTCAGACTGCAGCACCTTTGCAGCAGTAAAGCTCAGTGGTACCAAACACACGCCATTCATTAACCAGAATCCCTTCTAGCTCAGTTTCAGAGGCAACAGCTCCTGGTGGTGGTTCTGGGGACAGACAGGCAGCGTAACACAACTAGAAGCTGGGGAACTTAACCCAAGCAGAGCTGTTGGTCTGTTCTTACAGCTTTACTGCTGTGGATACCAAAGCAAGCAGGCCAGGCTATTTTCCATTGCGTGGTGTCACTGGGGAGAGCGTTTCTCAGCAGAGTGGTAGCTAGCAGGGCTCCTTGGTGCAAAGCCCAGGCAGCGGCAGGAAGAGACGCGCTGCTGGAGGATTTGCCACCTGCCTGCCAGGCGAGCGCAGCTAGGACTGGAAATGCACAAGAAAGAACAAAGAGTGGCAGTCACACCCTGCCGTGTCTGAACTTTGACACCACCCGCAGGGAAGGACAAAGGCTAGAGTATGTCAGGGAAAGGTGGGAGTGCCCACTCTGGTCTTGGTCTTTGTCTCTTAACAAGTGCAGTAGTTTTGCCTCACAACCTTGCAGGTCTCAGATCTGCTTTACACGCACCTTGCTCCACACAAGAGCCACAGGGTCTCTGCTGGAGCATGGAACGAGGAAAACAAATATTGCCTTGGATATGGAATGAAACATGTAGAGTCATTCCTTGACTAGACCCTGCTGTCTAATGCAGTCTGGAGCTCTTCAGAGCTCTGTGGCAAAGAGACGAGGAACACAGCAAACCCTTCTCTTCCCCAGTCATCAAACGTGCACATCTTCTGTCATCCCACAACCACTGCACACCAAGCACAGCACGCTCCTGCTAAAATGCACCCACTGCTTCCACCCTGGACCAGACGAGCCAAAATTCAACTAATTTCTTTTAGCACAGGGCAGGCTCCCTTCGAAGAAAAATGTTCCTCAAAACACATTAGCTAGACAGCACCATTCCCTGTCCTCGACTGCCCTGACAGAGGGTAGTGAAGGTGGCTTAGCACACCATTTGCACTGTTTTTCATCCAGAAGATGGAGCAGCAGGTTTTGCACACCACTTTAATTCAGTAACATGAGCTCTGCCACTGAATTCTTAGGGAATTTTTTTAGCATTCAAATGTGTTGGGGAAAAAACTATAAGTAAAAACTGTTCCTGTCCAGATTAACATCCTTCAGCATTACTGCAAACGTGCCTTCAGGTGCAGCATACAGCAAGCAGGTGACAGACACATTCACCAACATCTGGGAAACCGCATTAAATAACATAAAGACCTTTGTTGCAGTAAGAGCAGTCTCTGGCTCTCAGATGCAGTTTATGCTTTACAGACTGTGTATCAGTCCAATAGTGAATATTAGCGTGACTTCATTTAATTAAGTGGTTTTAGCAAGGCAGGCAACTCTACACTGCCTGAGGAAAGAACAGAGCAGATCAGGGCACAGCACAATGGTACTGATCTTACTACAGATAGAGTTGGTCTGGGACGGTCCCATGGAAGCACGCAGGAACTTAAAATGGGTTTTATCATTTGAAGAAAATACCCCAGTTAGAGCGATTCAGTTAGCAGGCTCAGAAGTTACTAGATAAATAACCAGGAGTTCGCACTGTGAGGTTCATTGCTACTTGTTACCAACTTGCAGTGTGCAGTTTTCATTGCTTTTTGCTGAAAAGTATTTTTAAAGCCGGTTACTCGAATCATCTCACAATTTCTCATCTACAGAAGGGGTTTAATACTGATCTCTCTTGCAGAGACAGAAAAGCAGGCACAGCAAATCTGCAGCCAACTCCTCCTCCTGATCAGTAGCTTCTGCTAGAAAGGGAAGAGATACTTGCCTTAGGTTTGAAACCGATAATTCTGTTGAGCTTGATGAGGATGCATGGTTTGCCCTCCCTGTACCCAAAGGTGGGATCATTTATTCCAGAACAGTTTTCCAGCCATTCACGTCTGAATTTGCAGACTTTCTTCTGGCCCTGGGCATCATTATATGGTCCTCTCTCTTTGTAATCGGTGGGTATGTCTGTCATGGTGGGGGAATGAGAAGACAACCGTAAGTGACATGACCTTTTGCTTGTCAGGAACAGCAGCACTTATGCTTGCTTCACTGCACAGTTAGGATTTTCCCCTCATCCAAACAGGTAAGTGACACCAGCTTCTTGAGGCTGACACCACAGACCTGCACCCCCCACGTGTGGGCTGGTCCCAGACCAGAAAGTTTGTGAGCGTTTTGGTTTTTAACTGAGGATTCTTCCAGACTACAAAAGAACAAACACATTTGTAATCCACTGGCTCAGAGATTTTTTTTTGGCAGCTTTTACAAGTGGGTTCCCCTCAGATTTTCACATGCACGTATTAGGAGGTGATAGTCTCATTCCACATCATTACATATACTCTATTAAAGGTTAATACTTCCCAGATGTTTTGCTGCATTGCATCAAGAGGACCAGCACTGGCTTTAGCAAAGTCGTCAGTGAAACCCCCGTGGCTTTCAGAGAGGATAAGGTCAGCGCCACCTGCTTTTCAGAGTCAGCTGCAACTTTCTTCAAGTGAAATCTAGGAGCTCCCAGCCATATAACCTCTACAATGAGGTTCTAGGTACATCCCTGGCCAAGTCTGGTCTGTCCAAACTAATCATTTAATGAGCAGCCATGTGACTGAAACCAGAGCCTGCCAGTTTACCCACATGCTGTTGGTTGCAATAAAAGGAACAGCCAAAGACAGAGACCACCAATGCTCACCCTCGGCTTTTGACAGACCTGACACAGAGGCATTGGTCAGAGCCCCCAGCTGCAGGAAACAATCGTGACTTACCCCCACAGTCCTGGAAGTTTATGTTTTCAGTTTGTTGATCAGCGTTGTAGTCCTTTAAGAACTTATCAAGGTTCTTCACATACGGCTCAAAGCTTTTGGGATCAGAGGCGGTAAAGGAAATTTCTGTCTTTTGTACCTGGGGGATTTGAGTCAGTCCTAAGAAAAGCAAAATGAGGAAGAAAATGTTAAGTACACCTCAGAGTTGCCCAGCCTCCGGGCAATGTAATGCACACCAAGAGCGTAACTCATTCTAATAATCTCTATTTTTCAGACTTCAGGTTTGCACAAAACAGCGTAAACTCACTAGAGGGGAGGCCCTGACAGGCTCTTATCTCCTCTTTCCAACAACAGTCTGGAATATTCGTCATGATGTTTGCATCACTAAGCAGATAAAAATCACAGAATCCAGAAGGGAGGCTATAAGTCAAGGTTTTCCTCAAGAAAAACAGTCAACTGCAGGTCCCCTGCCCACTTGCACCTCCTCTCCAAGGACAGAAGGGAAGCTGTCTGTGTGAGACCAACCACACACAACAAAGTCCCACAGAAGCCTACTCTTATGTATGTTTCCCTAACAGGTTGACTTGAAAGTCTGTAAAACATGCTATGTGTTTAGAATAAAAATCAGAGCTGCCCAGGCATGAACCCTCACAATAAAATATGAGAGGTTCCCCAGGTCAGGTACAGTCTCTGCTGGTTGTAATCCATGTTGCCTTTGTGTAGTCCCCCGATAGGATGCAGGGCAGGAGACATTTTTCTCACATAGTAAATTCACCAGCCTGATTGCTTTCTCTGGTCTTTTCACTCCATAAGCAGGTATTGCTGATTGCAGAAATAGCCTTCTGAGCTCTCTAATCAGCAGCTCATCACCAAGTAGGTGAGTAGGAAGTACCACCACGCAGGAGAGATGTTTAAAAGACTGCCCGAGATGCTGGGCTGTGTAACTAGCTCCACTTTTGACTTTAGGAGGATGAATAGAAAAAGAACACATGGAAAAGAAAAGGGTCTAGATACAAGTAATGCCTACAGATGATGAAAAGTGCCAATCCCTTTGCTTTTCATTATGGGACTTAGAAATAATTTCTCCTGCATGATGTTTAGGTCACATTTTAATTGAATGCATTGATGTGTGGTTAACACTTTAAACTTAAGTAATAGGAACCGAAGTTCATGCTGCTTTTGTGGTGGCCACTGTAATTATTGAGTCTTGACTTCTGTTCAGTTTGTTACCTTTATTTTAGCAAGAACAAGGAAAAGGAGCAGGGGAGCAGCATTTCCTTTGACAACTTTCAGAACAGGCCTGTTGCCAACAAGCTCCCCTGGTGCAAAACTCGGGCAGCTCAGCTGGCTGGCCCCAACCCACAGGAGCTTGTGACTCCAGCAATTTTTCCAAAGCCACTTGAGTGCTTCTGCTTAGTCCCTCCTCAAGCCAGCTCACTACTTCCCCCCCTCCTCCGCCCCCGCTTCCCACCAAGTTGGAATTTGTAACCTAGGACAAAGATTAGCTTTGTTCCCCTAAACGCAGCTCCCAGTAGCCAAAGATAGTGAGACACCCAGCAAGTAGCACAGGGTTTCAAGTTGTATTCCAGGAAGCAGCTTTAACAGCTCAAAATTCCCTCTGGTACAAACTGACCAGGTTGAATGTTAAAAGTTTAGAAGCAACATACTACTCCGCTGCAGAAGTATGCCCTACCCTCCAAAGTCAGTGGCTTTCAACCCCTTTTCAAGCCATGACTTGCATTCTTGCTTCAAACATGTTTATAAATAAATATACATTAAAATAAACAAACTGGGTTCAATTTTAGTAAGGGACTTCAATCCCATCCTGCCAAATGCTCCTCATGTTACCACTCGGCTGGGAAGCAGTAGGCTCAGAGTCACTTGAAGTGACTATCTGGCACAGCAGTGAAGGCAGGCCTTGGTTCCTCTCCTGGGCCTGCCTTTTCCAGAGTTCAAGTTACAGGTGTGTCATTCCAGTGTATAAATATAAAATTCAAGAAAGCTTGGCCAAGCTCGTTAAGCTTCAGTCAGGCAGTTAAACTGTTAGTTTTGCTCAGGACCTCTAAACCCAAGGAAGTCCCCGCCTCTATTTCTTTACCTTGTCCAAGGTAATGCATAAAGGCACCCATGCACACATGGCAAAGGTGAAGGGAAGGTCAGCAATATACACCCTGTGGTGTGTAAAAGCCACCTAGCAGAATATCCCTCCTCTGGTGAGGACAGCTGGGCCACTGATATGTACAGTCTAAAGCCAACCCTCTGCCCATGAGGCAAGCAACTTGGTTGGAAGAACAGACACCCATCCAAAGGCTTCCCCATCTTGCAGATCTTTGCAGAACAACACTGAAGCCCAAGCAGTGCCTCCGTACAGCTGCTCCAGTGGCCAGCGCAAGAGAACAACCATTCCTGCCAGGTAGGCTCAGCCTGTGGCCATAGCTGGGCTGCTTTCAGCCAAACTTTGGGCATTTACAGGTACTTGGATGAACCAGACTGAGCTTTGCTAGAGCAGGTACTTTCTTTGCCTAGGACAAGAGCAAAGTGGAGATCAATCTTCCCACTTATAAAGCAAGGAAGTAAATCTTTGTGAAGATGAAAGGCTTGTTATGAAAATAGCTTTATCCCGATTAAAAATGTATTACTGGCTTTCACCAGAACCTCCATTCTCATATGCCTGCAACTGACTGGACACAAAGCCTTAAGCACAGATCTATGATCTCCTTCCTTGTTTTTCCACCTGTACAGCCCACAGCCAGAATAAAAGCTTCAGTGCTATTATCAGAACAGCACTATCACTGAACCCTTCTTAAGCAATCTTGTTTAAAAAAAAAAAGCATTGCTTTGATCTGGCAAGAGGCGGCAACCTCTGTAGAACACATCTGTAACCTTTCTGAAACCTTCTCTCTTCCTTATTAGGGGAACAGAACCAAGTAGGGACAAGGAAAAAAGTTAGAAAGCTGAGCCATTCCACTGCTACCTACCATGGGTTACTAGACACCTAAGGAAGTACGTGGCTCCGACAAAGTACAGGGATGAATAAGCCTCTTAGGGGCTTCATGCACATGAGGAAGCCATTCATAAGCAAGTCCCATGGGTGAAAAGAAACAAAGCCTGAAGTGCTTTGATAGTCAGGAGTCTTAACGACCCTCTCCCCATCTTTAGCCTATAACTTGTTTGCCGCAGTTCTGCATCTCATCCTGTTACCACAGAGATGCACCATGGCGTCACGTGTGGTGATACTGTTCTCCACATGTGGAAGAATCAAGTCACTTATTGCTAAAATGCTGACAAACTACTTCAGAAAATTTCTGCAATTGGCTTAAGAGTGCATTGCTAGGAAATAGGATTCCTATCATCACTTGACTGACACCGCCCACATAAATGACGAGTGATGCTTTGACGTGGTAACAGACACCACCTTTTGTTAGTTTTCTAACTCTGTGTATGTACAAAGATACCAAAAGGCAAAAAAAAAGCATGTAAAGTAACTGATTTTTTTTCAGCTACAGTTCCACTTCCAAAACACCACTGCAGATTAAAAATCACGTTTTTTCAGCTTCATTTAAAACCAGATTTTCCACATACTTTATCATTCTAAACTGCAGGAGAAAGACTTCAGGAAAAATAGTGTCCTGACAGTGAAGAGGAAGAAACTAGAAGTGAGAAGTCAGACTTGCTATTAGAAATGGTTATGTAAATCCACAGTAACCACTCTTGCTTCATCATGCAATGCTCATTTCCGAAGTACCATGCCATCTTGGTTCAGAATCAGTCTGAACACTCCTGGGATGGCATGGATGACAAACTGAGTGATCACTACACCATTTCTATTTACCATCCCCCCAGCTCACTAAATGAGGATAGACTTTTAAAAGCCTCTATACCAAGCAACGTCCTTCCAAGCTTCCAGTCACCCTCTACCTCATCCCCAAAGGGCAAAAAGCGGGTGCAAGTCTTCTATAAATGCAGCAAAATCTGCTTGGCAGATAACATCCCCGGAGCTTGAGATTCAGAGATTTTTCCGAACATAGGTACTGAGACAACAAGAGACAGAAGCAGAAAAGCACTACTTCACAGGAGGTGGCATACACTCCCTGGGGCTTCCTTGCCCCTTCCCTGCTGCTATCCGAGCGAAATAAGCCAAGTGAGGAATACACACCAGCGCAGCCTTTTCCACGATACGCTCACCGCTCAGGCACATCGTGGCCAGGCGGCCCTTGAAGCAGGGACACCTGAAATGCCCCAGCTTAAGCCACTTCTTCCAGCTGCCACTTCAAAAGAGCCTGAGGCAGCAGCCAGCAATCTCGCCCCTACACCAGCCTGAGTGCGGGGATGCTGCAGGGATGCTGTCTTTCACGGGATGCGCGCCACAAGATGGCAGGCTACACAGCCGAGCTTATATTGGGGTGGGGAAGGGGAGGAGGAGAACAGAGTAGGTTGGTTTTTTTTTTAATCACTCAGTACACTGCATTTAAGAGGCAACATCCTCATCCTTCCCTATTAGCAGGGTAAGTCCTGTGTGCTTAAAGCAGAGTCCGAACCTGCAACACACGTGGAACTGGGAGCTGGGGCTGTCGCAACGGCAAGGCTGGACAAGGTGGTGAACTGCACTGTCCCTTCCCCCACCCCAGGACAAAAGAGGAGGAAAAAAGTATCGTGGAAAGGTACAAAACTCAGCTTGCCCTGAAGCCCTGTACAACATTCCTGTTGTGTTCAATGCAGAAACCAATTAGCATAGTAACGACACTTGGCTACAGAAATAGCACTTTATGGCTCTCAGTGTTTATACCCGTGTCAATAACTCAATAAAACATCCTGCAGGTTCTGCTGCCATTATGAAATCTGTTGTATTTCAGAACAAGAATATTACAGCAGCCCCTACAGCATTTTCTCCTGCAAATTCTGAAGTGTAGCTTCCCCTTTCCCAGACATTTTGGGCTGACACAAAGGTGATTTGCCCATGAAGGACAGAGCACTGTAACAAGTATAAAACCAGGTTTTCTAGCTTCCTAGAAAATCCAGGGCTCTATGAAGCTGCCAATATCCTTACTTGGCTTGCAAATCTTCCCACAAGAACCAGGAATTAGAATTGCGTAAACACCCCGTTTTATGTAGTTCATAGTCTGCAGGAGTCCCAGATGACAGAAAATTCGAGTTAGGTGCTCACCACGTGCAGGGGTGAGCATGCCCACACGTGTGTTCGTTGCCAGAAGAGCAGTTGCGCTTGCAGCACAGGGGAGAGCCCTACACAGCAGGGGAACACAGGGATCGCTGACCTCCCAAACACAGCAGTGCAGCAACTCACTACAGCATCAATCTCTCTGGAAGCCCACAGGAAAAGGCTGGTTTTGACTCACTGTGGTCTAATGGCTGCTGTGCTACAGGACGAGGAACAGACTTGATGTTAAGAGCCAACCTCCACCACACCTTACCCCTAGCTTGCCCACATCGGTAGAAACAATTGTCACATGAGGCCCTGCAAAGGAACCTGTGCTATAACTGGTAAATATCTCCTTGAAGTTGTACACATGTGCCATTACAGCTTTGTTTTAAACCCCTTGTTTATTGGGCTGCCTACCGTCATATATTCAAGGAGCTGGGTTTTGTTCCCCTTGATTTCAGTACACGTCCTGAAAACCCATTACAAAGATCCCCAATGACCTTTTCATTCTTCCTCCATTTTCATTTCTGCAGTACACACTACAAGAACGTCTCGAAGTTCAGTTCCCTTCTTTGGTTAAAAAAAAGGTAAGCCCCAGAAAAAGTGGTGCAGTACACTAATTAAGAGATTATTAAAAAAACGTCTGCAGGCTGAAGTCTTACACAGAGTCGCTTTGAAATTAGAATTGCAAACTGCTATTGCACGGAAAGCGAACAGTTTACCTAGAATGAGTAATTATGCGACATCAGGCTAAACAGCAGGTCTGTCTGGATGTGACCCAAGATCCATGGGCTTCTTCGCTAATTATTTCACGTCTGGTGAGACCACTGGGCTTCAGCCGGGGGAAAAATACATTATTAAAATAACAGCTACTCCACCATTAGCCATGTTGGCTTTTCAGATGCAGCTAACGGCTCTGGGCAGTATCAGTGACAGTTTAGTCTTTCCTGCAAATGTCAGAGCCCGTTGCAGAGACAGAAGCAGCCACTTTCAGTGCTTAAGACAGCATTTACCCCAGCCTTGCTGGAACATTAAGCACCACCACACACTAACACCACAGTTCCAGTCTCTATTCCGCCTCTAAAAAGTGCTGGTGGAAAAGCAATTATCTGAAAAAGATGATTCTTTGCTGAGATATAACACCATTTGGTGACAGTAGCGTTCCCTGCGTTGTTAGAGCAGGGAATAATCACAGCATAGCACTGCAGACAGCAGGGCTGCAAGACACCGTGCAACACCAGAGCCAACTTCTGTAGCTACAAGCCATCAGCCTCACAATTGTCACTTAAATACCACTGTTATTAAAAGCTTCTGAACTGTTTTACAGAGCAACTGGAGACAGATCGTTACCATCCCCAGTGCCAAGCAGCCTCAAGGTCATTTGTAATGTGGGAAAGCAGCAGTTGCGCAGCTCCCCCGCCACGCTCGGAGCAGCCGCTGGCTGCAGCCGGAATCAGAGAGCGCAGCAGAGCCCGGACAGGCAGAGCAGGGAACCTGCAGCAAGGGCTAGTTACTCCATTTGCCCCTACCCAAGGCAGGCTGTCCACAGACTGTGCTCAAGTGATCATTTTAATTTTGAGCAGAAACTGACTTTGTCTAGAAAAGATAGGTCATTCATCAGCAAGTGCAAGACCCACCTTTAACCTCCCACAACATATTCAATTGAAATACCCACTACTAAATGCTACCGTCTCTTCTAGATCACACAGTGTAGTTCAGTGTTGGCTAATACAGTGCAGTAAGTACACCCTGAATTGGTACGGTCCCCTTTCTCCTTGTACACCCCAGTTTCACAGATAAAGCTAACGTTTTATCTTTGTCCCTTCACTTACCCATGGGAACACAGTGGCTATGCAGAAAGAAAAACTGAACCCAGCTTCTTCACACAGCTCATTCCCAAGTGAAGCCTCTTAGCCTCACTCCATTGCTTCAGTTTAAGGGAAGAGCAGCAATCCAGGTTCAAGCTCCTCTCAGACAGGAAGCGTATGTCATGCGATGCAATCTTTAATTCTAGCAGGATTGCCTCCAAGCCCCAGTACTGTTAACACAGAAGGCTGAGAGCATACCCACCCCCTAGAAATATGCACTGCAGCAACAACACGCTTATTTCATCCTCCTTCTTGAGGTGAGTAACCAACCCGCCTCCCCAGAACAGCTTGCACTAAGTCAAACATGGGCCTCCTATTTAGTTACCTGGAGGTGCCACTCGATCCTGGTATTTGGGCTCAAATTCACTGACAGTGAGCAACATCACTTGGATGGTCCCAATGAATATACCTGCCAGGCAACCGTAGAAGATGACATAGAAGAGGAGGATCTTAACTGCAAGAGAAAACAAACAGAAAGAGGAATCAAATCAAGCTCTCAAGGCAGTCACATCCCAGGACAAAATTTCCAACCTTTGCCCACTTGCAAGAAAGAGCCCAGCACACTGAATTCGGATGGCAAGCCCTGTTGCAGAGGCATATATTCAATAGTGAGGTTATGCCCTGATGCAGACAGACACAAACCAGAAGTCACTCCAGTCATTTGGGGGGGGGCTGAAAGCACAAGCCCCTGAAAACCTAGAAATCCATAAATCAAGATCTGGGATTGTAAGACATGAAGATTAAACCATGTTCTTCCACATTCTGAAAGGATCCCTTGGCTGACCCAACGCTACCATCACACACGACAAACTTTCAGTGAAGCAAGTGCCCAACGGCAAGAAACCCCACTATGGGTGTGCTCTGAGTGACACCCATTCCACAAAGCTCCGGGCCTCAAAGTTGTTTCCAGGACAGTCTACAGTAAACATTGCATTCGGGCTTACAAGCAATCATAAAGCCTGATCTCCCCTAGTAATTCAGGCTATCACCTCCATTAGAGACAACACGAGCAGAATTTGGGCCCAAGTTAGCTCCAATACTCAATCTCTAATGTAGGAAAGTACTCAGACATGTCACAGTACCACAGGTTTATCAGCGTTGTATGTCTGCAAAGGCACTCCAGCACTGCTCATACCAAGTAAAAAGTGAATTACATAATAACGAAAGACGGAATTTAGTTTTTGGTCTAAAGGGAGATGCCTAGAATAATCTTGGGGGGGGGGGTGGGGGGGGTGGGGGGTGGCGGCTGTGTGTGGAGACGAACCTGGAGACACAGCATGGCTCAGACTCTGGGTATCAGTTACCAGTTTACAAGGATTACCTCAACTGATTAACTGCACAGTAACATGCTGTACTAGGCATCACCAGGCCGCCTACAGGAAGGATAAGCCAGCCCATGCCAAGCAACTATATGCTAATCAGGCTGCAGGAACAAGCAGGCCAGCACAGAGGCCAAAGAGTACTTGAAAGAGAGCCTGCTTGATCTTGGGCTGTCCTCATTCAATTGCAAACGAGACAGAGGTGGTTTATTTGAAGGACTTGAAGTGACCAGCTACAAGGGAAGGGGAGGAAGCAGTAGGTAGAAGTATTCCTCCTCCCTCCCCAGCCCCATTGTCAAAAAAGCTCCATCAGTGGAGAAGCCTCCCGATGAAAGCAGGCAGTTCTGGTGGCTTTCTTTTCAAGTCTATGAAAGACGGGCGAGCAGGAAGGACAGCCAGCGACATGGAGGCTGAGGGGCACTGTGAGAAAGGCTGTCCATCCTCTCATCTTCCTCGCGTGTACCGGAGGCAGGGGAGGTAGCCAGGGCTGGTGGGCAGAGCTGGGTGTGGTAGCATAGCGCTCCAGGAGTTAAAAGCACTCTTTGGTATCCAGGCAGCGTAAAGCAAATGGCTGTGACGTCAGCAACGTGTGGAAATTTTTTCCAGAGCACGGTCATAGGAGGTGCTGTTGTAACAAACCAAACACTAATGCTGTTGTCTGCAGCGTAACGCCTTTGAGTTTTGTAACATCAAAAGGCAAACGCTGGGAGGTAGCTTATTTAATCAGGTTCCCAGCCAGGATGCTCTTAACACCAAAGACACCTTAAAGGTCAAAACCACTCCTAGGTCTCAGAAAACACACAGCGGGTCTAGCGACCGAGCACGACAGGGCCGAACGAGAAAGCGTCCCGCAACAGGTAGGTTTATAACGGAGGAATGGGATCATCAGCCTGCAGATCGACTCCACAAACGGCAATCAGTCCTAGGCAGATAGGTACAGGCGCTCTGGGAGAAGGACCCGGTTCAGCCTCCGCATTTGAAGCGCTGCGCAGTTGCCTGGTGCCTCAGGAGCAGAAAATACCTATCCATGCGCACCCACAACCCAATTCTGCTCACGTAAAGATACAGCAGAAGCCTGCTCTAGTCCGCCCGCCTGCCAGAGCTAAAGCTGGCAGCTCCGGATGTGGCACCTCCGGCTGATCCGTTACAACAGGAGCCGAATTCAACATCGCACAAGGGTGGCACACCGGCTGTGGCTGGCACCGACTGGAAGACCGTCTATTTGCGTAAAGAAAAGGTTAAGAGCCTCCTAGGTGCTGTACAAATAGCACTTAGACTAATAAATACATCACGAGCATTTAATCACGAATGCACGCATAGCCATTTCCTTCTCGCAGAGGCATTAAAAGCCAATTGTTCTCTGTCGACGAAGTAAAATTAGCTCAGTTTCCTTTATCCAGAGAACAGGAGAGGAAAAAAAAAGATAAAAGAAAAGGCACCCTGAAGTCCAAGGCAGACGAGGGCCGGCTCCCCCGACGGCGATGCTCCCGGGCCGGGCCGGCCGCCGGGGAAGGAGACCCAAGGACGAGGCGCCCTCGCCAAGGTCGGCCCGCCCCGGGCTCCATCCCGGGGCCGGGGGCCGACCCCGCCTCACCCCCGGCCCCACCTGAAGGCACAGCTCCGCGGGCAGCGGCCCCGGCCCCCCCCCGCCCCAGGGGAACCGAGGGGAGGCAGGCCCCCCCCCCCCCCCCCCCGCCCAGCCGGGACGCGCCGCGCCGCCCCGGGCCGCCCTCGCCGGGGGCCGCAGCCCCGCCGCAGCCGGGGGAGGCGGGGCGCCGCGGGCCGTGCTGCAGTGCCCGCCGCATCGCCGCCCCCCGACCCGACCCGGCCCGGCCCCGCCGCCCCCGGCCCCGCACTCACACCAGCTGCCCCCGGTGCGGCCCAGCAGCTCCTTCTTCTCCGAGTTCCAGATGAATTTCTTCCAGTTGCCGTCGCCGTCCTTGGCTTTGCCGCGGGCCATGGCGAGCGGGCGGGCGGGCGAGCGGCGGCGGGGAGAGGTCTAGCCCTCGGCGGGCGGCGCGGGCAGGCCCCGGCCGGGCTCCGCGCCCCGCGAAGGTCTCGGGTGCGCGTCCCCGCCCGCGCTGCGGGGCGGCCGGCGGCGCTGGCCCGGCGGGGGGGGATGGGGGGGAAGGCGACCGGGTGCGCGGGCGGGAGCGGCGAGGCGAGCGGAGCCCACGGGGCACAGAGCAGCCGCGCTCCCCGCCTGCCGCGCCCCTTCATATACACCGCCGGCTCCGCCCCGCCGCCGCCGCCGCCAATGGGAGCCGGCAGAGCGGTGAGGGGGCGGGGCCTGCTGAGCGAAGGGGGCGGGGCCGGGCGGGGGGCGGGGAGCGGTGGGGCGCGCGGCGGCCCGCGGGAGCGGCTGAGGGCGGGGGGCGAGGCTGCGGCGGCGCCGCCGGCAGCGCGTGTCGGCGCGAGCCGCCCCGCCGCGCACCTGAGCCGGGCCCCGCCGCCGGGCGAGCGCGCGTGGGCGCCTGCCCGTGCCCGTAGGGGCACGTGTGTCCGCGGGCATGCTTGTGCCGGGGCCGCCGGGACCCGCCCGGTGCTTTAGACACCCCCCCACACACACCCCCACCCCCGCCGGGCCCTGCCGGCAGCGCCGCAGCGGAGACCGGGCGCCGGGCATCGCCTGCCTCCTCCTCCTCCTCCTCCTCCTCCTGCTGCCGCCGCCGCCGCTGCCCCGGCCGGCTCACGTGTAACAGGGCTGCGGAATATTTAACGCCAACAGCGCTCCCTGCCCACCCCCACGCTCCGCCGCGTTCGCGCTGGAAGCACCTGCGGGGAGGGAGGGAGAGGGGAGGGCGGGCAGAGGCTCCCCGGGGGCGCGGCCAGCGCGGTGGGGAGCGGCACCTGCCTGCCCCGGGGGGGCTGCAGCAGGGACGGCGGGGGACGGGGCGCAGCCGCCCTTGCGGGGCGACCTCCAGGGCGGAGCCTCCGGGGCCGGGGGGGCGGGGGGGACAGCCGGCTGCCGGCAGCGCAGCCCCAGCTGCAGACGACCCGCCGGCCCGGCCCGCTGGGTTTGGGGTTTCCCTGCGGGGACACCTCCGTGCGGGGCGGCCGGAGCCTCGCCGCAGGGCAGGCCTCGTCCCCGCGGGGGGGGGACGACGACACACACGGCACCCACCCGCCTGCTGGGCCCCCCCGGGGCTCCCCAGGTGAGGCCGGCAGAGCCGCCCTGCCCCGCTCGCCTCCCCTGCGCGACAGGCCTGCGGCTGCCCGGCCTCCCCCGCAGCCCCGGCGGGCTGCCGCGCCGCGCCACTGCCGTGCAGGGCTTCGCGGAGCCCCGCGCCGCTCCCCCGGGGGCGAGGGGGGCGAGGGGGGCTACCTCCTGTGCCGCCGGGGAGGAGCTGAGGGAGGCCAGGACACGGGGGGCCTCGGCATCCCAACCTGGGAACTCATCCTGGTGCCCTGGTCTCATCAATCCTACGCTTGTGCCTTGCAGGAAAAAAGGAAAAGGGCGTTTTAATGCACCATTAAAACTATCCTTTCAATCTGCTGCGTGATCACAAGTAACCAACGTGCCTTGATCCCACGGTACCATTACAGGACAGTTCAAGTTACACGTGTAACCTTGTAACAATTGTAACCTACCTGCATGTTTCCAAAGCGTATTTAGCTTAACTCTGAATTTGCTATGCGGTTGCAATACTGTATTCCACGTATTTTCTTGCCCTTAAGCTACTGACACATTCTCTCAACTCTAACTCCATCCTCCTTTTTCTTTTCGGTCTGGGAATCGGGGTGAATGCACGTAAGCTGGGCCTTTCCTGGTGTCTCCTAGCAGGTGCATGTTCTTCTGGAAGTTACCTGCAAGAACGACCTAGCCTGAAATTGAGGACCACCCAACCAACCAGCTTCAGCAAGCTCTTCTCGGACCTCAAGGAGAAGTAGTCTGGCCACCACCATCTCCTACCCTCCCTAAGCCATCAAGCTAGCAGTCAGGGCACAAGCCGTAATGTGGCACCCTTCTCCAAGTGATCAACGGCTGCAAACCAGAACCAGCCCCTGAAGCAACCAGCCGAGATACCTCCTTTTTTAGGCCATCAGCCTTAGCCTACTGCAGCCGCACTGGGTCCACGCAGGCCAGAGACCCTCAAGGTCATGCCACCATTCACGGCAGCTGCTGAGCATGGCCTCCGTAGCTGTAGGCATATGACCAGAATTCTCAAAGCCATGCAGGCTTAGTGGGCTAGAAAGAGGACAGGTATCGTGCAGGAGGTATAGAAAGGTTGTGTGCCTAGAAGGCTGTGTGTGTTTAACTGGGAGTGTCCCGTTTGCTGAACGCTCCACGGTAACATTATGCATGATCAAAGGGAGCCAGGTGTGCCACATGGATTTTCATCCTAGGTTAGGAGAATCAGCTCTCAGTGGTGTTTATGCGATCGAAAAGGGCTGATCAGCCAGAAGACTAAATGGCATCTTTCTTTTCTCCTTGGTGTCTGGTCAGAGCTGGTCTTATAAAGAGACCTGCTGATGGCGGGTGATAGCAAGAGCAAACACACACAGCAGTATCTGATACCCAAGTGAACATCATCTATGCTGGAGGGAGGACAGTATCAATTACAAGTTAAGGCGGCTGTGATTACAATCAGGCCAATAAATAGGCAAGCACCGCTGGAGGAAAAAATACCCATTTTTAACTCCTAGACCTCAGCGCAGTTGCTGCTGTAGCCAACTGGGCAGTTTCTCTCAGCTGCCGGGCCGCCAGGTCTGCACTGGCCACAGGGGAACTGAAACAACTCTCCTTCTAATGCCCCGGGTGCAATTTACGGCCCAGGTGTGCTACCCTACAAAGGGCAGCAGTCTGGGAAGTATGTGTGGGTGTGCAGCGGTGTCACCCAAGCATAAAGCCTACTTGTCAGACAGCCTACCCTCGGATGCTGTGTCTGGCATCATCCACGGGCCAGGACTCAGCTCACCTGGTCTGCAGAGGAAAACACCACGCAAGTTAGTTCAGGGCACACGCAACAGCAGCAGTCGGCGCAGCCCTCCCCTCCTTGCCTTCTGCCTGAGCAACGGGGTCAGCCAAAATAAAACAGGCATGCGATATTCAGACTGGTTCATGGTGATATTCAAATCAGATTTGAATGGTAGTACACTCTCCCACAGCATTATTCCCTAGGACCACGGAGAATGAGTTTGGAGAAAGTGGCTAGAGAGTATCTGAATAATTGTATCACGATTACACGGTAAATGGCCGCCCAGAAACGTGATCTTCCTCTGAGCACATTCTCACCGCCTCTACAAGCTCTAGTGGTGCTGGTGGAAGCTGAGCCGCAGGAGCTCCTGGCTTCATCGGTGTTTGTTTAAGGATCACCGGGAAACTCTCTCCTCTTCCTGCAAGCGTCTGTATTTCTGTATAAATACACAGAGAAGTCCTGTTGGGTTGGCAGTGGCCAGCCATACCAAAACCCCATGACTGCACAGGCTGGGGCGTGCAGGATCTGGAAGAGGCAAAAGGCCCTTCATGAGGGTCGCACACCGTTCCTGCAAACTCTTTTACACACCTGAAGCCTCAGTCCCATGCACACTCAGGACACGCACTTTACTTGATGTCTGTGAATTATTCTCTCAGAATCGGCAGAACTAATAGGCAACAGGGTGCCAGATTTTATTAAAATTTACTGTTTGTTTGGCTGCTCAGATATCAATCAGGCCGTCTCTAAGGCTACTACTATATGATCTGATTTTTTAAGGTGATAAGGGCCTGAGGCAATGTTTGAAACTGGCAAGAACAAAATGTGCAAAGCGATTCCATGTCCAGGAGATTAGCTGCTGGAGGAAGGACGGGGCTGGGGAAAGTTGTGCACCGGCACCTAGGAAGGAACAACCTGCAAGATGGAAGTTGTTAAGGGTTTATCTTGCTGCCCTGAGGAGTCAGCATGTGAAGAGCGCTCTGATTTCCTCCAGTGGGTTTGGGCATAGCCACTAAGGAGATCCCTGTTTTCTTCGGGTCTCCTGCCTTGCAGGACTGGGAGAAAGCCCCTGGGGCGAGGAGAGGTGTCTCACTACAGGGCAGGAGGGTGCACAGTTACTTTTGATGTAGCGGCAAAAGAGAAGGCCCTGGTGCAGAGCAAAGCAAAGTGAGGATTTGTCCAGCTTGGTGACTGTTCTGCCCATGAGTGCCATTTGTGGGGGAGAATGAGATGCAGGAACTTTGGGTAACGTGTGATCTAGAGACATCTCTGAAGGTGGCTGCGGATGACGCTGCGATATACAGCAGAGGAAGAAGAGAGGCACGCCACGGCGGGGAGGGACTCGCACAGACTGCGGGACCAAGTGCTAATTATAAGATGACAGAAGTGTGCAAAATGGCCTCAAGTAGTTACTATTCGTGGGCTGCCACTGCAAACAAACGGGACTGGGCCTCCTTGGGCTGGCATGCCCGGGAGCCGGAAAAGGACAGCTGCTCAAGAGCTTGGCACCAGGCCTGCATCACACACAACAGGTGAGAGAGGGCGAGGAACAAAACGGGTGACGAGAGCTGCCCCGGCCCTGCAGACTGCGAGCGAGAGGCCGGGTGGCACACGGGCATTTACACCCCTCTGGGAGCTGCAAGGGGCCTCAAAGGGGAGGGGAGCGATGCTCGAGAGCTGCCCTCAGTGTCCCAGCGAGGTGGGTGCCAGCATCTGGTCCCCATGCCGGCTTCCCTGTCTGGCAGGGCACTGCTTTAGGACTCTCCTCTGATTTTCTGCCTGGGAAGTTCAGGAGAAATACAGCCTGCTCAGGGGCTGCTGCACATTACACTGGCTCAAGCAAGGTCTGTAGTCTCCCAGAACACATTATGACAAAAATAGCTTTCAATTCTTCCTCCTTCCCCTCCTTGTGTCCCGTCCCCCCCCCCCCCCGCCCAGATGTGGGGTCACTAGGGATTAGGCTTATAGGCATATGTGGGTGGTCCTCTGAGCACAATGACTGCATTTGAACAGATTAATTGCATATAGCTATGCAAGCTGAGGTAACTAAGTTCAAAAAATCATGAACTGGTAGGCACTGAGAAAGAAAATGTACATAGAAATAACCTCCCCCCAAATCCAGCCGCGGGGCCGCTATTCTTTTCTTTAATACCAGTTTGTCAGTTGTGTAATATAACTTGTGGGGGTGCCCGCACAGCTCACCCTTGGCAAAATGATGTGGAAAACAACAGCTGTTAAGATAGATAAGTGACCGTACACAGCATGTGTGGATGGAAAACCCAAAAGTGTCTGAGAGGGCATTTGCCCAAAACTGATCTTGCTGAAGAGGGAAACAACCATCAGTCCTCAACAGATCATGCTAGAGAGGATGGCAGCCATCAGCTGGATTAAACAGTAACCAGGGAATGACAAAGACAATTTTGAAACAAAGAATGAGTTGGTCTGAAAAGCTGTATAAACGAAGCATAAAAATTTGTAACGGAGCAGGGAGAGGCCTCAGACTGGGAGCAGTGCAGCAGTCAAAACCCAGTCTGGCACATCACGACCTCTGCCGAGACCAGACACAGCAGCTTCCCCATCCATGAGACACCGTCAGCAGCCAGCAGCCAGTGCCTGGCCTGACCCTGTGGGGTGCAGCATGTAGGGACCCACACTTTGGGTGTGTGGGGGGGACCTGCTGGGGTGCCTTCCCACCAGTAGGTGCATTAGGGAGTAGTGCGGGCACCCCTAGAGCTGGAGTGGCCACAACCCCAGTGGGAGCAGGGCGTAAGCGGGGGGACCTGTACTCACAGAATTGACGCCCCTGGCACTCAAAGAGGGGTGGGTGCCTGCGTGTGTGTGATGAGGACTTCTGGGGATTAGTTACAGAAGTGAGTTTAGGAACTTGCAGGAATTTCTTAGTGTTTTCTAAGTGTCTAACGTTGTGGTTGAACTGCTGTATTGCTGACATAGGCCCTGTATAGTTCACTGATTGTCAGTTAATTACATGTCCTTAATAAATCAATAAACCGTTTCAATCCTGATTTGGTTTAACCTATGTGAGCTGAGCCATTGTTCTCTGCAACAATGACCAATTGATATAAGTTTTTGACCAATCCTGGCAGGAGAAGGCTTCTCAGTGATCAAGAAAAGACACGCTTTGTGTTGAACTGGAGACTATGTGCAGGACAAGGGATCATTTCTGGGGTGGACTGGCTGGCAGGTGGAGACAGAAAAGGGGGATGCAACAGAGATAACGTGCTGTCTTCCTGGTGTTTGGTAACTGCGATAAATACTTCTGGTGGACGATATAGAGTTCCTCTGGCTGAGCGCAGCCACCAGTAGTGAAACCTGCCAGCTCTCAACATTGTTCTGATGGAGGCAAAGGCAGCTTGTGAAGGCAGCAGAAGTCAAACCATATTGCCAGGATTTCTCTTTTTGTCTGACGCAGGAAAAACAACTCTCATCTCCTCACTGAAAATAATATGAAAATACTTTCTTGCGTGAAATCCACCCTGTTTTCCTTGGCACATCTGGAAGTGACCACCACACAGGGAAGAAGCGTTACCCAGGAGCTAGCTATGAAGCTGGGAAGAACAGCACACGTTTTGTCACAACGGGCACCTGGACCCCTTAACTGAGGCAGCAGCCAGCTTCCTGGTATGCAGCCGCCGAGCTCAGGCAGCTACGTGAGCTCCCAATGCAGCCAGCCGCTGCAAGTCTGGGGGACTGGTTTGGCTTCACCCCTGCTGGTCCAAACAAAATGGTCCCCATTCGGCTCCTACTGGATATAGCAGCACTATGCCCCATTAAAGCAGGCCATCATCAGTTTTCTGTCTTGGCAGCAAGATCACAAGGCTTCACTCTCCACTCGCTCCTAACCGTGGTTCGTAAGGGGTTTCTGATGGCAGGTTGTATTTGGGCACCAGCCTGCTCGGCTGCCCCAGTTAGTGTTCTGCTGTCTCCAGGGCCAGCCAGTCTGGGATGTTCAGCATGAAACTCAGTCAAAGAATGAGAACTAAATAAACTCCTCAAAACTATTTTGAGGCCTGCTCTAATAGAGTTTAAAAAGAAAAACAAAATCAGAGTGGAAAATCTTTTCTATCTTTAGCCATCAGGAGCAAGATTTATCTAAGCAGCACCACACAGGAGCTGGCAATGGCAATGGTAAGTTAGGGTTTGACTTGTTCCTAAATATCTTCTTTTAATTGTTCGCTCAGGGCCACAGTGGGATGCTACATGATTTACAGTGCCTGCCAGAGGCCTTTGTCCTTCTCCTCATGGGAGGTCCTTTCCCTAAAACAACTCACAGATGTCTGTGATAATTTTAAAGATTACTCCAGCATTGTCCACACTAAAAGTTCTTACCAAGTGAAGGTAGATAACTCTGCAAACCGGGAAGCCTGCTGCCCGCTGTGGGCTTCTTGGTGGTCTTTGCTTTGGTTTGGGTTGTCTGGTTCCATTGCAACGTCCTGCGATGATCAACACTGCACCCTCATCTGCAACACAGTAACACAGTACATGTAAAAAACAAACACATTTTGACTGGAGAATCTCTCACCAGTCCTCAACATCCAGTTATCATGAAAGACATCATGCAGCCGTGATGGGAACTGTCTGTCTTTGTTCCCCTGACATAATGGGTGCTGTGGTAACCTGGCTGGAGTCTGATATTCCCTTTTCTCTTCTAACCAGTCCTGCGTGGACCATAGCATGCCACACAGCCTGAGAGGCATTCGCATACAAGCCAAAGGAGGCAGACACACATCTAATAGGAGTTTAAAAAGCACTGAAGTCTTTCTCATTACAATCAGTAGGAATTAAGGACCTGACATGTGTGGATGATTTGAAAAGCTGCATGGGCCTCAGTTTGTATTTTTAGATGCTTGTGTACCTTGGAAAACCTGCTTTAACTTTCCATGGTTCAGCCTTTCTGCTCAGATAGCCAGGATACATTTGACATGGACATTTGTACCAGACCTGCGTCAAAGCTGATCCATTCTGCAAAGGCATGATGGGAGCTGGGCACTTGTATCACTGGTGTCCACAGATCCATCAGGGATTTCTCAGAAACTATCAATTCCAGCTGAATAAGGCAACACAAGTTACGGGGCAGAGGGAAGTGAACACCATGAGCAAAGCACTCCATCATGTCTGGTCTAACAATGGGATAGGTAAAGGAAAACAGTGCATGTGGTGATGCCGCTGGTATTTACATAAGGCGATACCTTTGTTTTTCTGTTATTTAAACTATTTATCAGCTGAATAACACAAACCCTTGGAGGATATAATCGTGACAAGACCCCCAAGTCAGCTAGAATTTTGAGTTGCTTTTTTTTTCTCTCATGGGAAACATCCCCAAAATACCAACATGCAAATCTGTTCTTCTGCATGTTAAAAGTATTCCCCAGGCAACCAGGATCAGGAACTGAACAGAAATTCCCTTTTCACCCCACCCATACTTCCTTTTGAAAAAGCATTCGCTATTGGTAATCAAAGATCAGCTACTACTGCCTCATGTTCAAAGCACTTCACAAATGAATGCTCAATACCAAAATGGCCTTAGCTATCCAGTTTCATTACAAGCTCTTTTTGTCGATTGTAAGAATGTAAGACTGGCCACACCTGGAATGCACCAAGGGTCCATTTAATCCAGTACGTCTTCTCTAGCTGTGGCCAGTAGCAAATATTTAGAAAAAGAGCATAAGAACAGAGCAAGTACAGAGTGACCGATGTCACCTCCCAGGTGCCAGCAGCCTGCCGCCTTGGGATTTCCCAAGCCAGGGAGTGCACTAACAGCTAAGTAAACTGGGCGTAGTCCCAAACCTAATCTGTGTCTTACTTTGGAGAAGCAGTTTGTATCCGGCACATTGCACCTTACCCTCCAGCTCGGCAGTGTGACTGCAGCCTCTGCAAGTTCACCCGAGCGAGCTTTAGAGGCCAGCAACTACACAGAGGTGAGGGCAAGTCTCATAGCCACACGTGAACACCTATAGCCTGCGCCGGGTTTTGCACCCCTACTTTTCATCATGGTTCAGCAAGATGGTTTAAAGCTGTCTCTGGTCTTGCTATGTAAGCCACCTCAGATCAGCTTTCCCATGGGGCGTGCAGTAACCAGCGGGCCATAGACTTCAGCGGACACATGGTAGTGTATCTGATGTGTGAGGTACCTAGCTACCTGTTCATCTTACTGTCACGGTGGTCTTTGAGCAGCCACCCACGTGGCAACACCACCAGACAACATACTAGCCTGTAACATACGAGTATATAAAGAGCTCCGAATCTTCAGCTCCGGGCTCCTTCTTTGGACACAGACTCCTAGCACATGGGAATTGCCTCTCATTTTTCAGTCGAGATGACCGACTGAGGCGGCTTGAATGTCACCCGTGGTGACCCACTGACTCACAGTCCTTCCTTGCTGCACTATGAGAAGAGGCTTGCCGCATGGAAAGACGTACTCTGCGAGGCTCATACTTAATTTATAAGTGCTGATTAATTGAATAATGGGTTGGTTAGCAAAGCCTCTGGTCTATATTGTATTCAAAATGCCATCTGGAAAAAGGCTGATGTGGTTAGTAAGATGGGTGCTCTGTTAAATCTGATACCTTCGTAAGAGAATCTGTCCCAGCATTACTGATGAGACAGAATTTAACAATGAAGATGTGTATTTTATTCTCCAGGAGAACATTTTTGAGATGGCAAACGTTTGGTCATTGGGATGGTGATCAGTGTGCTTCATTCCCGTGACAAGCAGTGGGATGAATATCCTGTTATAAATGGAAAGTGAATAGTTTACTCGACGAGCTTTAAATGTCATTGGTCTCTTAGAAAATGCATGTCAGTAGGTCTCATGTGACTCTGAAAGCAGTGCGGCTGTTTAATGTAACTTTTGCCTCCACCTAGGCCTACTGGGTGCTTATGACTGAGAGCAGCTATCTTCATACTGACAGCCTTGTTCCAGGTCAGGGCGGCTCTGACCTGCCTCTGAACTGAAAGTCTGAAGCACTGGACAGATACCGCTGTTTCAGTTCTTCCACATTTATCTCAGGGATCAGGTTTCCAGGAATCTGCTGCAGTTGAGTTCCCATAACGAAATGGCACAGGAAAGTCACCCACATCAGGTGCTCACAACAGGCCTGCAAATCCCTCTCTCCCCTCTCGGCTTCAAAGCGCATTAAAGGGTAAACGCATATACATTGTTATGGCCCCATTTCTAGCAGGTAGGTATGTGTGGGACATGGGAAGCTGGTGGCAGAAGAAAGAGCAGAACCAGTGTTTTGCCACCTTGGGTACAGCTTCCTGCAGGTGATGGCACCGTCCTTGCTACGGAGCAGGCGTCTGGGAGAGGGGTGCAGCTGGGAGCCTCGCACAGAGCCACGTCCAGCTGCCCAAAGCCTGCGTCCACTGGGCTCACGGGAGAGAACTATGCACATCTTACCTCGTGCCTCCCACAGAATAAAGTGCTTTCTAGGTATTAATGAGCTGAGTCTGGCAGCGTTGCTTTTCTAAGGTAGAAAGGTCCCCATTTCACCAGTGGGAGGAACTATGGGTTTACCTACATGGAGATGCTCTGGAAACCTAATTTGAATGAATTTTGCAAGCTAACAAAACTTTTTAAAACTTAATTAAATCACATTAAAGCCCCGTGTGGGCATTTTAACTTAAAGGTACGTTTATTCTCTGCAGTACACTTCACCTCCAAAGCAAATTGAAGAACATTTAATTTAGCCCACCCTAATTCTTACTAAATGTGTCCACTTTAATGCAGTTGATTTACCTATTTGAAATTCATGCTTTTAGTTCAATTAGATGACTTTTCTCCTTAGTTTTCCTTTGTAAAGAAGCCATTCAAGAGAGAGGAGAAGGGGCTTGTTTATGATCATCCAAAAGAAGTGCCAAGAGCAGAAGTGGGGGAGCCCAGACATACACAAGTATTCAGGGAAGCAGCTTTTCTCTCCACTACCTTTCTATCACTGCTGGAAATGTTTTCTGTGGATCTAGCCCTACTGCACTCTTCTTCTACCTCGACCGCATCAGGCTTTGCAACAGATCCAAACAGAAGAGGCAAGACAGGAAGAGCGAGCTAGCAGGTGTCTTGTTGGGCTGCAAGCAACACTGCATAGAAAATTCATGAAAATACCACAGTCCTTTGAGACTGCAGAGTCTGGGGATCATTTATTCTGCCCTTCCAGCATAACACAGACAGTATAATTTCATTCCATTACTTCTTCAGTCAGCCTGATAGCTTATCTTTGACTGAAGCATAAAGTCAGGTATTTGCTGCAGACAAATTGTTCCAGGCATTCTGTTGGATGTGTGTTTTCCATTGAAAAGAATTTTCCATTTAGTGAACTACTTTTTTATAATCTTTTCCCCTCTGACAGACATGCCTTTCTGTACAAATTCATAGTCACTGCTTTCTTGGGGATGCAGCTTTGGTCTATAGCAGCTAGGAAAAAAAAAAAAAAAAAAGAGGAGAAAATCCCATTCCTTTCCAGGGGTCTGAAATTATTACACCAGCATGAATGCAAATTTCTCCAAACCTCAAATACATCTCTTATTGCTACTGCTATATCTAGGTGCTTGAGGACATACAGTGGCTCCGTTCGTCTACCTCACCATGTCCGCAACAAAGCTGGAACAGGAACACCAAAGCATAAGAGCTTTACAGGGTGGTCCCAGCTTCAGGCACTCCACAGGAGCAGAAGGAGAACCTGGTGAGCAGCTTCAAGGCAGATACATGAGCCATGAATTTGGAGCCTTTGCTCTTCCCTCAACCCCATGGCAGTGTGAGGTTGGTCAGTGCAGAGAGATTCAAATACACATTGGAATAAAGCATAAAAATGAGCAAGACAGAAAAATGGAGAATAGCCTCTATAACGTAGATAATTGACTCACAAATACGTGAGTCTTACTGGACTAGACTTACCATGTTGCACTGCCTCAGCATTCTGGGATCATCCATAACACTCAGAATACACATAAGAAGTTTTCCAGTGCTGGATCTTAACACGATACTAAGGACAAGAAGTGTTATTTCTTACCTTTTCCCAAGGCAGTAACCGAGATGGGGAAAAGTAACTTGACCTTAGTTACACCAGTTACTAGAGAACTGGGTGCAACACCCAGAAGTCAAATGATAGTTATAGTAAGTTTGGCACCCTGATTCATAGACTCGCCTGGCCAAAGCTCACAGGGTCCACAGCAGAGCTGGGCACAGTCATTAGGTAGAGATCTGTGGACATGGTCTTCTCCAGCAACATGCATAGAGATCCACCTATCCTACTCTCTCTATACCAAGATCCCTTAGGCCCGGACCTTTCCTCAGGCTGCCAGTTCTCTACCTGGAAAACTACAGCGCTCTGACAACTCTGAAAACTACAGCCCTGTAGAAACAATGTTGGAGTTGTCATTAACCTGTCAGGGACTTATGCGCAGACCTTTATCATAGTACCCTTACATGAAGATGAATAAAACATAGCATATTCAACTGAGTCTATGACAAATGCATTACATTTGCCTGATTTTCTCATTTGCCACAGAGGAGAGTTGGAATTATTCTTTGTGAGCAAATGAGTTTTAGCTTTTCTCATTAGCTTTTCATAATCTTTTGTGCACAGATTGGGAGGAAAGGGCTTTCAGCAATTTTGGCTGAAAGTGAAATGACTAAAGGTTAAAACTGAGAGCAGGAGGGAAGGCGCCACCATTCCAGAGTTTCCAGCCTCCTTCTACTAGCCTTGACTGCATAAGTAGTTTGAAAATGGCAAAAAATGACAGAGCCAACCAAATTCTTACCCAGGTAGTGGAATGGGCTGTTCAAGTCAAATGCTGTGACTCACACAGGCTGATCTAGTGTAAATAACCAAATCAAAAATGAAAGGCTTATTTTTATTGAACTACCACTTTTAGCCTTGGTTAAGTCAATTCAGATCTCTCTAGTGAGTTAACTCTATGGTGACACTAGACCTGTGTCATCTCACATGGTCTAAGGCAGATAAAGGGCTGTATTACATAGCATGGAGCATCCTGCGTACATGCTTGCATCTCTCATCTGACCTAGAGGACCATCCGCTCTCCTCCAAACCACTGCATCTTCCACTGCACCGTGCTCTGTGTATTGGAATTGAAATGAGCTGAGGTGAACAAACACTGAGCACACAGCTGCAGTATCCTGCTGATTAAAAATCCTAGATTAGAGGCAGGTCAGAAGCCTCCCATGCATTCTCCTCAAGCCGAGACTTTGCAATAGATACATACCACTCCTAGGAGTTGCACCAAGGTCATCAGACTACTACCTAGATTGAGTAGCTGCCAGCACCATACAGCCTGAGTCACCACCAAGCTGGACTGTATACCCTATCATCTATGCATTGCACGATCTACTTGAGATGGGGCTTGCCAGTACAGCAGTGCAAGCCACAACTAAGAGCACCAAAGGAACGCACCCCTCAAAACGAAATTAGTTATCCAGACAAAAAAAAAAATTTCTGACATGTGTCAACACCAGGGCTTTCACAAGCTCTGTTTTTTTCATACTCCTATGCAGCTCAGCTTCACGAGCAAAACAGTGAAATATAGGCCAAATGCTCTGAGCCAGCTAATCCTTTTTTATTTATATGAGAGCAATCCAATATATACGATTGATCATATGTAGTGAATGTTGCAGCATACAACAGCCCATGGCTAAAGGAAGCAGGCCATACTTCATTTTGTGCCGTCTTCAGGGAAGCGGGAGGTGTGTTTGCTTGTTCACCACCCAGAGCATGGGCAGGGCTTCGGGAACTGGAAGTGAAGGTCACCCTTACACACCTCCACACAGCATCGCCTGCCTTGCCCTGGTC
Organism: Pelecanus crispus; assembly: GCF_030463565.1. Classification (NCBI taxonomy): domain Eukaryota; kingdom Metazoa; phylum Chordata; class Aves; order Pelecaniformes; family Pelecanidae; genus Pelecanus; species Pelecanus crispus. The sequence goes on from NC_134643.1 coordinate 98,670,906, forward strand.
TGCAGCTATGGGACACTGGCCTAGAGGACTTTAGTCCGGACCGGGGTGCACACATGAGGTACGCGAAGAGTGGGAGAGCGGTGGGGGAAGGAGGGGCCCGCTGCAGGCTGTCAACAAGGCAGCCCTTCCACACAGAGGCACGCACAGCGCACAGGTCCCTGCACCGCTGTTTGTCACACCACGTATGAAGGAGAAAACGAGACTTAGGGAAGATGATGCCACTTGTAGTGTATATCCTATGGCAGATGAGCTGTAATTCTTTGTCTGTACAATGTTAGAGAGCGGGGGTGGTGTTTTTAAAGATATTTTCTATACTGGAGCTAAGAATGGCAGGTTTCACAATGAAGCTGTTGTTCAATTAAAAGTGAATCAGTGTGTTTGCAGACCTGACTGAGACAGGGAAGCAATAAAACAAAGACACTAAAACTTATCAGTAATTCTCACCATTTCTTAATGATGTTTCTAATCTATGCCTTTGACCCTTTGGTAATTCTACTTCGTTCTCTGCTGCTGTAACATTTAGAAAGTAACTGCAAATTTTATGCCAGTTAGCTTATCATGTTTGCTTTACAACAGCCCAAGACAAAGGCCAATATATCATAAAAGTCCAACTCCATATTTAGAGTCCTGAGTAAATGGCTTGAATTTCAACAGAGCAGAATGCACAATCTCTCTCACTGCTTTTAATAGAAACTCAAGGGTTCCTGAAAATCAAGTCTTTTATCGGACTGTCAGATATGGTCTTGGGGACATACCTTTTTATGCAAATCATAGGCACAGGCCTTCAGTGAACATCGTGTCATTAGTACAGTTATTGGGTAGGGAGACTCCTTAGTACAGGAAGGGACTTCATGAGGATATTTGTGCTTTTTCTTTCAAATGACTTGAGGGACAGCTTCGCATCCTGTCAGGCTGGTTTAGCCCCAAAGGCTGGATCACTGAAGACATCTGTTGGCCCACGTACCGGTCAGGACAGCAAAGGGGTGAGCTGCCTTGCTGGCGTCACTCTTGCAGCAAAGCCCTGTTTTCTGCCTGTGGGTTACAGGCTGGTACGGAGCGCGGCCTTGACAACACACCATCTCCAGAGCAGAAACACCTCCCTGGTAAAACTCACTAGTACTGGAAAAGCATTTGTAACAAAAGCTGTGGCTGACAGACATGCTCTTTTGACTACACCTGCTCACTGAGTAAGCATGGTCACACTAATGTATCTGTGCTTTACATTGGCAAAGCTTTTGCTTCCAAGAAGAGAGAAGAGTTAAATCCACGGCAGACCTATTCAGGCTATTGTAATGGAATTTAAATTTGGGAGTTACATTGGTATGGACTTGGTTAAGTGAAAAACAACCTCCTCTTGACACATACACATAACCACAACTGTTGTGCAGGCATGCAAGTATAGATCAGACACTAGCCAGAAAAGTTTCTTGGTGACTGAAGAAAGACTTTCATGCAGTTTGGACACATGGCAGGATTATGCAGAAGAAATGGCATAAAATGAAGTTACGAGGTGGCAGATTCAAAGCGAACAAAAGGAAACACTTCATCAAATGCATAGATAAATTCTGGAGCTTGCTGCCAACAGTCCTGTGCAAGCCAAAAATAGATTTCGAAAAATGATTTGATGAAGTTGTGGACAGATCTATTAAGTGCTATTAAACAGCAAGATTTTAGGAAGCTTTCAGGAACCCACAGCCTGGCAAATACACCAGAGAATGGTATATATACCATTACATGCTTGCCTTTCTCAACAGTTTTCTCTAAACATCTACTACCAACCATCAATGAAGAGAGGATACTAGAATAAACAGATGTTTAGAGTGACCCAATATGACCATTTTTCATTTAAAACCTTCTATGTTGGTGCTATTTTACCTTAATGACGCGGGTTGTTAACTGCAGTCGTTCACCAACTGCTTCATAAGCAGCTGAGCCACCCCAACAGCCCAGGCAACCTCTTCAAGAGACAAGCTCTAAATCGATGGGGAGCTAGTCATGCCATATTCTCCCTGGGTTAATTTATTCAGCTGTTGCCTACAAGAAGGTAGGACTTCTCAGGCACTTAGTTCACCTCGTGCAGACATGCCCTAAGGGGTTCACCCAGATCAGATGCAAAGGATTGTGGCAGGCAAAGATACTGATTTCAGGTCTCCCAAGTGCTTTGATGGTGCCCAAATACCTGATCTGTTGTGCTTCTCAACTCAGGAGACAAGTGCAGGACAGGGAGGAGGTGGTATAATAGGCAAGAAATAATAATTTTGCAATTGCCTAAAAGGACATTGCAAACTTTTATAGATTGGCACATCACCCCCCACTAAAGTTTACAGTGCACACCTCACTTTGGCAGCCTTCTGCATTGGCGTGAGCCGTCCTCTGCACAGAAAACTGAACATGGCTGGGAATCCTGCTGCAATAGTGGTTATTACTGCTGGTATACATAAGGTCAAACTCTGTTTTAGCAAGGAATTTGTCCCCTGAGCTGTAACATGGATTGGACTTGCATACACAAGTGAGGCAAAAACATGCAGTAACATGGTTAGCAGAGAATTGTGCTGTAAGGTGACCCCTTGGCATAGAGATCTGCCTGTGTAAGTGCCATTCCAGGCGTGATAAATGGAGGGAAAGGAGTTTCTAATGCTGCTGCATTATGCTATTGCTCCCAAAGGTAACAGATCCCAGACCTCTCTGATTCCTCAGTCTTTTGCCTGAACCACTGCGCCCTTTTACTATTTGCTCCCGGACATAGTCCTGTCCCCATGGGCAGGAAACCCCTGAGGTAACTCCCCGAGGAACGCCAGCGGGAAACCCAGGTATAATTCCTGGTTCTGCCCCCGGATTTCTCATCATTGCCTAGGAAACCAAAAAGGTGACATCTCTGTGCCTCCACTTCTCTTCTGTAAAGCAGGGCTTACAGCAGTTTTTAACCCCTCAGGAACATGAGGATAATGCAAAGATGCGAGGGAAGCTGTGAGGTGCTCAGATGTGGTGACACCAAAGACCACCACAGCACGAGACAGGCAAGCCCCATGGATGGTACCTGGTGGACAGAACCGGGATGAGCTTTTTCGCTGACGTGCAAGGCAGGTGGCCACAACTGAAGCTCACCCTACCTGTGGAAGACCTCCTGCGTGAGTTGAGGTAAATCCAGACTTTGTTTCTTCTGGCCTGCTCAAGCTTTGTCTTAGGAGGTCAGCAGAACAGATGTCTGACCTGTGGAGCGCTGGGTCAAGTAGTCAGGACCTGAACTAGAAGTGGACTCTCTACCTCCCATCCAGAAACCCCTTTGCACCAGCGTCACAAGCACCTTGTCCTGGCACAGCTGCAGAGCCCAGCACCAAAATCTCCCAGCTCCATGCCATTGCTGGGAAGAATCACAGTTTCTTAAGACTTCCCTGAATAACCGTACAACTGCATGTTCCAGAACAGCTTGTTCTACCTCAAGCCATGTGGTTATTTTATCTAGTGGTGGGCTTTGGGGGAGCTACTTTATCACCAGCTGCAGCAGGGCTGAACTGTTTCCTGTCGTTGATTAAGGAAATAAAAGTAACCAAGCACATATTTTCCTGAAGTCCTTGTGTGAAGCTCTTCCCCTCTACATGCTCTCTACTGATTGTATTTCTTTGCCAAGCCTTGTTAAGGCTTCTCCATTGTTCTTCATGTGCTGTCAATCAATCACGGTTGCCAATACACACTGGCAAGCTTTGCAAAACCGAATATGCAATTGAGATTCTTAATTAATGCCACGTAACATTCAGATATATTCACTGGGGAAGGGACATGTGAAAGAAATCAAGCAAGGAACCTAGCAGAAAGAGGGGAGGGGGATGGACCCCTTCCAAGGATTTTATCTGCAGAAAGATCTAATTAAGCTAGAATAATATTCAAGCTTGCTTAAAAAGAAAATGAACATCAAGAGAAGCTGAAGCTAACAACCAGCTGTCTCCTCTTTGAGAGTTAAACGCATTAGCTCCAGAGGCAGAAAAGAAAGAGAAAAATAGGCTTAGGATTTGTGTATCTTAAAACAAGTGAAATCTACACCCACTGGTATAAGACTGCAAGTCTTCCACCTATTTGCATCACAGGAGCAGGTCTATTCACTAAAGGGAAATGTCCTTCTATTTGCCAGTTAAAAACATAGGCTTTGCTGCCTGTTTTTGACAAACCTAGTCTTAGCCTTCCACTTTCCAGCCCAGCCCAGCCCAGGCTTCCTACCTCAGTTTTGCTGCCTGGGGTATGTCTGAGGGGCAGTACTGAAGGCAGGGTGACCAACAGGTAGGCTGGATTTGGGACTGAGGGAAGACAATGCCATATTATTGTTCACAGAGACCTCACAGGAGTTGGGGGGAACATGGAGAAATGTGTTAAACCATCATTTCAAAAGCAAAAAAATAGGCTTTAGATAGTGATTTCAAATGTGTCTAAGAGAGTTAGGTACCTAGGTGACCTTCTGAGGGAGGTGGACACCCAGTTCCTCTATGGTGTGTCTACACTAAAAGGAGTTTTCCAGCATATATATACATTGCTAGAGCCATGACAAAAATATTTCAATAATGGGGATGCCATTCATACCACTGAAGGAGTTATTTTCTCAGCTACCTAAATAGACTAAGCTGTGCAATTTTATTTTTTTTTTTTTTTTGTAAGCATAATTGGAATTATGTTAGGGCATAGTATCCGTTAGCACTGATATGAGTTTGATGTGTATTCTCCTGTATACTCCCAACTAATATACCGCAGCCAGCCAGCAAAAATTTTGAATGCAGAATAATCCATATGCACATTATCATTATCACCATTACCCTTTAGCAAGGGAAAAACAAACCCAGGGAAAAGAATTCACTCCAGTGTGAGAAGTCACATAGCTCTGCTGAAGAGCCAACAGCAGTAACTCCGATTTTCCCAGCTTTTATTTAACTTTTCTATTCAGTGGTCTTTCCTCAGTCCTCAGGACATTGAGGATGCCAGTGGTTCCTTTATGGTTGGGAAGTTTCTACCTCTATCTAAGCATTACCAGAAAATAAACTTATACCCATCAACTAAAAACATCATGAAAGCACAATCCAATCTGCAAACTCTGCAGGACAATGGAGAAGCTGAGCAGCCTTCAGAGCACAAACCAACACAAAGTGCCTGGACTCCCCAGCAGTGACTTGTCAGCAATGCATAAATTTATTCCCGAGAAGATTCTTGTTGGAATCCAGATGAAGACCCAGATCAAAGAGCTTTCCCTCACTGCTGTAGTTGTCTATTAAACAGACATGTAAAATATTACACTATTACAGATGGATTTGCTCAAATGTTTGTTCTCCCCTCTTCCTTAGCTGAAGGGTGGAAAGAAAAGTGTGCATTTCTATAGTCCAGGAGTCGAGACTGGTTTTGACTAAATGTAGAGCAAATCAAAGGATCTAGTTTTTCAGCAGACCGACTGTTTTTCGAAAGGGAGTGACCAAGCAAGCATATATTGCTACTATAAGACTGAGACAACCAAAACAGGTGAAAGGCTGTCATTCCTTGCCCTTGGAGACTCCACTTGAACCTTCTCAGGTCTGGCTGAGATTTAACCACTCCTTTGACAACTGTCCAGCCCATTCATGTGGGCAATGCACCAAGAACTCAACAGCAAAGCAGGCAGTAAGAATTCCTAAATGTCCATGTTGAGAGGGTCGAGAGACCTTCTCTAACTGAAGACATGATCTATCAAGCACAGTTTCCTCTAATGGAGGGCAGTGAGAGTGGGCCGGTCAATACCATTCAGAACATAGACAAAAATGAGATTAAAAATTTAGAGATGTGGAGGTCTTAATTATTTTGAGAACAGGAGAGAGCAGCCACTAAAGCCAAGCAGTTTTTGTATACAAGGATGAGCACTTCAAGTGCTGGAAGATAAAAATATTTTAAAAATTAGAAAATTAATAAAGGACAAGCAGGATAACGACGTATTATTGTATACTTTATATGCGCATGTGTAAGGACTGTGTTATTCTTTATAAAAGGGCAAATAGTGTATGAAGAAAATGAGCAGCTACAAAGCAAGATCTGGATTCATAACTGATGCACCAATACAATTACCTCCCCTCCCCCCAGTTTTATTTGGGAGAAATTATTTAAAATATCTCGAGGTTTTAATTGCGGTTTCTCAGGCATTTCTAATGGGTCATATTTCAGCTGCAGCATACTGTCTCTTAGCCTTCTATTTAAGTAATACTTTGTTTTGGTGAAGAGAACAAACATGGCCTGGGAACAGACTGCAATGACCCCCAGTCAAATTCACAAACATAATTCTAGGCTCTTATCTTCTGCTGCAGTCTGCTGCTGAAAAAAAAGTATTATTATATATATGATTATTAAGGTAATCATAAAATATGACCTGTTGCTTGACTTTGTTACAATAAACCCCCCTTCTCTGACTGGCAAAACCCAGCTTTGTCTACATCACATCTTTGTCAGCTCTCTTGACTGGCAAAACACGTCTTGTCATCAGTGGCATACCAGGATACTTTATCCTGGGTTTTACCAATATACTCAGGAATGTTTGACATGACTATAAATAATTCAGCACTGACACATAGTTTTTCAAAAAGATTTAGTCCCAGTTATAATGCAAGATAAAGCCAAGTGCCTGGTAGGAAGGAAACAGTATGAGAACCATGCTCTAACCATTTTCTTTACCTGAATGACTAAACAGTGAAGATGGCACTTCTGAGACCACATCTTTCTGGGAAAATGCATCCAGCTGTAAAGCTGGAACAGGCAGAGCTGGTGGAAAATCCCCGGCACAGCTCACAACCCCTGACAGGAGAGACAGCAGCAAACAGTTAACACATTCCTGGCCCAAACAGATTTCCTTTCCACAAGCCCTGGCTTGTGGAGGGTAGGATGATCTGAGACAACATGCCTACAGGACACATCTCTTGCTGGAATGCATTGTGGAAAATGGGTTAAAAAAATACAACCTGTGGTAAGAAGGGTGGGAAGTTTGCCTGCTCCCGGGATACAAGCAGCATGCAAAAAAGCCCAAAGAAGAGGGGCCCAAGGGGAAGATTCTTACTCTCGTCCACAGCATCAGGGCCTCGAGACAAAAGGAATTCAAAAAAGAAAAGGAAATAATCCAGTCTGGCTTCGTCCTTCCAGCCTGATAACTGTGAAGACCAAGTCTCAGCTCAAGGCTTAGGACTTGGTCTTTCTGCTTGCTCCAAGGAGGCTTCCTTGACTTATGACCTCCAGAGCAGGAATCTCCTGCTGACACCTTGACTGGTAGAAGACAGGGGCTAGCTGTCCTTGCCTGATGCCCTTTTCATCATTTCATGCCAGTCCTCAGAGCAGGAGGAGCAGAAAAAGCTGTTAAGGCTAGGACCACATATCTCTGGCCTCCTGCATGACCTTTAGGCAAAATCCCCGTCAGACACACAGAAATGCCTCAGTGACGAAGTGTGTTGCTGCATTTACAGCAACATCAACTTTCCTTCTGGAGTTCAAGGAGAAAATGCTGCAGAACAGGACTCCCCCCTTGGCTTTTTCCACTACTCTTAAGGGCAACTTGGGACAGCAAGAGAGAGTGACTGTGAGAGTAATTTTTCTGCAAGGACGCTGCTCCCCTGCAAACCAGCCTGTAGCACCCAATCGTGCCCAGGGCGGTGCCGTACACTGACCCCGTGCACACATGGCTGGAGGCTGACGTAAAGCACCTCTGTCCTTCCACTCGGCCTTGCGGAGGCACCTAACGCGCGATAGCCATGCTGCTGCTCAGCCGGTCGTCCCGGCTGACCCTGCATCTGGACCCAGTGCCGCCACATGCTCTTTCCTGCTCGCTCTGATGCCCCGCTGGCTTTCCACTGCCCATGTGCCAGCACGGGGCCCTTCATCAGTGGAAACCTGCTCCCGTGCCTACGTGGGCCAGCCGTGCTCCTCAAAGAGCCCAAGGAGGTGCGGGGTGCTGGTACCCTGCTGCTGCCGTGCCCCGAGGAGGGGCCGGAGGAGCAGCCCCGGGGCTGGAGCGGTGCTGTCTGACACCCGCTCTGGACTGGTATGCCGACCAAACCAGTTACACCAGCACTGCTGTCCTCCCAGCCCCCACGCCGAGCTGGCTGGGACACGGGAAGGCCTCCAGAAAGACAGGGGTGGGGATGGGACCTGGGGAGCTGCTACAGCTCCTTCTTGGGTGCTAGCCAAGAAGGGAAGCCACGTGGCACCTCAACCCGCGTGGTTTGGGGCCAGCCATTACAGCCACTTGCTAACATTGCAGGATAAAGTTGTAGCATAAGCAGGGCTATGCTGTAAGTACTGGTACACAGCATAATTATCAAGGGCCATCTAAAGAAACAAATGTGAAGCTCTCCATAGGGCTGTAGCTAACCCTATGCCTCCCATTTTCCAAGATTAATACTGTTTTGTCTCCCTGCTCATAACAGCCTTTTGACATCTTTCAGCCTTGGAGACCTTTCCAGTAAGATTTCCCATGTCTCCCAGCTAGTTCTGTTAGAGCTTCTCTAGCACATACAAAAACCCTCTCCCTTCCTTTCCTCCACATACCCATCCTGTAGGCTGGGATCACACATTGATCTCATTTTTCCTGTACATTTCTTTTGCTACCTCCCTGCCCCGTCATCGCCTCTCATTTCCCTCTGCTGCTGCTCTACTATTTTCCCAGTTCCAGGGAAGGCAAAGCAGAGATTTCTGCTGTGGACTCTGTGGGGCTGCAACAAATGTGCTTCTGGCTTAGAACAAGGTCGAGAGAGAGAGAGGAGACATGAAGCCTGACTTGCCAGGCTGATGACCAGATATTTGTTCCAAGGCAAGCTTTTCTGAGGACTGACACAGTAGGTGGGTGGAAAGCAAATGGCTTTCAGAGAGAAACAACCACTGTTTCGCCAAAGGTGACAAGGAGCATGCATGATTGGGCCAGGCCAGGTGTGTGGCTCCAAGCCCTCTCACGCATCCCAGCACTCCTCCACTCCACCGTGAGCCACAAACCGGCTCCTCAGGCTGGAAGACATCTGGTTTATAACAAGAAGTGGACTTTTCCTATCAGTTGCTGTGTTTGTCACTGCTTTTCCTCCTCATCCTTGTGAAAGAAAATCTATTATCCTCCACTTGCGCTTACATGTGATTAGAGGTCGTCTTTCGTGAGAGACTGTTGCTTGGGTCAGACTCCTGAGTAGATGTAGAGCAGATGTCTGATATGAAGGGAAAATTTCCAAAACATAGTAATTTCACATGACCAGTTCAAAGCCCTTCTCTTAAAGCAAAGGCCCCTAGCCTTTTCTAGGTGGTGATCCACTTAGGAATTTTCTACAAACATAAAAGCAACATAAGCATTACTGAATGAACTGACTTTACGCCAGGCACACATTCCCACTCATAACTGGCATATTAAAGTCACAACCATGCTTATCCCCTGCTGCCCTCCATTTTGACTGTATTCAGAAAGAGAAAACCGTCCTGTGGGCATGAATGACACAAAATGCCAATATTCTTCGCTCATCCTTGCAACACATGTGGCAACATTGCTTTGACAGCGCATCTGCCTTGGCCTGCAGCTCGCCTAGTATCGGCTGTTGTGCAAGCACCTCCTGGAAACCCCACGGTGTTTTTCCTGTGAAGCCGGCAGGGGCCGAAATTGGGTCAGGTTCTGAACGCGTATCACGGCTTCTGCGGGCAGGGCGTGAGCGACTGCCCAAGCCCGTGCAGCTCCGATTCTTGCCCTTTCCTTCCCACGCACCATTGATCTGTACTGCTACAGAGTCCCAAGCTCTCTGGGCAAAGGCCCCAGGTGGCCAGGCGAGGAGCACACACCTCCGTAGGGAGGTCTCAGTTTCAGTGAGCTTATGCTTGATGCAATTCGGGTTACAGCGGGACGGGAGCTAAAGCCCTGCTCGCTACCTGGGAGCTTCATCCAGCCGTTTCAGCCTGCATTGCTGGCGTGCTTGGGACAGCCCTGGCCGCTCACGAGACAGACCGTGCAAACATTGCAGACAAAATGTGCTCCAAGCCGTAACTTGTTGCAACACTTTCGGGGTTATAACCTAAATCCGTGGATGTGCATTGTGAAAACTGGGCAACGGAAGGGGTGAGAAATCAAACCTCATGTGAGTGCCTGGGTGGCTCCTGTGTACTGTAATGGCCTCTTCACCTCCCTGCGCTACTCCCGTTGACCTTGACTTCAGCAAGAAGGCTGCCAGCTTAAATGAGGCGCAGACTAGCTGTGCTTAGCTGTCAAATTCCAGTCGGTGACTGCTGGCAGGCTGAGCAAAATGATTATTAGCCTCAGTGGTTCACATCTCACTTGCAATGGGCCCAAATTAGCTGTTTGGTTATGGGGCTGAGATCTGAATGGGCAACTGAAACTGCTCTAACCTGAGAGAAAGATCAAGGATTTGGAAGGCTTTGGCATAATGCTTGCCTTGCCACAAACCTGTCTCATAACCATGCCCAAGTCACCTAGCTTTTAGCCCCCTCACCTTGCATCCCTGAAATCGGGTTAAGAACTGTTTCAGCAGGGTACTGGGGGCTGGTACTCTGAGGCCTGTACAAAGTTTGGTCATTATAGGTGCCCCAGAAGGGTCTACAAGAAAGAACTGACTAGCACTAACACCTGCCCCTTTTCTGCAGGCCTTCACCTGCACCCTCATGGGGCACAAGGTCCCAGTCCACCACGAGCAAATGCAGGACAGGGATGTTTGCTCCAGCCCTGGCCTGTTTTCCATACCCTGTGGGTAAGACAACACTTCAGGCTCCAGGTCTGTGAACAAGTTACTTTCATCAATGCTAAATTCGCTTTAAAAGCAGCATCATCAGGTTTTTTTCTCACCTCCTCCCTCCCCACAAATGCATGAAGTGCCTGTCAGGTAACAGGCTATACTCAAGGATTCCTCAAGATGTTAACATGGGAAATCTTGGGTTAGAGAAGGCTGCTGTTGTTAGGACAACATGTATCATAAATGCTTCCATTGCTACATTCTCCCTGCCTGGTCCCAACTACTCTCCTTATGCTTCACGGCCTCTCTCCCACTTGACAGGCTGCAAATGAGGTCAAATGCTCTGGAAATGGTTTGCAGCACTTCTTACTGTATATAATAAAAAGCCCTAAATGAAAGCATTTCTCAAGTCAGCACTACATGAGCAAAGATGCCTAAGCTGCAGTGTTGAATTAAAGGTGGTGTTGATCAAACTGCTGCAGTTGACTAACTTTGCATGGACAAACCAGGCCAGCGAAGTCTGCCAGCCATTCATCTCTGCAAGGACCGAGATGCCCTCCTCTCACACATCTGAACGGCAGATTCGGTTAATGGTAATTAATGACTTACATTTGTACAGTGTGTCCATTCCATAGCGGCTTTCTAGCTGCAAATAGCAAGGCTACACATCTGGCCCTGAACTGCTGTCTGGTGAAAGAGAAGGCTGTATATAACCTACCAGATATGCAACCAGAGGGCACAGAAGAATTGAGGGAAGGGAAACTAAGTCATAACATCTGGGATTTGGCAAAGGTGTAAGGTTAACACACTGCAAAGAAAAAATAAATCCACGTGATTACAACCAGTACGCAAAGCATCCAGACCTCACGATTGCGCACCTCACTGAAGACATAGCTGGTAGCACAGATTTTTCTAGCACTGCGGGGGGCCTTTCCTGCTTCAGATATAAGATTGCCACCTACTGACCAATCGTCCCTACTTTGGGCAATACCCCAGATCCTGACCCTCGCTCCTAAGACTCTCTGTTCTCCTCCCAATATCAGCAAGACTCCACTTCATTTAGTTTGTGATATCTGATCGGATTGCAACCAGAGGTCATATAGCTGTACAGACCATTAAGCACCAGCTCGCTTGGGCAGAAGCAAATGGCTCCATTATACTGAAGTCCCATTATTCATGCAGCTCACCTTCAGCACTGGGATATCATCTGAGCAAGGCAGTGAAGGCAATAAAAATGCAATCTGCCCAAGACATGGTTCTTGCTGGGGAGATCTGGATGTGGAAAGTATTTCCAGATACTTCCAGATCTGTGCTGCTTAAGGTACAATGGGAACACATTTCCAGCAGCTAGATTTACATGTCTGGGACTAGACTATTTGGACACGTGTTGTTGGTTTGTGGTACCCCGCCCCTACCTGCCAAATGCAGAGAGCAGGCTTTTAAATGACTTCTCATCCAAAAGCTTGTGAAAAAGTATCCCTGCTGGAAACTGCTCATTGTAGCACCATTCTGTTTGTGCTGGAAACCCCAGCTATCACCACCCAATAAACCAGAAGAGTGATCTTGGAGGGATTCTTCTCAGCAAATGTCCAAAAATAGCAGATATTGCAAGAGGGTAGAAGGTCACATAACACCCAGCTACAACACTCTTCTGAGTCCTGTTCATTACCTATGACAGGCCAGCCACTCCTTTTTTGCTGCTTGCTAGGCAGTTTCTAATTCACGTAGTCTTCCTTTTAACCACTATTTTGCTGAGTATCTCTCACATTTTCTGAGGCCCAGTTTTCCTTCACAGAGCTGGGGTGGCCACATTGGGCTAAAATCTGTGATTTTCTGAGTTTTCTCTCTCATTTCAGTCACAGCCTCTGCCTCTGACTCAGACTGGTGTTTCTGATAGGATCCCAGAGAGGGAGGGAACAAGAATAAATAGCATCACACCCTCCTCACGTGGGTTGTGGTGCAGAGCTGAAACAGAAGATGAGGAAGAGCCTGGGCCGGCGAGGGAGGGGTTTCAGCTGAAACTAACCCACATTTTGAGGATTCCTCCACTCTAATGGGGCACTGAAGCAGGGGTATTTCCAGCCTCTCCTCTCATACCGGGACCCAAGCTGGCTATCACTAGTTCCTAACTATCGGAAGCATGAGCTGTCTGTCTTAACCTCCCAGAGCCAGTGACAAAGCTGCCCTAAGAGGCAATTAACGCTGCCGGGCAAGATGAGGGCAGGTTAGCATGGTAAAGGTCACGGACACAGGGCACCCAGCACCGACCAAGGGTGACGATGTGTTTGCTTCTGTCCGGAGAGCGGCATTAAGGAGAAGTCAAGCACAGGCTGCTTTGAAAGAGTAACGTTTTGAAACAGTGGTGGCGATTTAAGTAGCTTTACTGGCAAGGAGGGATAGAGAGCTTAAGGATTTTGACAATAAACAACTGATCCTCTGACCTGCTTCAAAACCTGGTCTGGTGAGAATGGATGGTGACTCCGCCTCGGAGGACTGATTAGTACTCTGCATGCCAGGATACGCTGGCCTCAATTTGCTCCTTTGGAGATACCCGCATGACGAAGAGCTCCTTGTATCTGGCACATATTGAGAGTTTTAGGAGGCCACCAGGCTGAAACTGAGTCAGCCACTTACTACTACAATCAATACCTTTCAGCCAGAAGGGCCTGATAATATCCCAACCATGGATTCCTTGGTATCCCAACAAAGGCAAGCTGGGATGAGAAGCCACACACATAGAGTTTTGTGAAGGTCCCCTTAGAAAGGCCCCATGCGCATGTGGATGTCCTCAAAATGTTATCAAATGCTTTTCTTAGCCACCTACAACTTAGTTCCTTCACTCCTCAGGGTGCTGCAGCTTTTAATAAGGTACTTTCCTGCCTCACTGGTTGCACAGTTTCACATCTCATTCTTTGCCCCCACCAAACAAGGTACAGCTACAGGGGCAATGGTGTAATTAGAAAACCTCAGTATTGCATTTGCAGTTTATTTTCTCAGATAGTAATACTAAGCCACACCAGTAAAAAGGCTCCTGTTGCTGCTTTTGCCTCTATTACTGCATTTACATTAAAGCTTGTGCTGATTGCAGTCGACTGGTGGGAGGAGAGGGGGAGAAAAGGTATTTTCTGCATTCCTAATAGCTCTATAATTTCCTAGTACAAGATAAGGCTAGGTCATGTCATTGATCTCTGTAACGCGGGACATCCCAGGGCAGATGGGAGGTAGATAGAGGCAGGCTGCCCATTCTGGGCGAGGGACAGAGCCTCGCAGAAGAAAGTAGACCAAAAGCTCACACAGGACTGAATCCACACCAGGAGATCATTTTCCTCTTTTCAGCAGAGCTACCTACTATGGTGGAGATGAGCTCTAGTATGAGGCAGGAACAGCTGTTTTTAAAAGTGTGTATTCATTACTATCTCTCTGATTAAAAGGACAAAATAAATTGTTGGAAGGAAATAAAGTCCCAGCTACTTTCGCTAAGGATTAAGAGACCTCCTGGTCAACATCTCAAGTCCACCAAGACAGACCTCCAAGAAACAGACTCAGTGTTTGTGACAGTTCTAAAGATAGAAAATAATTTTCAAAAACCTAAACATTTTCAAACTTTCCTTATATGCTCTAATGCAACAAAACAAGAGGAAATTTCTGTTTCCAGATGACAATTCTCTGTCTTAAAAGGGGAATGAAACAGGGAGAGGAAAATGAAATACAGTACATTGGGAAACGCTGAATGTAATATTTACCTGTCTTGTTACAACTTTTTTCTTTCGATACTCTTTGCCATTTAGGCCTCTTTCTGCTGGGTAGCTTTCTGCCTGAGTTCATGCATAGGAGAACTTGACTCTTGATTTGGGAGCCGCAACTGTAGTATATTCTAGTTTTGCCAAGGCCTGCCTAGGGAAAAAGGAACAGCATGTCATTTTACACTTTCAGCTCATTCTTCTCGTGCTTTTGCTCTCTCAGCCTGCTGCACTTCACAGTTTGAACAACACCACTCGGCAGCCCAGTGCAGCCACGGGCCAGGCACGTGTTCTTGAAAGGATTTTCCGACTGCTCTTACGTGGGCATCTGGGTGCCACTTGGTTTACATAACTCTGAGAAACATCTGGGGTTTAAAATTCCTAATACCTCAATTTGTTATGGAAATAAAACACATGCTTGTTGAATAAGGATGCTGTTTGCAGCTTACACCACTTGTTGAGTCAGAGGGAGGAGGAAGAGAGGAGAGGCCAGGTTAACCTGCGCAGTTCTCTGTCCCAATTCTTTTGATAATGGTCCCAAGCATCTGATTGCGCCCTTCCTGAAGTACACAGAAAATGCCAGGAGACTGCTTTCTGCCAGCCCAGCTGAGGCTCTCTGCACGGCTGCGTGCAGAGGAAGGCACGTTTCAGAGAAGTATTTTCAGTGCTGGGGAGCTGACAGACCTGGAGAGGGAAGGCACCTCTCCAGAAGCTGAGTTGGGCAAGCGCAGGGCATCCGTCCACCCCGTCCCTCTGCCAAAGCACTCCTGACCTGGAAGGAAGCTGCTTCTTGCAGAGGTGAGCAAGCTGCTCCCCCACCTTCCCAGGCTCCCCCGTCCCCGACACCCCTCCACACCACTGCGAAGCGCTCTGCCTGTTTTTGGGCCACACATACCTGTCTGGCAGGAACCCAGCCCAGCCCAGCTAAGCAGGAGGTGCCCCTGCAGCCGCAGGCGGCCACCCTCGCTGCCCCCGGCCAGCCTGTGCAAGGCTCGCACCAGAAACCCAGCTCTGGGTCACTGACTAGCATCCACCCCTCCCAGGAAGACAGTTAATTCTTTTTAATACCGTTTCTATTGTTCAGGAGATTAAGGACGTGGTTGAAACTTGTAGCATTTTTCCTCTGGGATCTAATCAAGGAGAAGGAAAAATGAATCTGTATATTTATTAACTCTTCCAAAGCCAAAATAAGACATAAGAAAGGCCCCAGCAGAGCAAGGCAAAGGCTTATCTAGCTGTTCCCTGGGCTCTGACAGTGGCTGCTACCACGTGTCCAGGGAGCTGGTAAGACACAGGAAAATACACACTGATAATTGTTCAAGGCACCCAGTCAGCCACCAGCACTACTCTGTGCCAGTGGCAGTGTGCCAGTAAGTGGATGATAGATGTTACAAAAAATCTGCATACTTTTATACAGGAAAGTTTTGCAATATCTTCCTTAAAGCTGCAGTTCCCAGTACCAAGGGGTTGCGTAGGTACTTTGATCAAAGGGAAATGGGATTTGAGCTGTCATGACTGCATAGAAAGGCCTGAAAACAGAACTTGTCTGTACATCAATGGCACCCTTACCCAGAGGGTGTAAAAAAGGATTTTTTTTCCTATTTATTTGTCTAATAATCCTTTGATTTCTAAATTTTGAAGGCCTCTTCCTTGATAACTAAACACCTGAGATTAGTAGCGGTGCACAATGGTATTTCTTCTTTGCACAAAGATAAGCATTTTTCTTGACATTCAAGGTACCTTGGCTCTTCTTTTCAGAGACAGCAAGCACACGGTAGCCCCACCATCTCCACTAAGCCCTCTGCCTACCTCAGCAAGAGTCTGGAAACACTCATATTCAAAAGCAGGTCCAATAAAAAAAAAAAAAAAGATAGCTTTGAGGCCACCTACAGATGTATGTAAACCCAGCTAGAAGAAATATTGCTGACTTGCTGTGCAGTAGATTTCTCCTTCGTGGCCACCAGTACACCTTAGCTAGCCAACTCACTATTTACTAAACAAGGTTAGATATAAAATGCAAAATCTGTACAGAGAAGACTGCAATAAACCAGATTTCTCATGCACCTTGAACCATCGTATCTGCACTCTGTCCCAACTCCAGTAAGGGCTGCTAACACTGTAATCTTTTAATTAATACAAATGAATGTTTAGAAAGAACCAGCTAGCTACAGAAAAGTTTCCTTTGTGTCCCTCTTGCAAATCACACTGACATGTAGTGTTGGATCTTGCTCAACCTCATGGTTTAGGGTACTTTGTCCCATGAGAATACAAGAGGAGCTTCTGATCTCAGGACATAGGCTATGCTTTTAAGATCACAGACTATGAAACCGCGAGGCATAGACTGAGATGTTTTACAGGACATTAGTACTACTAATTACTTTTGTTCTCCTATAGTCTTAGACTTACCTGAAGGTTGGTTGTGACTTACCTGAAAGTTGGTTGTTGTTTTTTTTTTTTTTTTTTTTAAAGAGAGGGAGTAAATCACAACAATACATTTAGGAGTGCTCTACAGTAACCTTTGATAGAGAACACATGCTAATGTACCAGTGAGATTCACTGTCATTCAGTTGAAAGTAGCTGCGTAAATTATTTCTCATTTTGCCATTTCTGAATGATTCAGTTACTCCCCTGCCCGCTCTTAGATACCAGGATATACCAGTTTTCAGACACCTGAATATAATCACACATTTTTCTTAGGGTGGGCTTTTGTTTGTTTTAAAATGCATCTAGTTGGACAACAATTGGTTGAAATGTCTTAGTTCTTTCAGTAGATTTCTAGCTGGATACCTCTCTCTGTGAGTGGGCAATTGGAAACCAAGTCATCCCTGGAACTCAGAAACACTAGGGAACATGAATTTTCCAATCCTAAAATCATTACATTCAGGATTCACTAATGCCTGAGGTTTATACTGACTAATGCCTGAGGTTTATACTGGTCTGTATTTTAATCTTTACCACGACCTCTTCCAAAACATGGCCAAAGTGAATGAGATTCCCCCTCCCACCCCCGCCAAAAAGATATGACATAAATTTTGAATGTTACTTAGCTTAATTAATATGAATACCAAGCTTTTCCCTTTCTAATTACATTGTCCAACTCTGGTCTTGCAAGCTGCTGTTTAGGTAAACCAATTTATGTGCATATGTGTGCAGTGTCAAGAACTATAAAAAGAATTAAAATTCTTCTTTCATTAAATTCTAGAAATGAGCTTTCACTATTTTATTCTAGGAAATCTTGTAACAAAAATCTTGCACTGAAGAAAAGGAAAGAATATGTCTGCAAATAAATGCACTTCTAATGAGAAATTATTTTTGAGCATAAACACTCAAAAAACCTACAAGTATTGTTTGTACAAATGTCATACATGGGTAAATGAAAGAACACCTATTTGTCATTATCTCACACAACCTTAACTTAAGCAACAGTATTCTCAGTTAATAATATAGGAAGAGATTGGAAAACAAGAGGTTAAGCTTTTAATTGGTTCTTTACTGTTTCAATTCCAGGCAGCATTTAGGTATCTGCTCAACACTAGGATGTCTTAGGAATATTAGTGGGTGTACTGACTGTAAATAATCTGCAGGTTACAAGCCTATGAACAAGCCACAATCTGATGTAATAAATCACAAGTCAGATGCTCTTGTGGTTTGTAACATCACGGGCACTCAAAGCGCTATTTATAAGCTCTACGGTGCACTGTCCAAGAGTATTGACAGTTCAGAAATGCCTGAGAATTAAAATGTTTAGGATTCTTTTCTTATGGTCTGTCTTAGATAGTGTGACCTATTTGCAGCAAATTTACGCTAATACAAAGACAGGATTGCTTGGGGCCACAGGTCAGGTGGGGCCAGGCACTTGTATTAGAGGGAACCTAGTGGAGCTGAGTACACAGGAGTTGTGCTGCTGAGCTGACTATCGCTGTTGCTCTTTCAAAAGCAATTTTTCTTTCAGCTTCACTAAGGTGACCTGAAACACCAACAGAGAAATATTTGAACAGTGCAATGAGGAAAACATTAAAGGTGAATGAGGATAAGATGATGAGAAAGCCACGGAAAATGATCTGAAGGGATGCAAGGCTGGAAGAGTCACTCCTGCTACTGCCCTGCTATCCGGTGATACAGTTTGTAAATGTTACCACTCACATCTCTGCTTGTGGTGGCTTTTTGGGTGGAAGACAGTATCGGTCAAATTCTTTGTCTGATATAGTGCAGAGTTAAACGGTTTGGCCTAATCTGCTTTGGTCATAACACCTTGCGCTGCTGTAACACAACTGCAAAAGCAGATGAAGTACCACCTTAACTCAGGGAAATGCTGAGCCTTCATTCCTACGTGCTAGAGACTGCTTTATGAGTAGCAAAGCATCGTCTGCTTCTACTGACAGGATTATTCAGATCAGGATCAACTTATTTCCAGGATCAGTCCCTTCCACAGAGGTCAGGGTTGCCGTGGAGCAGTGCAGGCGGCTGCCAGCACAAGGGCACTTCTGAGGCAGCTGAAGAACTTCTCCAGGAAAACTGCCCTGTGTGTGCAAGGCTTTAGAGAGCAAGACACCACAAACATTTCTAAGCTGACCAAAGAGAGACACACTGCAAAATCCTCAGGCATAATCACTGATTGATAAAACAGACAACAGGAAAAGAGATTTAAGCAAGAAAGGAAGAGAGAGTAATAGCAAGCCTTGGACGCTTAGAACTATTTAATTCAATCAGAAAAAAGGTAACAGCTGTTTAGTTAAAAGCAGCGTCCCCATATAATTACTGCAATTATGCTGAAATATATTATTTTGTTTACACCAAATCGACTGCAAATTTCCTCAGTGCTCAACACACTTATACTGCTAAGCAAGCACGCAAACCAAACACATCACCAGCTGCTCCTCCCCATCTGCTATGCCAGCCCTGCTCCAAGGTCTTGACTCCCCTGGAGGGCCTCTCACAACGGCCAACACATTGCTATAGCTAGGAAATGGTTAAAAAGTCCCATTTTTAAATGCTTTAGGGAACGTAGGGGGCCTTCCTGGTACTATGTTGCATGGAGGTTTACTCTGGTGTTTATTAGCAGTACCGCTATAACCAGGGTGATCTACTGTTATCAGCAAGGTAATCTTTGGATACCTATCAATACAGCTGGGGGGAAATGGACATAGAATCATAGAATCATAGAATTGTTTAGGTTGGAACAGACCTTTAAGATCATCCAGTCCAACCATTAACCTAACACTATGAAGTCCACCACTAAACCAATTAAGGGTAGACATCCCCAGGCACAAACATTTTCTGTCTATCTGACTGGACTGGGAGACCAACCTGTGCGTATTTTGTTTGCGTCTGACTTTTATGAGAACTGAACTTGCCAGCAGACACTATTGTTGTTAAGCTCTTCAGAAGAGGAAGCCCAATTCTCTGGTACAAAGGCATCGGTATTGCCAGCTGAAATTACAGGCAAAAGGACTAACAGCAGGTGCCAAAGAACTAAAAAACAGCATACTTAAGTAAATCCTGTATGAAATATGCATGATATAATTTCCTTCTGCTTTCAGGACCAGGTGACTAATTGTAATTAGTTGAATTGTTAAGGTAAAACCTATCTCCTAAAGGAACGTACAAAGGATTTCCTAAAATAGCCCTCTGAAATTTCCAGGTCTCTTTCATGTTCTACCAAACAAAACTATAAAGCAGCCAAATAGTCAAGAACTGAAAGTGTCTCCTCCCTTTCCCTGCTTCAGAAAGGCAGAGATGGTGCTCTCTTGACCTGACTGACGGCTGCGGTTTTACCCTTGAAATGACCTCTGTATTTCACTGGAAATAATGCTGGTGTACAGCAGGAAGGAAGCAGGAGTGACTTGTGGCTGCTGTGATAAAGAATCTCTTAATGAGCATCACTGCTGCGGGGAAGCTTTATCAAGGAGGTCTGCCCTGCTCTTGGGCTTCAAGTCAGTCTGTCCTAGTTTCTGGCAAATGTTTCCAGTCAGGATTACAGTCTCGAAGCTAAAAATTCCCGGTACCCAGCGGTGCTTAGTTCAGATTTGGCATTTCCTAAACCCGTTCATCCCAGTAGAACAGACTCTGCTATCTCAAGGGCTGGAAAGGGAAAGCAAATGCCTGGGACCTGCAAGGCTGGCGGGTCAGGAGCCTGGTTGACAGGCTCCAGTCGAGCACCGATGACTGGAGATAGCGACCAGAAGCGGTTCCCAGCTGGCAGGGGTTCGGCTCCCTGTGTGACATGAGTCAGTGGCGCTGGGCCAGGGACCAGAGAACAAAGTACCCTCAGTACAGCAAACAGAGATGCCAGGGACTGGGTGGCTTAGCAAAAGCTGGGCTCCCCTCTGGGTTTTTAGACACAGCCTCCTATTGCTGGTGCAGCAGTGCTGTTCAGGGTTTTTGGTTATTGGGACCATGAGCAGAAGACTGCGTGGGCATAAGGCTATTTGGAAATTTTCATTGGGGCCGAGGTGGGCATACAGAGAAGCAAAACTGCTGGCTTGCTGATACTGCTATCCCATCATCGACACAACTCCACTTGAGATTTAAAATCTCAAACAGCAAGTGTCAACCTACTAGAGGCGTCTGCCCTCACCACAGCAGGGAATCCCCTACAAGGTTTGTGTTTCGGCACTGGAACTGGGCGCAGTCCTACAGAAAGCAGTGGAGTCACCTCTCTGGTCCAGTCTTTTGCACCCGCCTCTCTGTCATGCATGGACACAGAGTTTCAGGCCTGAACATGAGACTGGAGACACCTTCAACTTTAAGCAGCTTTCTCATTTTTCTGAGGTCTACAATGCCACACCTAGAAATTTCTGAGGCAGGAAGAGTTAGCATTTCAAATAAACAACCTGATATTCAAAGCAGTTGTCTGTGATAGATTCCTAGTCTTTAAAACAAGGTTTTACAGGGACACAAGTGAAGAGAAAACACTTGGATTAATGAAAGAAGTGAATAACAATGGATTTAATTAATGAACAACCACACAGACACCCTTCGGAACCGCTGCCAGCCAGCTGGAAACCTTCTCTCTTGCGTAACAAAGTCAAACTCTAAGTGCTTTATTGCTCAATGGAGATTTTTTTTTTTAAAAAGCCTTAGGTTTGCATTTCATCTGGAATTACTGACCTTTCAAAATCATTGACCCTTTTGTGTGCACTCTTTTTTTTTTCTTCTGGTGAAAGGACAAGAGAAAATGTCAAATGACATTGAACTGATAAACGAGGTGTAGGTGTCTCAGAAATACCTATGGATGATTTCTCCAGAATGAACAATGTGTCCCAGAAACATTTTGAAATGCAGACTCTGAGTTGATAGCCCCCGAGGACATACCTGTTGCATGTGCCCATGAACACATGCTGGGAAATGTAAAAAAAAAATCTTTTCTTTTTCTCATGAGAAGAGGCTCTTCCAAGGACTATACAGGCAGAGACCTGGAGACAGAAAAACTGTCAACCTGAAGAGTCAAGACCTGAAGAGACAAGATGGCCATAAAAAAGGAGAGCGAACAGTACTAAAGAGACCAGTCAAGGTAACACTGAGTAGCACCTCTAACCTAGTACAGAAGTGGCTTATCTTGAAGCAGAAAAAGGCACTCCTTACCTGGAATAACTACAACTGCAGGCAGAGCCAGTCGTGCCAAGGAAAGGCACCACCAAAATGAAACATGGAAACCACTATTTTTAGGCTAGTGGGAAAATCAGCTCTTTTAAGACTGTCCTTCCTGTGGCACGTGGTTTTAATACAGCCTCCCCAAACTGAACAAATCAAATACATCCAGAAGGGTAGGCTTCCCTCCTCATGTGACCTAGCCTACTGTCCTCAGTGGGATACTCCAATTCATCCCCACATAAGCATGTGAATTGTGTACAGAAATTAATTCACTTTAAGTGCAGGTTCCTCGTTTCTCTTCCTGAGACCCCTCCTCATCTCATGTAGGTAAGGAAAATGTGGCCACAGATTCCTGATCCTTCACTGATGACCTGGTGTTTGGGAACTCAGGCACTGGAATTTGAGCGCCTTTTCCATGGTTCCCAGCAAGTTCAATGGGAGTAGTTATCACCAGCCTTGGGCTAGCTTTGATTCACCAATGCAATGAAAAAACACATCATACCTCCTTACCAATATTTTTGAGATCATATGTTTCTTCTGGAAGCTATTTTCCAGTTGTCAGTATCCTAAGAAATAAAGTGCCTTACCCTACAGTACAAATTTGTTGCCCTTAAGTCGTCGGACTAGGCTTTTAAAATCCAAACCCCCCCATACTTCTCCACACACACTCATTATCCCAAGCTGTGATAAGTGTTCTGAATTAGACAGATATTTAACAAATACAAAGAAAATCCCACTGGAAACAAGGACATATTTATAGACGTTTTAAAACAAAATTCAACAGCCAAGCATCAAATTCCACAGTGACATCAACACTGTAAATTATGCAACATAAGGATGATTATTTTTCACGCTGGGAGACTATGGAGGGAGTAGAGGACAGCAAGGAGAGCAAATAGCAAATAACTACAAGCATGTGTGAAAGAACAGTGGTTTTCTTTCTTATTTTGCAGATTGTAACAACCTTGTGCTACTTTTTTCTTTTTTTTTTTTTTTTTCCTTCTCCTGTCAACATACAATAAGCATTACCGAGTAACCATCTGTATGTGGCCCTATAGCCCTGCACCAAGTTAAGCCTTTTTGGATTGATTAACTGCAAAGACCTGACCGCCAGCGAGGCTGGCTGATCAGCTTTCAGATCCAGACTATGCAGCTTGCATGGGAGAGGCAGGAAACAGAAAGTGTCCATTTCTCTAAGCCAGGAGCCCTGGACTTGATGTTGTTCTGCATTTTCATTAATCTTTTTCAGTGGTCCAAGCCCTGCTACTCTGAAGCAAGAAAGGGATGAAAATAGTCCTAGATGCATTTCTGGTGCTGCAGCATATTACAGTAAACTACCGTTCATCCAAGAAACTTGAGAGCAAGCAGAGACCACCATTCAAACGGTCTTTTGCATTATTCATTTCTGGACCATGCTGAACAAAGCTTTGATAGGCAGAGAAGCGGTGACAAACATCTAGACCCTAGGATGGATCTGAACTCTGAAACAGTCTGGACTGTGGATTTCCCATCAGGTTTTGGGCTTCTTTGCACTGTGCAATGGAGCATGGCACAGAGATGTTTGTGGCAGGGCCAAGCTGAGACAAGGCTCCTTCACAGATCCCTGCAGCATGCTGCTACACTGATGTACCCAGTTTAAATGTGGATGCAGTACAGCCACTTTTATGCACTATTGGGCCACAACATACTGATTTCAGATCTGAGTCGGCTAGGGAAGGAGGGGATGGAAAAAACAGGAGAGAGACCAGGAAGCAGGGAGCAACAATACAGTTAATGTCATCTAAAGATAAATAGCAACATAGCTTATCATTACAATAGTTATACCTGTGCTAAGAACGTCAGATGAAGGCACTTATGAAGTACTTGCCTCATGATGCCTTTAGAGCTAAGAAGTCACATCAACCTGCTATATCTCAGGGGACTTCTAGAAAAATATTGTCTGTCTAATCAAGTAACAACACAGGATGCAGGGAGTCTGGAATTAAAGTTGTAATCCTTAGCAGGCTTGCAGCCTTAGCACACTGCCTCAGTTTTAAGTCTCCCAGCTTGAGAAGGTTTCCAGAATGATTCCCTCCCTCAGCAAGGATATTCACGTGGAGGAGCTGTGAGATCAACCACAGTCTATCGTGAGCTGGACCAAGACTTATCAATTCACACCAACCTTGCTAAACAGTCCATCCTTCCAAGCCATTAACAATGGGAGCATGACAGAACCTGCTCCTTTCACCACTGTGGACTTTAGGCAGGACTTTTAGACACTCCAAGCTTAGTCTTCCTGGAGGAGATATGTTTATTTGGTTCTGTTAACACAAAGATAAATAATTTTTACAGAACCTGAGCAACTTCTTTCTGTCATAAACCAGTGATAAGTATCTATTATCTCAATTAACTGATGTTATTCCAAGTGAATGAGATCATGTTGAAGGCTGGAGTCTAAAGCAAGAAAGGATCTTACGGATCTAGATCCAGTTTCACTTACCCTTGCATACATCAGAGGAACTGCACCAAAGACAAGGGGGTGCAGTTCATTGCTATGATCAGAACTGCACTGCTTCTCTTTATCCCAGCAGGTCCTGATTTAACTGCTCTCCTTCCTGCTGCTTAGATTGGAGCATGCAAATAGGCCAGCTGAATCAGACTATGCCCAGGATAAATACAGTTTGGTGGACTGGAGCCACAGTTCTTATCATCTTCCAGAGTTAAGGCCACAGTGTTTCAAGTCTTATGCACATGCTTGAGAGCTTAAGGTAGGACCATCGGTCATGATCTATCACTGTTTAGGAACCTCTATACTGGATGTGGAAAACACCTTTAAAAAAAAAGCAAAACCAAAAATATTGAGACCACAGAAATATGAACAATCAGCAAGTGACTTGGGACAAAGAAAGAAGCCTAATGAAGCTATCTCAAAGCAAACATACTAGGTTTTCATGTATACAGTGGCAACTCATATGTTTTATTAACAACTCAAGCCCAGTGGATGCTGTTTAAAAATATTCAACAACCTTAAACGTAGTGCTTATACCATAGGTTACTGATAATGTAATTTAAAATCTATCTATTTTACCTGTGTGCTGTTCAGCTTTCTCCCCTGACTTTGGACAAGGAATATAGGCATCTTAACTTCACAAATTTCTCTCCTATTCCAGCTCTGAAATAGTGAACCACTTTAGCTATGTCAGCGCATTTGCATCAATAACATTTTGTTATTGTGGGTTTTGTTATTCTTACATCTGTGAGTGTAGTCACTGAGATGCAGGCTGGATCCCACTGCCAGCCCTGAAGCTGCCTGTTTAAACACAGGACAAGCCCATGTCCTCTAGTTCATCCCTTCACAAAACTAAGGACAAGGAGTAGGGGTTTTTCCCTCTTTAGCCCACTCAACCCAGGCCCCTCTTCACAGATGCTCCTGAAACTACAGGGTCAAATTACACCTATAAAATCTTTAAAGGTTCTTGTAGCATTTGTTTTCCACAAACCTCCTGTTTCCCTTTCCAGGGTTGGTCATCGGGAACCCAATGGAGATTTCCATTTATCTTTATTTATATAATGAGATTATAGCTTGCAGCCTTGCTATTAGAACTGTAGACTTACTAGAAATCATAGAAATATTGGGGTGGAAGGACCTCAGAGGTCCTTTCCTTACCACAAAGTAAACATGCCTAGACTTCATTGACTAACAAAGCTTTGTTCTGAAAGGACTCCATCAACAGGGACTTCACAGCCTTCAAGGCTGCTTCACTGCTTCTCTCTCCCTATTTTCAGAATAAATCTACTTCTGATACTTAACCAAAATCTTTGTTTATGCAAACAAAGCTGGCCACTATTTGTTGCATACCCCCCCTGCCACGGAAGCAGAGAACAATTAATCCCTGTTCTTTTTATAGCTCCATTAGGAGAGTTTTCCATGTTCCCCCTCAATTTTCTTTCTCCTAAACCAAGCAAGCCCAATTTTCTCAATCATTCTGCTGCGGCCAGGTTTTCTAGACTTGTGACAGTTTTCATCCCGCACTTCTAAACCCACTTCAGTCTGTGTCTGACACAGACACATGCTCTAGATAGGCTGATGTTTTTCTTCTGATGTTAGCAGAGAGCTTCTTAAATACCTAAGATATGTCAGATGATACCACAAACTGGATCAGGTTTTCCCCAGCAAAGAGAGCAATTACATATAGGCAAATTCAGTAACTTTCTTTTTAGAAATTTTTTTATACTATCATGAAAGTTTCAGAGTACTCTGGTATGGCCAGCACACCATTGAAATCATCAGAATGAAAATGCCACAACTGTGCACATCATGTTACTTTTGTTACCCTAACTCTTAGTCTCATCCCCTCAGTCTACCTGTTTCATTCACTGATTGTGTCTCAGTTTTGACACTTTGTGAGCATTTTGTGGGAATGACTGTCCTTTACTAGATCTGTAAACTGTCACTTAATACATTGGGACTTCAGCCTGGTAAGATTATGGGCATTAAAATGTCTTTTTGAAGTAACATAATAATGTATCAGATGACAAAGCACCTAAGAGCATAGATGTCAAGGAGAGTTAATGTGGTATTAGTGAGACTAATGGGAGGATTTCAGACTGGAGAAGAGCAGAGCAGAGTACTCAGGACAGCAGGTCCTTTGCCCTCCACTGGCTCAGAAGCCCAGGGAAGAGAAGCAGCTTAGGGAGGTGCTCGCACAGCAGCACGAAGAGTTCCATGAAATCATTTGGTGAGCCGGAAGGGGAAGAGGTGAGGTTATGTTCAGCACGTGGATGCAGGCCCCTTAGTAGAAATGGCTTTGGTCTTGGCTTCTCATTGAACCTCTTTGTTCTCCTCTGTTTTTTTGAACAATGTGATTCTGTTTCTCCCCATGAATGTAACTCCTTATGGGTTACTGCAGTTTTGTTTATTCTTTACATAAAACTTAGGAACTGGCTTTTTTTCTTTCTTCATAGCAGATGAGCTTGTCTGGTCTTTCACAATTGTCCTGTGGTTCTTCACAAAAGCGGAGATAGCTGGGTAGTGTCTAGATCATTACCATAAAATACAGTCAGAAGGAAAGCTAAGGGAAGTCAGGCTGTTGTACATAGTGCCATACAATGTAGGACAGCTATTTAGGTACTCACTTCTCCCCTCACAGGAGTTCAAGTTGTCATCAGCCTGTTTTCTAGCTTGCCAGCACAAAATCACCAGGTGCTACAAAAATTGCAAACAAGCCTGAGTTTAACAAGTGTTGTGCTTACAAACAGCATCTCAGTGAGATTCAGGGAGGCGAGTGATCAGCTTAACAACAGAGGTGACAAGTCACTCCACAGTTAGTAGCCTGGCACACTTTTTCACAGCAAGCCAGCTTTATGGGCCCTCCTGTTCATCACTGTCAGAGAGGCTGGGAGAGAGCGTCAAAAATGTGTTAGGGAAGTGTGATGGTCTGGGGAGATGATTAGGCCATTTTTAGTCCAGTGTGCTTATCCACTTAAATATTTTGCTTCCACTCAGCCCTCTTTTCTTACTCTTTCCTGAGATCCTCTGATTCTCCCCCTTCTGCCTGCAGACACAAAGCTCTAGCTGTCGCTTGATCTCATTTCTGTGACATTTCAGGCACTCTTCCTGCTGACTTGTTCCATCTGGTTATTACCCTTTGAGTGAGAAGTAGCTCTGCCTGCATCTCTGCTGAGTCTCCTAGTCTGTGTGCTGACTGTTTCGGCTCCTCCTCCCCAAACAAGCAAGCTTGAACAGGTTTATAAATAGAGTTTTCAGGCTAATGAGGGGGGGTGCGGGGGTGAGGAAGAGAGAAACTGCACTGAAGTCACTTCAGAGGCAGATCCTAACGCTCTTCAGAACGACAGCTTTGCAGGCACAGCCACGGAGGGACATTTGGAGAGGGGATGGTTAAGCACTGAAAGGGGAAAGGGGTTTAAGTCTTGGCTCTGCCACAAGTTTTAATGCAACTTGGGAAAAGTCATACCTCCTCTCAGTTCTCCATGGGCTGAATCCTTTTCCTGCTTTCCTCCCAGCAAATGTACTATAATGCCTGTGGGGCAAAAATGGTCAATTCCTACGCATATACTTGCTGATCAGTAAAATAAAGCTTGCCTCTTGCTGGGATCTCCCAGTATCACCACAATAATACAGACTTCTCTTTAGAGGCAGTGCCCTGGCTCATACACACAACATCCTCTCGCTGGGCACAATATGCACCTTGCACTTTATGACATTTTTTTCCCCCTTCATTTTTATTATCCCCGCTTAGGGCTGGTAAATAAAGCAGCACAAGTCCTGCTGGGACTAAAATCCTTGTACTGACTTCCAGCCCGCTTTCCAGAAGGATAAGTCATTTCCCTTATCTGTACTATGAAGACAAAACACAGCCAGGGTGACCTAATTCATACAGATGGCATGTGGGTCAGCAGTTTCATATCTGGACAATACTCTGCATAGGCTACATGGTTTTGGAAATACCAGGTGTCACTGTATTTGGTCTCCAAGTGAAAAAGCAGGGACCTACACCAAAATGACAGCAGAGGAGTGGCTGTGAGGCAAGTCTCTAATGCTGTATGAGTATATGTGATAAAAGAGAGGTGGGGGCCAGACGCACTAAAGGCAATATTAGACCCAAACAGCACATCTTGCTCCTGAGAAGCCTTCCAGGAGTTACAAGATTATTAGACAAGTACTCTCCACTTGCAAGTCCTAGGACTCAATGTGACATCTGCAGTGCTTAGCAAATATATGGAGGGGATGTGAGGTCAGATGTAGAATAAAAACTACGTACAAGTGCAGTGGGTCACGGGTGATTATCTGGGATCGTCCCTGATTGCCTCCAAACATGAAGATTTAGCTGTAAACCACAGGATCTTCTGTGTCTCTATCTGCTGTGGGAAGAATCCTGATTCATTCTGGTGCAGGACAGTGAGAATGCAGACATTATGCTTGAAATACTCAGTGTGTCTACAAAAGAAGTGATGCGCCTGCATCCCTTACTTCTGGGCCTCACACAGACTAAATGTCAAGCATGCTGTTCTCTTCATCAACCAAAGTAGGACTGATTCCTTGGAGAGATGATAGAACATAGTCCTCTCCTCATATCTTCTCTTTCAGACCATGCTTTCTGAAGAGGTTTGGAAGCTTTCATTTCCAACCATGGAAATGGTTTAAGATCTTCTTATACTGTCTCCCCTTCTGGGAGAAACTCTTGTGTAGTCCACAGTCAAAACTGATTACTAAAAACAAACTCTCTGCTTTCCAATCACCCAGCTGCAAGAACTGGCTGTTCAGGACAGCAGCAAGAACAACTTAAAACATTCTGGCATTGTGAGATATGAAGAATTAGCAGCAGCTTTGCAGGAACCTATTCAGCATTTTGAGGCATATCCAAACAGCAGGAGAACGGCCCTCATTTACCTATCCCAGCTTAGATAAGCAATATCCAGATGGTTCCTGTATTTCTATCCATCAGTCTGAAGACCTGTTTAGTAGGAAGATGAGGTTTTCTCCTACTCCTGGGTATTCATTTCTCCACAAAACTCTTGCAAAAACTTTCATGACCTCTTACAGATAACTTCATCAACCCAGTAGCTTACTGAGGAAGTGTAAGATGTGGTAATGATGTCCTACCAGCAGGTTGCATTCAGACAGCAATTTGGAAGGGGAATGGAAAATTTAGCCCTTCTATTTTGTTAGCTGAATGTGGTGCTCTTCTGAAGCCTATTGGCAAAGTTAAGAGGTTGATGGCATTTTTAAAGACTAGGCTGAACCACAGCCAGCTCATGCAGTTTTAACTGGAGACGTACTGAACTTCTCAATGAAGTACTATGCTCCTACTGCCTCCTGTAATACAGGAGAAACAGGTATTCTACACACTGAAGAGGAAATTTGTTCATGTGGCACTGGGACATGGAAACACAAAATCTTCAGCACCATTACTACTGTCATCATTCTAGGAAACCTGCTTTTGTTAATGTCCCAGAAAAATGTCTCTCTGTAGTAACACAGTACCTCAGGAAAGGTCTTTTTCAGAACTTCTCCCATCCAACAACTATGCTTCATTACCTGCCCTTTTCCGAAGCCAGTTTTCTATCTAATAATGCTTCTATGGCTCTAATATATTGGGCTAAGTACCCGTCTCATCTCTCCACAAGCATCAACCACGCTTTCTGCTTTGCAAAGCATGTTGCACAACTAGAGGTCCTGTTTGCTTCCCAATCTCCTGACTGCCAGACCAGTGCTTTATCCACAAGAATGCATCGCCTAACAACAAACAAATGAAACAGGACTAACTTCGCACTCTACTTCTGCACTACTTACAACCAGGAATAGATCTGTTCATTTCACCAGTGGATCTGTTTACTGGTCTAGAGTACGGTGGTTTTCAACCCCACAGTATGTGAGATCCCAGCAGTCTGTGAATTATTTTTAAGGAGTCCACAGATAAACACCAGGAAAAGCAAACCTACTCTTCCCACAGGAGTCCACACCTCTGCTGGAATTTTTAGTGGTTGGCAAATTGGAAGAAGATTGAAAACCATTTGTCTGGTGTAACGAGAGAGGGTGTGTTCCCTCAGGCATAAAATTTTGGGGAACTGCTGAGGAACTCTGCCAAGTTATAACAGTTGCTGTGCCTAGTTAGCACCTGCCTATGAAGAGCAGTATTTGTGAAATAGCTAGGGGTGCATTGAGTATGCAGCAGCTGTTCCTTATTCCGTGCCTGCATGGTAAGCTTTCCTTTGGGTCATTTTAAGCCAGTGCCAGAATCATAGAATCACAGAATCATAGAATACCAGGTTGGAAGGGACCTCAAGGATCATCTGGTCCAACCATTCTTGGCACAAGCACGGTCTAGACAAGATGACCCAGCACCCTGTCCAGCTGAATCTTAAAAGTGTCCAGTGTTGGGGAATCCACCACTTCCCTGGGACATTATTCCAATGGCTGATTGTTCTCTTTGTGAAAAATTTCCCTCTTGTGTACAACTGGAATCTCCCCAGGAGTAACTTGTACCCATTACCCCTCACCTTTTCCATATGACTCCTTGTAAAAAGGGAGTCTCCATCTTCTTTGTAGCCACCTTTTAAATACTGGAACATGGTGATAAGGTCTCCCCTAAGCCTTCTTTTCTCAAGGCTGAACAAACCCAGTTCTCTCAGCCTTTCCTCTTATGGCAGGCTTCCCAGTCCTTTCATCATCTTTGTGGCTCTTCTCTGGACCCTCTCCAGCCTGTCCACATCTTTTTTGTATAGCAGGGACCAAAACTGAACACGGTATTCCAGGTGTGGCCTGACAAGTGCTGAGTAGAGCGGGATAATGACTTCTTTGTCTCTGCTGGTGATGCCCTTGTTGGTGCAACCAGCATCCTGCTGGCTTTCTTTGCCGCAGCAGCACGCTGCTCACTCACATTGAGCTGCTTGTCCACCAGGACCCCCAGGTCCCTTTCCACAGAGCTGCTCCCCAGCCAGGTAGATCCCAGCCTGTACTGCACTCCTGGATTATGTTTTCCCAGGTGCAAGACCCTACATTTGTCTTTGTTGAACTTCATAAGGTTCTTGTTAGCCTACTCTTCCAGCCTACCCAGATCTTCCTGCAGGGTGGCTCTCCTTTCCAAAGTATGTACTTCCCCTCTCAGTTCGGTATCATCGACAAGCTTCATCAGGGTATACTTCACCCCATCATCCAGATCACTTATGACAATATTAAACACTGTTGGGCCCAATATTGATCCCTGGGGGATCCCACTTGTGACAGGCTGCCAGTTTGAAAAGGATCTGTTTACCACCACCCTCTGGGTGCACCCTGTCAGCCAGTTCCCCACCTACCACACAGACCACTTGTCTAGACCATAACACACCAGTTTCTCTAGGAGGAGGCAGTAAATTAAAGGAGAGAATTGCCTAGGAGAATACAGTAAATTAAACCATATGAAATCTCCCCAGTGCAGAAAACTGGTTGTTGCATGGGGAACTACTGCAGGCTCCTCTGACCCTTCTAGCTCCCCATAACACAACCAAGCCTTTCACAGGGTGTGCACAAGCCATTCACAGCAAAGTCCCAAACATAATTCAGCAAAATGTTTTCCTTGGGAAAATACAAGGTAAAGTTGCACTTTCCCTGCAAGAGCACACACTGACGGCAATGACATTGTGTCCAGCAGAATGGAAAAAGAGGATTTTCCATTTTTAAACTTTCTGTGAAGCAAAAGGTCAACAGTGAGAAGGAAAAGCACCCTGAGCCACTCTGAATGCTCCACCTGAACCTAAATTACACATTTGAAAAATTATACTTTAGGGAAAACATTATGGTTCTGTTTAAAAGCCACACACAAAAATAAAAATGCCGCAGAATAAAATTTCTTTTTTACTGTCCTCCCCCCAGCTTTAGTAACAGGTTACTACCCCAAAAGTCTTTGCGGG
Organism: Pelecanus crispus; assembly: GCF_030463565.1. NCBI lineage: Eukaryota > Metazoa > Chordata > Aves > Pelecaniformes > Pelecanidae > Pelecanus > Pelecanus crispus. The sequence continues at coordinate 98,703,325 of NC_134643.1, forward strand.
ATCAGCCCCCTAACTTGGCTTTTTTTCCTTCCTTTCACAAGTATGCTGCTCTTTGGTATAGTCCTGGGTGCCCACTGGACACCTTTTACATATGAATCTTCCTACCACGCCTGAAAGGTTTCCCCCATGCAGATATAACCTCTGCCCCTTTTCATCATGGCCCTTTGCTCTGGCAAAACTAGTCTGTGTTGCCTCAGAGACAGAAACGTGCAAACCAATATGAGGTACACAGCTTCCAGCAAGGCAGAAAGCTGGATGCAAAGGAGGACTTAGGAAGCCAGGGAGCTCTGCAGAGGAACAGCTTTTCTCTTATAAGGACAATGCTGCTATCAGCATGCAGTTATTTGAATCACAAAGTTAAAAATGAGCTGATTATAGGTACCCATGCTCTGTATAGACCTCCTGAATGGTTTTGATGGGCTGTCTAGACTATTCACTGTTAATATCTTTCTGTCAGTGGCAATTTTTGCCATTAGAAGTGTGTGAGGAGAAGCACTGATGAGGAACACTCTTCCTTCTAAATCCTGCCTGTCTTTAGCTTTGCTCACACTCTAGGAGGTACCTGTTAACTGGAACACAGGAGAGCTGTTTTCTCTGTTGCAATACAAGTTTAGTAGTCTTCTACATCTGCTGAAAAATGGACACACTAAAATACCATCAGAGCAAGAGAATACTACTGGGATGAATAACTAGCTTCCAAGTTTATCCCTGCATTGTGGCATATTAAAGAAACACCAGATAGGATCCATTCAAAGCAACTGGTACATAAAGGCACCACAGCAAGGGAACCAAACCCAAGCTGCAAGCTGGTTTATGCAATATCTAACTAAGGATTTAGTGGGAGTAAGGTACCTATCTTCCCTGCAGTGACTGGTAGCAGTTTAAAATCCTATTAAGTGCCTGTGTCTTTACATCACTATATGGCTTTAAAAAAATTCTGGTCCTGACTGTAAAGGCAGACCTATTTCAAAATTGATACACATCCAGACAAAAAGTGCCTTAATGGGGACTGTTTATCCTTACTTTCCCATCAGTTAAATTACCTGGCATAGTTTCTCAAGACTAATAAAAAGAACTAAGCTTTACTAAATACCACAGTTGAGGATTTACTCAGCAGTGTTTTCTCCAACAGAAAACTCCTGCTATGTGTTCTCGGTAGTCTGCAAGTATCTGGCCAGAGGGGATTGCTTCAGTTTTTTGGATGCATTTCCAAGGTCACAAGGATTTTCACACCTTTTACTGCTGGCTGCTCAATGGCAGGTAAAGGATGCTGCAGCTAATGGGAACACAGATTGGAGCTAATTACAGAGTGATTGACTTGCCATGGACTTAATTGCTTATTAGAAGTCACACTGATCTCTGAAATGGAGGCTATGAATCTCATAATATGTGAAGAAATATCCATCATCTGAAGAATAAACATGAAAAGCTCATTCAGGTACCAGGAATAGGTATTTGCACGCAACTTCTTTCAGTGTGTTACACATTTCAGCACCAGTGCGTGGAAGCCAAATCTAAGTGTTCAGGTGTGAATGCCAGCAAGTGAATTTATACAAGAGCAGCTTTAGGGCCCCAGTCTTGCCAAGGACCAATACCAAGTCAGAATGCCAGCTGGTTACTGCTAAGTACTTGTACAGGGGGAGCACAGATAGGAAGCTGCGTTTTCATGAAACTCTATTTGTATTAAGCAACTCTGCAAGTTCTCCTTTCACTACAGGGCACCAGCTCAAACCACCCACCCTTCCTGTCTTGCAGCATGTGCTGCTTGCGGATTGCTACCCGAGCCAGAGACTGCACACCAGTATCAGCAGAAGTACCTACAGAAAGCAACACGGAATCTGAGTCCTTGCTTATAAAGCTTTTTATGCTATGGCTCTGCCTGGTTTCAGGACCTTTCCTTCAGTTTCCTTCCCCATTCTTGCCTGCAGGCACCAGCTGTCTCCACTGCCTTTCCCACCATCATCTCCTATTTCTCCATGGAGCCCTAGTAGGCCAAACTCACTGCAGGCCTAAGCTACTACAGTGGGCTCCAATGAGACTTGTATTACCCGCCTTGCACTCTGGACTCAAGAAGGTACCATGTTTGCAATGTATTGCTGTGGAGTTAACAAAACATCCTTATTTTTTCCCTCCCAAGCATCCCTGTTCATATTTTTAACTCTGACAGCGGTGAGCTTTTTCTTTCATTTAACCCTTGTTTTCTCATATCCATTGGAGTTAATCTTCTCACTGCTGATGTGGCAGCTCATTCCTCGGATGGCCCCACTGTTTTGAACCTCACATGGGAACCCCAGGCACTAATTTATATTCAGGGTCAGATTTTGCAGGGCTGTCTGGCAGTTACACCACTTCACTGTCCACTGCACCATTCAGAAGTAGGGGTATGTACCTGCTTTTCAGCTGCTGCATTTCACAGCTGAACTTCTGAGTGCAAGTTTAAACTGAGACGAGCCCAGGATAATCATAGAATCATAGAATCACTTAGGTTGGAAAAGACCCTGAAGATCATCAAGTCCAACTGAATGCATTGTCTGAAACTGCAGCAGCTCAGGAGCAGAAATGTGGCATCTCACACAGAGGGGTAGACCCTGCTCTCTGCTCCCACCCACTCTTTAGATGTCTTGCACCAAATCATAGCTGTGCTCCATGGGGTCCCTCTGTGGCCTGCTTGCTCTCTCGCCCCTTCAACAGGCTCCTACTTGCTCCTTTGTCATAATTTCTCTCTTCCCCAATTCATACTTTGTCATAAACAGTAGGAGATAAAGTTGTGCCTAACGGGACAATCTTTGTACATTGTGCTGTACAAACATGAAGCTGTGGATAACACGGTTTCCCCTTTAAAAAAATAATCCCTTGTCTCTGAATGGGAGCTCTTTCCACTATGACGTGGTAGCGCAATGAATTCCCTGCACTGAGACATTGCTCACAGCCTTGAGACAAGGCACAAAGGGAGTGCAAATAAATGAACAATACGGTGGAAGAAACAAAGGGAAAAATAAAAGCAAGCAAGCAATAAAGAAAAAAAAAAAAAGGAGAACCAGCCTGCAATATTTAAAGCTGTGCCATGCAAAACCACCACCATACAAAATGATGCAGAATTTCTACAGAATTAGGCTGGCAAAAAGCCTATGGGGAGTCCAGTCAGAAGAGCATGCTGACTCCACAAGCAAGGACAGAGCTGGCAATTAAAGGACAAGTGCTGCACAGTTTTCACATTGGCCTAGTGCATCCCATCCCATGGGATCCCACAGGATGTTACAAGGACTTTTCCCGCTCCTGAAACACAGCCATATGTGGGGTAACAGGCTAGCAGTGTATAGCAGCAGCATACAAGTAAAGAAAAAAAAAAGTTGCTATTGCATGGGTCCTCCCTTCTTTTGTTCCACCCACTTCCAAAAGCTCCCCCCAAAATAAATATTCCTCACACCCACCAGTAACTATACAAAATTGACTCCCCCATGGTGGAGAGTCTTCTACCCCAGAGCCATACAGGCTTGTGTGGATAAAAGAAAAAAGAAGAAAAGAAAAGGTAAAATACATATCACAAAGGGCCAGGTGCACAGGTCATTGTATTCGTGGCTGGCAGGAACAGACATAGAATCACATTAGCAAGCTCAAAGCTGTACTCACAATGTCATCCACATTCTCTACAGTTTTAAATTAGGCATTTGTTATTGAATAGCAGTTTGCTCCTACATCCTCCTTTCTGATCCCCTCAGACCAGCCTTCCTCCACAGCTGATTCTCACTTCTCTTCCCTCTTTTCTCCTTATTCTTCTCCCACTCCTTCTAGTCATAAAAGCAACTCCCTCCTCACTGACATCCCATCTCAAATCCCCGCAAAACCAGCACCAGTGTCACTGCAGAAGAGTTCTTACCTGCTGGATGCTGAGTGGTCCCTTGCAGATGACTACCTTTCCCACCATATCGGAGATGTCTTTGGAGGCTTTAGAGGCTTTTCAGAGCAGAGGCACTCTACGTCTGTCTCATGTACAAAACATTTAATGCAACAATACCCTGATCTCAGTGTTTCTGTAAAATAGAGCTCTTGCTTGGTTGTAACCATCTGCCTAGTATAATGTATAGTGCACTACATGGCCAACTGCATTCATAGAATCATAGAATCATAGAATTGTTTAGGTTGGAAAAGACCTTTAAGATCATCCAGTCCAACCATTAACCTAATATTACCAAGTCCACCACTAAACCAATTAAGGGTAGAGTAGCAATTTCATGTTTCCTGTTCACTAAACACTACCTTCTTGCTCCCGCATTAGGTATCCTATGGGATGGGGAAATATAGGTCTCTGATCTGCCCCCTGGCTATTTCACAGTTGGCTTCAATTCCTCAACCCCTGGGCTGCTGCATGATTCAAGCCCTTCTTTTGTGCTATATCTAGCGATTTCTGTTGAGCAAGTTTCCATCCAGATCAGGAAGGCGATCCAGCTTGCTGGGTGACCCAAACTGTCAGCTGGGCTGTGCAGCGGTTGGTACCCCAGTGCAATGGTGAATCTCTCCAGTACTTCAGTGAGTGATAAAGAACCTTATGAAAGCAGTGAACTTGCAGCCAAATCAGGCGCCCCACTGAAAGAGGGCTGCCTCTGTGTGTTCATTTATAAAGAGATTTCTGCAACAGAAAATGCTTTTATTAGATCTTTCTGCTCAACTTGTTTATGTTTTCCCTTCCTCCTTTTCTCTCCTGGCTGTAATTAGCTGTCAAGTCTTGGTGCATATTTTCTGTTCATTTGCCTTTTAAAAAGGCAAAAGCCAAGAATTCCAGAAGATAGGCAAGAGATCATTTCCCTTTTTCACTCTGGTTGGACTGAGACACCATTGCTGCTTAACTTGGCTTAAAAAGCCTTGGTGTTCTTCATCTTTAACCATTCATTCATGGTCCTGCACCTCACTCCTGCTTAAGCCAATCGCAGTGTTTTTGCACCTGGCTGCTGAATTAGCTCAGGATAAAAAATAGCTTCCCCCTCAAAATGGCTATCTGGTTCACAGCACTAAGACATAAATGCTCGTGCCAGCACCACAGATGGGACAACTGAGTTTGGGGAGAAAAACAACAAACAACTATGGTGGAATGGGAGAATTAGAACATATCAGCTGGTAACTGCAAATTATAGCCTTACTGCTCTCAACAGCTGCAGACTGCTAGACAGAAGTTGCTCAGCCCACTGCATACTGAACAGGGTCAAAAGCTTGACCCGTAGTTGTGTCTTCTCTCCACCTTCTTGCAACTAGACAACAGAAAAATATCTGCAACCTAAAAATCCCTCCTCGCTTCTTTTTCTCAAAGCATGTGATTCTTACACGATCCAGGCATCTTCTTCTCAAGCAGGAGTTCATGATCCAAGCCTAGCCAGGACCTGCAACAATTCTTGTTTAAAACTGTCTGCCTAGAAAATCTCGTAGGGTAAGAACAGACATGTCTGTTCTTCAAGGATATTTCTCTGCAAGGTATCTGTAAGGATCTCAAAACACTTTGCAAACATCCTCTAGTGATGACTCACAGCACCTTCTCTCATTACTGTTCAATGCTGAAATGGAGGCTGTAGTTTGTCAATATGAAGAATGTGATGGCAGCAAGGTCTTCAACAACTGCTGCTTCTGCCTCTTCCTCACTCCTTCCTTGTGCCATCGCCACCTCCCAACAAACAGGGTGTGCCCTCTCCATAAACCAAGTGGTGTAACTATTCCAACTGAGAAGCAAGCAAACCTAACAAAGCTGTTGTTGTTGTTGTTGTTGTTGTTGTATTTTATAGTCTCAGCAGTTACCAGACTGATAATACTGCTGGGAAAATGCTGACTGGTGATGAACAGAGTAGTAACATGCAGTGGCACAGAAGCAGGAATGAGCTGTGGAGGAAGGAGAAAGCGAAGCAGAGGATGATGATGCTGGGAAGTAAAGTAGCAATACCTGAAGCCTGTATTACCAAAGATGACTCTGTGTCATCAAGCCACCATCCCAGGCACAGAGCAACTAAATGACTTGTCCACAGGAAAAGAGCAAGTTATTGGCAGAGAATGTAATTTTAAGAGCTGATGACACTTGCTTCTCCCCTCTCTCAACTCCAGGCACGCTTCTGCCCTGCTGGTCTTCTTTGAAATCACAATGAGAAGGTAACTAGTACAAATCCAAACTGAGATGGTCCCACCCAGGTATATTATCAAGAGCTGGCAGCGCATAAAAGTTCCTAGACTGGTTCCTAAAGAGAAAGGAAACAGTGATATCCAAATGTCTGAGCTAGGCTTTGTTTTTAAAGCAGCATGCACACACACACACACACACACACAGAGGTGATCCACCTCTGCCCTCTTCCCTTCCTTTCTTCTCTTTGCCTCTGCTGCCTTAGAAAATGTCTGCACGGATGCTCAGCTTTCTGTGATGAAAACCTATATGTATGAAGATGGAGGGAACCATCTGCAGTACCCAAGCTATTCCACACTCATTCCCTGCATGCGAGCACATGGTACCCTCTGTGTGGGAGGCTGCTTGGACAGCAGGGTGCATAGGAGCAGCAGGGGCACTGCTCCAATCCAGCCTGCCCACAACTCACTGTGGGAAACTTCTCCCTGTTGTTCTTCCAGAGGAACAGAAACACCCCTCCAGCCTTTTATGAGATCCAAACAAGCCTGCCATAGGCACTTGGTATATCAGAAAATGGGAAGAGGATAGGAAGCTGCATTTTAAAGCTTTGCAACTCATATTCAACAGCAAGGCCTAGCAATTTAGTAAGCAATTCTATGAAAGCCTATCATATAGTTAAACTACCTCTTGGGTTTTACTCTGTGAGTTGGCTTGGCTTCTCTACTTTATTACTGCACTTGCTAAGCCTAATATTCTTTCTAACTTTTGGATCGCAGAACACACTGCAATCTCCATGCCAATGCCCTCAATAAGCTAGCACTGTCCCCAGGACAAGTGTTCCTGAACATCAACCACTTCCCCAATATATGATACCCTCTCTGTTCCCATCTGCCAATTCCTTTCTGTTCATCATCTCACTCTGGATGATGCCCACACTCCCCTACTCTTGCAGAAGCACTGCCTTGGCTCCCAGCTGTGAACAGCTCGTGGGTCTCCAGGGTCCAGACAAAACTGTGGCTGCCCCCCTATCACATTGTCTGGATTAGAGTTGGTACTGGTCTGCCACTAGGGACAAAAGTGATGCTGCTCACTTTTCTTGTGCTTTGCTGCTGCCATTGAAACACAGCTGCAGCTTCCACAGCAGGGATATCCAGCCTTCTGGCCACGCTTCCATCTTCTCCCAGTCTGTCACCCCCCTCTCTCAACAATTCTACCGCGAAGCTTGTATGGCAGGCTTGTGCTGTGCTGGAAGAAAGTGGGTTTGGCTGCAACACAGGCGAAAATGCTCCCCTTGCTCTCCTGGATTCAGGCACATGGGTAGTTTCCCAGTCAGCATGGCCTCAGCAGTTAGGAGACAAGAACTAAAGATGCTGTTGCAACATTGACATTATGTGCTGGCATGAAAAAGACAAAAGTCCCCACTAATGAAGCTAATATTTACCCTTGTTGGCAATTCGGGGAATGCTTATTGTCCATTCATATGCTTCAGCCATGCCTGCTGTGAGACAATCCATCATGTTACTGCAGACCTGAAATATGTGTACTACCCACCCTGCAGAGGTAAGCAGCAGGAGATGGAAACAAAGACGTTCAGTACAACCACACAGACTGCTACCATTTGAATTAAAAGAGCATCCTTGTTACAGAAGAGTGCTGGTAAGGTCTTTACCTCTCAATGGACCACACACAAGAATGTGCAGGGATTTGTCAGTGAGAGGGAAAAAGTAGTGCAATGGAAACATAAAGAGAAATAATTGAGGCCATGTGTAAACAGGTACAGGGCTGGCTCTAGGAATCAATAAAGCATTTAACCTCCCAGAGCAGGAAACCAAAGCATGCAAACCAGCTATGGCCCAGCTGCCTATTTTGCCTACTCCAGGGTGCCGGAGAGCCAGATTGGCTTCTGCTGCTGCCTCCTCTGGTTGACTGGTTTCAGAATGTGTGGACAGCTGTTACTTCCAGCATCAGGACTAGCAGCATGATCTGTCCTCACTCCTCTGATCCCTATGCAGGGTCACCACCACTGCTCCTCCCATCCGCACTCCATCCCTTCCTTCCCTTTTCTGTCATAGGAGTAGATCTCAGTATGTTCCTCATACTTACAGCAGCTAAATTAACTTTTGCTATGTCACTGGAAAACCTGATGCTGCTCTGCAGAGGTGCTGCATTTATTTAAAAGTGCACTCGATTTGCAGCATGAAGGTTTTTGATCTTACCAAGGGCAAGCTCCCATTTGAAAAACAGGTTAGCTGCTGTAACTCCTAATGGGACAACAGCCACCAGCAGCCTCTGGTTAGGGATGTAGGGAGAAACCTCACAGTGGGGAAGGCTGCTCATCCCTTCCTGGCAGAGGCATGAAAGCAGCCCCACGTCCAAGAGCCCTGTAACAAACCAGCTCAGTCTTCATTCCAGGTTGGCCCCAGCACTTGGCATCTGACACAGCAGGTAACTGAATTGCATTCTGGTGAAAGTCACCCTCAAGTTCAGATGCAAAACTGGCTTCAAACACAGCTGAGTTATTAATTTGTTGAATGACAAAGAAAATTGCTAGGGATGCCGGTAATAAAGGAAATGTTTTAAAACTTAACAAAAAATACTGATATGAGATTTCAATAACTTCCAGTAGGAATCCATCACAAAGGAAGCTCTGTTTACAGCAGCTCCTCAATGCCAAAACATTTAGTCTCATTATTGTAGATGCTTAAGCAATCATGTCGTAGGCTGCTTTGTTTCATAGCAGAATTGATCACTAAAGATTACAAACAGAGTAGTAGAAAAAGTTCTGCAAAGGAAGACACAAAAGCACACTGTTATAGACAAAATATCCAAGTACTGTGTGGAAAATGCTCACAAGTGTAGACTTATGATCATATGACACACAAAAAGAACATTATCAAGGGCACAAAATCATGCACTCACAGGTAGGAAATGCCAGGATTGGAACTGCCTGTGAAACCTTTGTTCCTTGTTGGAGGTAAGGCATTGTGATATAATCACCAATCACAGGATCACAAGCTGTTTTGTCTGAGGAACCCGTACCACACTCGCACAGGGAACTGATGAACCTGAACAGTGACTCTACCATCACTGATATGTGGCCTGCACACTACTTGGTCACTGCACTACAAATCTCATCTGGACCAGATGCATGCATACAATCACACTTTAATAATCTTTTCAGCCAAAGCTCACAAGATGGCATTTAGGAGGCTTTATATTCATATGGGGGACTTATACCAGCTGTGGAAGGACAGACCATACTTGACTCATCATGAAGTCAGTGAAGTGCAGGCAGACTGTGCATGATATACAATCTGCCAGAACAGAGTGTCCTTTCACTTCTTTAAAAAGCATTTGACACAGCAGAGTAAGTATGTACTGTTTCAGCACCGTGCATCATGCAGCCATGGTACGTTTGTTCTGGTCCTGGAATTGGACTTGCCGTCTCATACAGTCACGGATCAAATAAACAAACATGCTCATCCTTACTGTCCTCATGCCACATGAGCCTCTGTACCTTGTATCCTGCCCACAAGCTGAATCCTGCACTCAGTGCAGAACTGGTATTTTCTCGGTACGTATTTCTCCCTGGTACTCTCCGCAAGGTATCATACTGCAGGTCTCCATGGCACAATGAAGTACTAGGCCAACTTACCAGGGCCAGCTCTGAACAATGCATGTGTCCTATAGCAATGTTATACCCAGCTAAGTAGCCTTATGTTGTGCCATGAAAACACACTTTTTCTCTGTTACCACTTAATGGACGTATCCTCAGAACAACTCTGAGAGATGGTGGGGAAAGGATATTAACCCTGTTTTACTCACATAGGATTGAGTCAGAAATCACAAGCTCTAACTCTTTGTAGCTGGCCAGTCTAAGATCTAAAGTAATTTTTTTTTTTTTTTCAGAGTCTTTCTCCATTTAATAAAAATGGTCAATCAATGCAATTTGTAATCTTCCACCAAATGGAATTCCTTAAGAAAAAAGCCCATAATCCAATATAGCTTCACTTAGCTATTTAGCTGGCACAAAACTTCTATCAGTTTTGCTTGTCCCTCTGACACAATTCTTTTTTCGGACTAGGATAGTGGTGGGGGCTGTGTCTCACAGCTGTACTACCCTGTGCTCCCAGGGGCAGGTGAAACCATTCGACAGCACGTGGCTGATCGGATTTTATTCCTGATTTCTCTTCTGCTTTGTTTCTCTGCAGCTGAGAACATTAAACTGAGGGGGATGTAAACATTAGCTTTTGCTTCTTGGACATGATTTGTGGCATAGATGTTTCACAGCTCACTGTGGGACTAGTCCCTGGCACTCAGGTCTCCATTAGATAGTCCATCCTTTCTTCTCCATACCTCCCATTAACCTGCTGACATGTATCTGCAAATAACAGAGGATAAATCTGCCTTCAAAATTCAGCCATGAGGCTCAGAGAGAAGTCCTGCCTGATGTCTGTGGGGAGAAAAGTAAAGGAATCCAAGGGATGCTTTGAGAATTAGTAAGTATCCTCGCTAGAAAGGAGATTTACTTCATGGAAATCACAGCCGGTCTCTCTCTTCCAATTCTCACATCAGACTTAAAATGACTGCAAGGCCAATAGCTGTGAGGGCAGAATCATAGAATACAGCTCACTCCACTCTGTAAGGTGTTCTCCTTTACTTCAGCTTCAAGGGGTGAAGGATATCATCCAGTCTTTGCAAATGAAAAGCAGAGGTTTAATGAGAGAGATCATCCAGTCTCGGATGCAGACATGGACAAAAAGTACCCTCCTTATGTACAAGTCTTCTGTATTTATATTTAGCAAGTTATTTCAAGCTCCATTCTTTGTACTGGAATAACCCTTAAAAATACCTTCAGTCATCTTTTGAATCTCCTCAATTCTAAGCTGGGGTCAAGCTAAGAACAACTCTGCAATTTTTTCTCATCTTAGCCCAAGTTTCAATTAGAAAACCCTTTTGATTCTGAGATCACTTTCTTTGCCTTGGAGAATTATTCCAGGATCCACACTTTCAGCCCAAGAATTATTACTATGTATTCATGTTCACAAGAATTTGTCCCAGCACTGGGATAAATCTTCACATCTCCTCCTGGACTCACCTGTCCTCTGGACCTAGTTTTGACTTCCCTTACTTCTTCCTTCCAGCACTGCCTCTTAGATTGCTTCTTTTTCTCCATCTTTCCTCTTGGTGGCAAGAGGAAAGGTTCAGGAGACCACCACCTTTGCACAACCACCTTTGATTCTCCCACTTTCTCCAGGCTCTTCTATGAAAGAAAGCCAAGTCTTATCTGTCACCCAGGTACTGTGCTGACTTCATCAATGACTTCACAGCTTTCTAAAGACAGGCTGATATCACAGACCAAATGAAGATGCTGGCTCTGACATGTTTTTCCTCTGACAGAGGTCTTACTCCTTCACCTTTTGATGGAGACTAATTCTTTACTAAATCCCTATTGTCTCAAACAACAGAGCAGAAAAACCTTTTCTGAGCTTTACATTTTCTTCTTTCACATTAACTGCACAGATATTTTTCTCTGGATTCCCAGTGTGCTTTCCGTTTTTGTTCTGCAATTCCAGATATGTTTTTTTGTGCTCCTTTGTGTGGTTCCTGCATGACTTCCTGTAATTAGGGATCTTGCTGGGACAATTAGGAACCAGCAGAACAGGGTAGGTGGCTTGAATTTGTGGTCCCTCTCACCCATTAGCTCTTTAGAAAAGCTTGAGCCAGGCTACAAATACACGAATCATTTCCTCTCTGTCCTTTTTATAAGCTGTTCTGTTATTTCTTACAAAATTGCTGGATGCAGTAAGATTGCTACTCCATTCTGTTCCAGAACTGATTGCACCTTTATGTCAGGTAAACTTGGATATGCAATGCAGAGCTTTTGGCAATAAAATGTGGCTATCTAAAGGCAACAATTAACATTTGAGATTTAAAGAGTTAATGCCTTTTTTTTTTTTTTCTGAACACTGATCTATCACAAAGGATCAGATTTCTGTGTGTGCTTTTATTCTGGAGATTTTAAGTAAGTATGTTGACAAGCTTGTTAGGAGAGTTCAGGCATTCTCTGCTAAAGTCCGGTGGCCTTAAAGAAAGGCTGGAACTTGGGAGATGCAGGTTCAACTCTCTGACTTGCCCAGATTCTCAATGTATCCTTAGATAAACCACTTAATACTCTTGTCATTCAGTTTCCCATGAGTCACTTGGGTACAATAACACTCTTTCCTCACAAGGCAGTTGGTAAGGTGTTTATAAAGTGGTGAAGTGATGATGGACTTGGAATGACTGGTGAAAGGGGAGCAGGGGAATATTCCCAGTCTGATCCTGAAATGGCAGAAGTGAGGCAGAGCCCAAAGGACACATCATGTGTGCCTATGACTAATGTGTCTGTGCCTGATATGCTCTAAAAACTAAATTAAAGGCAGCAGTAACACAACTGGCATTGTCTTATTCTTTGTTATTCGGCCGTATTTCTTATTCTCTTAAGCGTTTCTGTGGTATTGTCTAAAAATTAGGAACACATAAACATCTCTTAGCACAAATGCAAACAGACCCTTTCTTTCCACCAGTTAGAGCTTGTGGCACTAGCAAAAGGGATATTTTACCTCAAAGTTGTCCCTGGCGAAGGATTTTCCTGAAAGTGCCCCAGGATGAATGGACAGCTTAGTGTTTTACTCTTCTTGCTTTTTTTCTCTTCTGTGTTTTTGTAAAGATCTTTACTAGAGAGACAGTATTACTCTTATTATTAGTGAAGTATTCCTGGCAGTGTGTCAAGCATGTTAAGCATCTTCCAGACATAAATATTCACTCAGCAAGGTCCATTCTTACATTTCCAACTGAATCAATGGCAGAGCAATCCCTCCTTGGAGGAGCTCGCTGCCAATGAGCAAAGAAACTCCCGACAAGGGTGAGGAGTTGTGATAGGAAGATCCGGGCCGTGGACCCCTTCAACACTAGACAAGAAACACAGGGCTGCAACCCTCCTTTGCAGCTTGACCTCCAGAAAGCCCTTCAACAAAACACTGCTAATGCAGAATATAATTATAATCAATTGGTGCTGGCAAAATCTAGGCTATGCAGATGCTGATTAGCAAAGCTAACACATTCCAACACACAGCCACAGGCCTTGTGCTCAGTGTCACCAGCTTTGGGGCCCTCTGTGTCCCCTGACCAACCCAGCTCTTTGCTGCCCTTTCTCTTCTATGTGCCCTGAGCCTCCTCCTGAGGCAAAGGATGGTCATCTACCTTTGCCTCTTACACAAACACTTCCAGGCAGACTGCTAGACTGCTGGTCTTCTAGATTCAGGCCTTGGTTTGGCCTTGTTTTACAGGAACAGTGAGTTCCCTCCCCAAGGGGAAAGGAGAGGCACTGGTGTCTTCTTACTTCTTACTATGTCAGGGTGAAAACAAAGGAGCTGTTGCAAACCTCTAAAACTTTTGTCAACTGCCTTTCTTCAAATTGGAGTGGGCAATGCAAACAGCTACTTCAACAAGCAGATGAGAAGCACTACTTAGGAGCTAGGCATTATTTCAATGATCTACTCCTAGGGAAAAGTCCTCAGACACCAGAGAAAAATAAAAAATAAGTAACATGCCAAATCACTGATGCCAAAGAGCACTGAAATATAATTTCAGATTTTCAGATCAGCTCTTAGTTCTGGAGTTTATATTTGGGAACATCCGTACTGTTAGGAAATTTGTATCTGCCCTCAACCTTGATGCTGTAAAGCCTCTATTTTTATGTGTGATAGTCCTCTATTTAAAAGAAAACTCAGGAAAAAAGCCTGACAATTATTACCTTTTAAAAATGTTGAACATTCATCAGAGCTGAACTATATGTCTTGACACTTCCTGACCATACACTGCTTTAATCAGGATCCCTCAACCCTATGAACCATGACTGGCACAACTATAAGCTAAACTGCTTAAATCAGTCTAAGCCTTTAGAGCAGTTTAAGATAACTAAGCCACTTAAAACTCATTAGTACTACAAGTTAAGCAACATCAACAGGGTATCAGAGATCCTGTATTACAGCCACTCTAGCACTGCAACTTTCTCAAACACGCACACTTCCAGCTTCATGACCACATTGCAAGTTTTTGTAAAGTTGAGTGCAGCTGAAGATCTGCCTTGTGATCTTGCCTTGATGATCAGTCCTGCTATAGTCCACAACACAAGTCAAATTTGAAGCTGCTGGGGTTATCCATCTTTTAATATTTATCCCAAGAGCAAACTTGACCAGAAAATATGGAAAACTGTCTTGCTGGTTTTGTTCATATACTTAAAAAAAGTTAGATGTATATTATTTCTTGACATCACTTGTCTCTGCATGTTTCACAATTTTTCACTTAAGTGTGTTCGGGGGAGAATTAAAGAGCATGTACAATAGTGTGAGACTCGTGAGATGGCTTGAGGTTGATATGACTGCATTACTGATGAGTGGCAAAGCTTCAGTCAGGTATGTAGTTCATTCCTAGAACTCAGTGTTCTGCATTTTACAGAGGAAAAACTCTTAAATTTTTTTAAATAAGTGAAGTCTTTTTCAATAGCCTTATTCTACTATTTCCTCAGCAGTCATGCCATCTTCCCTTACAGAACAAATTAACTGAGCAGCACAGGCAAAGTTACCATTGCTGCTTGGAGAGGAGAGGCAGGTGTCAGGGCAGAAGGAGGAAAGCGAGAAACAGGTCAACAGGGGCTGAATCTGCTGAGACCCTGTCCTCATGCATTGGGGCCTATGGCAGCTGCCAGGGAAGGACCCTGGCCCCTTCTGCAAGAGCAACAGCTCCAACAGCTGCAAGCCAAAACTTTTGTACCAGCCAAGCAGGCACCATGGCAATCGTCACTTTGCAACCCATAGCAATCTGCTGCCCAAGGCAGACCTGTGGTGTCTGTGCTTGCAGCAGACCTGTCTCTAGCTGCTCCAGACTTGTGGCAGTTTCACAGGCCTGCTCCTACAGCTTCTGTCAGAAGAGGAAAATTGTAAATAAAATGGTATATGCACCTCAAAAAAACCACTTTTGCCTTTTCTTTCTGATACCTAGTTATTATGGCAAAAGGTCTGATACCTTGCCGTAACCCTTGCTTTTAGCCATATACGTGCTCTTTATTCACAGTGTAGTAATACTTTCGTTAACATAAGCCAGAGGGAGAGCAGATGAGAGGAAGAAGCCTGACATAAAGAAAATGGCAATACTTTGAAGCTTCTTAAGGAAGAGTCATCAGTCCCAGAGGAGAGAGTTTAATGAGCAGAGTCCGGAGGTGGATGTAGCTCTCCAGTCAGTTACCTTGACATCATCATTTCTCAACTGTTTCTCTATCCTCTCCACACCATTGTCATGCCATAAAGGCGGGCTGAATATGGTTGCAAGGACAGTCCTGGCTTCTGAAAGGCTGCAATGTTAATGGTGTTGTGTGAATTACATTCCACAATGCTTCTGAAGTATTAAAAGAAAACTAAACAATGGCAACATCACAGTTTCACCTTAGTCCTCACAAGGTTTATCATATGCAGCTGGAACATCAGCTCCTCATCAGCCTTTCACCACCTGAGGTAACAGAGAAACTACTCATGGTGGAAAACTCTTATCTGTAGACTTACCCTAAGAAGAACCCCCATGTACCTAGTTTGCCAGAGAATTCCAAAATTATGTGCTGAACATGAACAACAGACCCAGACCTAAGTTCTGGATCTGGAGAGGAAAATCCTCTGCCTGTGGCTGACCCTCTTCTCTCTGGTGCCTATGCTCTTTGCCTGAGGCCAGGCAGGTGCTGCCACTGCTGCCACACTTCAGACCACGCTGGTTTCCACGTGAAAGACTGGCACATTTTTACAGAATTTAGTTTCCAAACTCTAGAGTCCCTTCTAACCAGGCACAGCCCAAGTGCTTCAGTCCTACACTTTTTTTCAGATTTCAAGAAATACCACAGTAATGACAAAGGCACTTTTTAAAAGTGGGGCAGCTTTGTATTGACCTCCAAACAAGGCAAAGGAGTGAATGCACTAGAGCTTTTCAATTGACAGTAAGATTTCTAACGTGGGCAGATGTACACATTCTGCATCATCTGGTTCTCAGAAATGGGTGATATTTAAGTTGTTTTGTTTTAAATTAAGCAAAAGAGGCCTGAGGTAGACACCCGGCATGGAAAATTTCAGCCTGAATGATAGAGCTTAGCAAAGTTGCAAGCAGCTTCCAAAAAAAGGGGGAAAAAAAAATACTCTTGTAATGGAAATGATTGTGCAACATTAACTGTGGGCGAAGGTAGCTAAAGCTGCCTAGGATGAGCATATTTGAGAGGCCACCTTCTCATATAAAAGCTGCAGAGCAGTAATAGGGCATTGTTTGGCACTGCATTCTTGAACAGCTTTAGCAAACACAGAAGACCAAAGACTAGGAAAAACAAGGTAGATAAAAAGCAAAACAAAACAAAGGCCAACAGTAAGTTCAAAGAACACTTGCATTTTCCATACAAACTGAATGACTGGATGTTTCTGGAGCAGGGCAGGGCTGTTTCTGGTTTTAGTGCAGAATGGTTATAGAAATGGAGTGACTGAGTTTCTAGGTCATAATGCAAGCTGTCATATATTCCTCTTTCTGCCTTTCAAAGTGTGATGACTCTCCAGTTTCACTGAAGTTTTACTGAACTCCTTTTAACTCTCTGGGCACGCTCTTCATCTGGGTTAAGTAAGTGCAATACCACACAGAAGAGGTCAGGATCTAGTCCTACTTACCATCCTCTTCACTGATAATTTACAAATAAAATCTGGAGTTTAAGTCACTTGATATGCACAGTCTATCACTCACCATCCAAGTGGATAATTAAACAGGACTGGAGATTAACATGTACTTGAATTAAAAAAGGTTTGGACTCTTTGCTATAGTTTTGTCATTAAATGATTCATCTACCACTGATCAAAGCCTGCAATTATTATAATACTTTTCTTTTCCCTAAGACATAAAAAAAGATGGATAATTGGTCACCCCAGACATGAATGCTGCTCTTAAAACGTTTAATATAATCTCTGTTCTGAGTGTGCAGTAGGGTTTGGATTTTTCTTTATTTTTTCCCAGTAGCTATACATATGTGATCATTCTTTGTATTTCTGGTTTTTTGTTTCCCTCTCTCAAAAAGGCATGTACTCCTTTTCAAGCTTCTAGTTCTAATAGAAATCCTGACATGTTACAATGAATTAAATAATATTGTACCTTCTCACAAAGAAAACAAACATTTATGTGTCTCTTAGAGCACATCCACTTCTGGAAGTTAGACGCTAATCAAGGCTTGAACTTACTAACCTTACTTCAGCAAAACTTCTGTTCAATCTGCCTAGCTAGGTGTACAGCCAAGCTGTTTCACAGGAGCCACAAGTGAAGTGAAGGTCTGTGTCAAGCCAGGAGGCAAATTTGCTGACTTTATTGTGGGCTGTGCTCCTGTGAGCTGGGAGGCCTGGTTGCTGGCCCAAGCCTGGAGACTGTATATCAAAGCAATACAAAGTCCACTCTGGATCACGAAATTTGGGATTCAGGAAAGAGCAGGTCTCAGGTTGCATCACCATCAAGACTTCTAGCTATCTGAAGAGGAGTGGAACAAAGCCTCTTTGCTCTGTGCCTGCCCAGGGAAAGGTTCATTTCTTGTGCAATATTTTTCTGTACCTGAATGTTGGTCTGGAAGATCTTCCACATAGAGTAGAGAACCAACAACACAGGAAAGAAGGTGCTGTACGAGAATTTTGCTTGCATGGTATGTGTGTCACCAGCAATAAGCTGCAGTGACTCTAAGAGGACAGTGGTGCCACCTTGAAGTGGCATGGCCTGTGAAAGCCACACAACTCCTGGGGAACTCTGCATGTGTGGTGGATACTGATGGAAGCTTGGCTTGCCAAGTCCTAAATCAGAGCTACATATGCTGCAATTCAGTTGACCACTTCACCCACACTTAGATCTGATGCGTTCCTACATCTCTGTAAAGGGAAAGCTTTTTCAGTCAGATGATTGTATTTTGTTGCCTCAAGGATTGTGAGGGATGTGCACTTGGTTTAGTGGCCTCTGAGGACTTCTGCAAGGATGCAAAGTAACCGCAGGGTACAACTCTCCCTGGTATTTAATTCTTTCCATGCCCTGGTTTTCTTTAGGAAACCTGGGGCACCTAGGAGGCTTGTACGAGATGCTCAGAGCCACCAGTGCACCGGCTCCATTTGCCCTGGGACTAGTTCATCTCTTGGGTGTACCTGTTGCGTCTCTGGCACAGCTGCCATCAGCGAGCCGTGAGGCATTGCTGCATGTGCTGCAGCATTCATTGTCGTCCTCCATCCAGCAAAGCAGCACAGCCAAAGGACTGTGCATTCAGCACAACCCAGCTGCATGTTGGGTAATCTAAGATTGCCCCTGGCTTTTTAAACATCCTCACCAGGACTCTCCTTTCTGCACTGCTGCCCAGTTTGCCCATGGCTCTTGAAAACACACCACTTCTTTATTCTTTGTGAAAATAAGCAAGCATTTGAACTTTGGTATGTTAATCCTAAAAGACAAAAGATACAGGGACAGCCTTCTGAAGAAATGTAAGCCACAGCCTGTCATGGAGATCAGTAAGAATTTAGGTGCCTGTATTCCTTCTTGGACTTGGCCATTTGCCTGACAGCGCTTACCATCAGACTTATTTTTTCACCGTTTCCTGCAGCTCACAGTGAAAGCAAACTCCCACAGACTTCCACAAGGGTTCTGCCAGCGTAAGGCCATCCTTTTTCAGAGCAATCCTCCAGCAATGGTGAGAAGAGATTTGGTAGAAAGCCTAGGCTGGGGAATTTCTTCCTTGAATAATTAGATAATTCGCAATAGCATTCTTAGTGGTGTTATTAAAATGCCATGACTCAGAGATAGCTGTGAGAATGTTAAGGACCTGATTTATTTTTCTGTTAGTAGAGTTGATTTGTGTGCTTGGGATTTTCTCTTTGCAGGGTCAGAACAATGCAGGGTCTTTATCTTCACCACTTGCCTCTAGCCAGGTTCACTTTTTGCTCTCCACAACAGTGGACAAGTTTTAAATTAACACATAATATACTGAAATCGAGAAGGAAAGCATACTAGATTTTCTTTCTTATCAGAACCTTAGCTAAACTACAGTGAAGTTTTGACCTTGTATTTAGGATTGTTCTGTAAACAAATGGGTGGACACTTGCATGATCTTAGAAAACAGCTACTTAAAATATATTTTGGGCCTCGATGTGACATTGTGGGATGCTGACTAGCTTGTCAAAAACTGGATTACCTGAATCAGCACTCATTTGCAAATTCAGAACCTGAGACCTGATCCTTAAGGGGTCTCTTTTGCTGGTGAGCATGCAATTTATTTTTTTTAAACTGACACTAATTTCCCTGTATCAAATAATGCACTTCATCTCAGAAGACATATTAGGTCAATGGTTTGGGCTGATGAGAGATTAAAATAGTAACATGTTCTAACTAAAATAATACAGACCTGGAAAAGCTTGGTATGGAAGAAAAAACAACCAACCAAAACCCAACCACAGCTAGAAAAAAGATCACCCTAGCGCTAATAGCTTAACTCCTTTTTTTTCCATAAGAAAAATTGTGATTCTTCTCTGTCGCACTGTCAGAGAAACAAGAAGGTGATTCTGGCTGATTTGCAGTATTCCAGCCAACCCCAGGAGAACATCATTTGAACTTTTCACAATTCAAATGCCAGAAAAGCATGGCAATACCATTAAGCTTTATGAATGAAGAGCCAGTGAGATTTCAAGGAGTATGGGATGGGTGTTGCCTTCTCTTCCTCTACCAGTTTCATGCCATTTCTCTGCCTTCTTAAGATCTAGCTGCCCTGTTCTTTAGTAAGCCTGCTGCCCTTCCTAGTCTTCTGCAATCACCTGCTGTGACAAGCATATAGCCACTTGCTGCACCACCTTGTGTGTTATTATAGTCAATAGCGGTTAACCCAGCAGTGACATTTCTGGACCAGCTCCATTTGATACCGCTGATACCATTTCCCAGCCTGAACAACAACTGGCACTGTGTACGCACTCAGTGCCAGCCATTTGAGTGTACCCACTGCAGCCACAACTCACAGAAACCTGATAGAAGTGCTGATGTCCCCACTGCTGCCTGCACAGCCACCTGTGCAACACCAGACAGAATTGGGATGAAGAGGCATCATCTTGCAAACACTCGGACTCCTTCACTCTTCCCTTCACCTCTTTCCCAAACCCACCCACCCACCTGTGAAGGTCTGTTTCCCCAATTCACTCCCCGTCACTCTTTATCAGCTCGGTACACCTTCAAGGAAATCTCAGTTGCTTCTGGTCTCCCTGTGCTGGGTCAGTGCTTGTGCACTCCCCCATGAGAACCCCCGGGGCAATCCCCATAACCAAGCAGGACTCAAGACCTTGCCCCTACCCTGGCATTCAGTCTCTTCTGCTCCTTTGGAAAGATCAAGGTATGTACACATAAAACTATGGCAAGGGCATCAGCTACAAGACTTTGTCCTTTCATTTCATATGAGTAAGAGCTTCCTTTCCTCTTGCCGCAAATCTGAGCTAAGTTTGTTGCATGCTGTTAGACAGTAACTGCAATTGATTCCTGCAATTGCTCCATATCAGAGTTGGTAAATGAATGTTTACCAAATACTAGTACTTTGGAGTTTGCACAATATTATTAGATAGATAGGCATAATAAAACTCTTAGGGATCTTTTGATCTAAAGGCTGTGCATGTATTTCAGATCTGAAATGTCCATGGTACCAGAATATTTGCTTATGTGCACAGTTCCAGATTACCATGCACAACACATGTTCTTCCTAGCTTTCCCCTCAGCTCTGCTAAATCAGATGGTTTAGAATTCAGTGTCACCTGGCTTTGCCCTACATATTGCCACAACCTAATAGTGAAGAAAAAAGCCTACTAACTTTTTGCTTAAATAAAAGATTAGAATTTAAGAAAAGCAGCATTTCTAGCAACACCATGTACAGTACAGATCTTCAAGGATTTTTAATGTACTTGCTTCAAGGTGATTGTAATTGTTCTCAGAGAGGAACTTCCATATAGACTATGATATTACACATGACTAGGTATATTACCTTTGAACCAGGTTGGACCTGCTGTTACTGGAAAGAAGTAATTGTACTACCTGGATAGTTAGTTCCCAGAATAGTGATTTTATAACTAGGGAGAATACTCAGACTGCAGCCTTTCAAATCTCTTAACTACTTGGCAGCATTCAGGGGACAAAAAAAAAAAAAAAAAAAAAAAAAGAGTGCCACCTTAATGAGTTCTTACTAGCGATACAAATATTTGGGTTTCTGGACAAAAGACAATTATAGGTTAAATGATATTTGGATAGCATCATGTGGCTGATTAAAAATGGAGTAAACTGCTAATGCAGTGAAGAATGCATCTGTTTACAGGCCTGAATCAACTTCTAAAGCAAGAGGAGAAAAATTTCCAAAAAGTTTTCTCATTTTATCTACTACAGTGTACAAGTGACACATATGGTTACAATAGGCATTTTTCCAAAGGAAAAGGAAAATACAAGAGACAACACAGGTGAAATACGTCTTACTTTAAACCCAGGGATTATTATTAAGGGGATTTTTTTTTTTTGGAATTGCAGTTCTAGTCTGATAAACTGTTATGCAAAAGTACTACTAACTTGACAGAACTGCTGCCATGGAAATGGTTCTCCAGCAACTCTTCTCACTTCAGTGAAACACAGTAGGGTTTGTCGCTCCCCCATCCCTTCTGCCCTTGCCTGCATTTATTCTGCACTAGGAAGGCAATATAATGGACACTCCTTGGGTATCTTTGCTATGGTATTTGCCTTCCAAATTAGCCATACTGTCTGAGGCCCACCAAAACCTATGGGAAAAAGCATCAAGGAGGCAGAATTTGACTTGCGGAGCCTTTAAGAAGGTTTATGTGGAAGACTTGATTCAGATCCGCTAAGGGGTTTAGAGGACTGTAGGACCATCTTTTTTTTTTTTTTTTTAAGGTACTTTTTGTTTTTATATAAACCTCAGCGACAGAGGCCAATGTGGCTGTGCTCCCAAAATGATATCCCAGAAATCAATCTGACATAATGTTACTTTTGGGGCAAGGTCACAGACTGAGAGCTCTGGCAAAGAGGAAGCTCTGCTTGTCCACGGGGCCGGGAACATGCAGTGCAAAGGGGGCTCCTCCTTTCTTCCTGCCCTGCAGGACACAGCACTGGATAGCACAGGAAAGGCAGATGGTGTGGAGCACTGGGAGCACTGGGCAGCCTCCGGTCTGCCATTTCTTTCACAACCCAAGTCACATCTTCAACCTCAGCCTGCACAGACACGAACAAGCTAATTTGAAACTGGCCAATAAAGCTACAGAAAAAGGCACAGCTACCTGAGGACTTATTGCCAGCACCAGAGTAAGTACCAGGCTAATGGAATTGTACTGCTGAGTACCCTGCTGCCTCTTCTAAAAGTGGCCTAGGTCCATCTCTATGAGCCAGTGTTTTCTCCTTGGGAATAGCCCCACCTTTGTGTTGTGGAGCAAATGTCCCCTTTATCTCTCTGTCTTCCGGTTTCTTATTCATAAATCAAGTACTTTGTCTACTTACACCACTGTGAAGAAAAATGCTTGAAACAGGTAATGTATCTTGGATGAGGGAAAACCTGGTGCCTAGCTGACATGAAATGTTGAGTGAGTTCTGTCCTTTTGTCCTTTAATCTTACTGCCTCTTTCAAGTGTTCATTTTATGATATACTCTCCCGCTTTTTTCCCCACAAAAGAGAAAGACATTTCCCAACCTTCCAGTCTCCAGACTGACAACAGTTCACCTCTGTAGTGACTTTTTTCCCCCTTGTAAGTGGACAAGTACTTTACAAGCAACAGAATATATGTTCTGGACAAGTGATGGACGAGTGCCACAGTGGTCAGGGGAAACATCTGAAACTCCAGATACCATTCTGAGCTTCAGAGGGCATCCATCTCGCTTCATAGCAAAAATAGGCCAGAAATACAGTAAGAATAGACCTCTCTCATGGGGTTTTGGTACATCAGCTCCTGTTTGAGGCCAGAGCTGTCTGAAAATTTGGAAGAGAAGGTTAAAAGAAATTTTGGTGCTCATAGGAGAGGAGATTAAAAAAGGAGAAGGAGAAGGATAAAAGTGAAAAATAATGAAGAAAGGAAGAAAGGAAGAAAGGGAAAGGGAGAAAAAGGAAAGGAACTTGACATTTTAAAGAAGGATTTGGTTTGTTTCCTTTGGATTAATTTGTTCATGCCCAAGAGCTAATAAGTCTCAGTGATCAGGACAAGCACTTCCCAAGGCCCTAGTAGTCCTCCTCCTCACTGCCCTGCATCACATGCAGTCCCCTACAGAGCTGATGAGAGTACAAAGGTGTTGCAAAATACTACAAAATCAGAATGGCAGGACCTTGTACTCCCTATGTCCTTATGCTGCAGCACAAGGATTACACGCAGCACAGGGAAATGAGACATAAATCTGCTTTAGCCTCAACACATGAGATCCCTACTGGGGAATCTGATGCTGCCATTGGCAAAAAGTGTCAGCACCCAGTGAAACTGGTGGGAGTTTAGGGCACGCAAAATAAAAGAAATGTAGGCCTGGCCCTGGACATATTCATGTAGAGCCCTTTGACAACAGTGGGAATCCCTTCCTGGGTTCAGCTGTTCCAGACCAGACTGGAAATGCCAGCCAGAAAACAAAGCAAAGAGATGCTAATATTGCCCTTCATTTATTTAGCCTTATTGTAGTGTAAACAGACATGAAACCCGAGAAAGCAAAAGCTCAGAGCACACCTTATGCTTTGGGGATGTTTACAAACTGCCAGCCCTTTCTGAAAAGAATAAGCAGGAATTAGAAAAAAAAAAATCCCTTGAAGATATTTCCTGGTTCCTGCTTAAGCATGTGAAGGAAGAAGGAAGACTTACTCAATTTGGACCAGTTCCACATGTACATTGTCACCTCCACATGGGGCTTTCCTTTTGGTAATGCTTGTATCCATGTTTGCCATTCAAACTGACAGAGCCATGAGCAGCAGCAGCAAAACAAAAGAAAAGGTTGTCTAGCGCAGATGGTGGAAAACCAGGCTTGGCAGCTAGTGGGCTACGGACAGCGCTGAGCGGTGCATGTGAGGTGCAAAAGGAAGAGGAGGATTCACCAAGATGGCTTGGTGGCATGGGCCTTCAACTAGAGCTGATAGCAGAACTGTGTGTTTCTCTGCCTTTTGTCAGCTTTTTGATAGAAAAAGAACAGCTCTTACCCAAAATCTATTTGGGGCTGGTCTGCAAAGTCAACCGCTCTTTACAAAAAGCTGCCATTCACTCAACAGCATGGTATCAATGTAAGGTTCCTGTTTCAATATGCTTTCCTCATGCTTGTGGTGCTGTAAATCCAGCTGCACACAAGGGCAGCAGTTTCCAATCAAATGGTTGAATCATAGAATCATAGAATCGTTTAGGTTGGAATAGACCTTTAAGATCATCCAGTCCAAACATTAACCTAACATTACCAAGCCCACACTAAACCAATTAAGGGTTGCCAGGGTTCTCCCTTCAACACACAACAGGATCTGCTAGGCCATGTTGCATTAACAGCCACCAAGTCTAATATCTTGTCTGAGGCATCAGGCAATGCTCACTTCTCAAGACCAAATTCAGAATGCCATGGATGGCGCAGTGCTGGCTATGAGGGATAAAAGTTCCTTTCTCCTAAATAAATCAACTACCCAGTGTCACAGACCTATTGCCATCCAACTCCATTTTCTCTTCTGCTTTGTGTTTCACATACACTTCCCCAATCACGTGATGGCTTTCCTTTCCAAATCTTGGGCGAACTCTTGTCTCGTGGGAGCCCACACTCTTTCTAAAAGGATCTACCAAATCCCTTGCCCTTGGCATGCCACATGCCACAGGGCACAGTCCAACAGTCCATAACAAACTGCAGCCAGAAGACAGGCATGTTCAGTCACTCTGGGGAGAAAGCAGGCAAGGGAATGGATACTCCCAGTGTCTGTATTATAATTCAAACAGGATTTGAAATGTTGCAGGGCCTTCCAAATAAGTGAATGTAGCCCTTCATGAAGGTGATGTGGAGCAAGTCAATTGGATTTGTGAATAGCACAAAGCTTTGCAGGAGACAGAAATGCTTTGATGGCTTCTACAGTGGTATAAGGGACTACATAAACATATCACACTTGATCTTCCAGACAAACCCAGGTACTTAAATGTCTATTGAAATCAACGACAGCTGTCCAAGTCCTGTCCCACTGGAATCATGTAATTCAGCAGTTTTTTCAGCATTCCATTCCTATCCAGTTATTTTCCTTTTGATTTATCTACACTAAATATTTATGAGGTGGGCCCAGAAAATGCCCAATACATGGAAAACTGGGGTTAAGAATAGCCAAGGAAGAGGGATCAACTTGCATAAATACCTTCTAGAAAAGGATCCAGCAGCCACCGCACTTCAGTTTCTCATTCATGATGAGAAATGGCAGTGCCTGTGCGGCTCACTCCTGGCCCTGGCAAAGGGCTAATACTAAGGGGCTGAAGGACTAAAAGGCAAGTCCTGAGACTTGGCAGCCCCTTCTCCTCAGAGATTTTCCCACTTTTCCTGGGGTGGTGTGACATACCTACCAGCTGGTGCAGCTGACTCTGACTGCCCTCTAGTGCAGGGATCAAACTTGCTGAATAATTTAGAAGGCAGGGATAGCTACAAATGGAACAGACACCTACAGCTGAACAGTGAGCCAGCTCTTGCTCAAGCATGGGAGGTCTATGGCTGGCAAGGAGACTCCCAAGTTGTATTCCAGGTGGCACAGTGGCCATGAATATGAGGCCACCAATCTGCTTTAACAGTGCAGAGCAACCAGTTAGCCTGTCTGCTGCTGCAGGCAGAAATTCTTAAGCAAATCACAGGTAAATCAGTAAAGTATCACCAAAACAGAAGCATCACATCATAATTCTACATTTTAGAAGTGTCAGAAATGGCTTCTGGGGGTGATGCATTTAAGAGAACACTTTGTTAGGTCAGTCTCTGTCTCACATGTCGGCAGTTGACTACTGAACTAATTCATGAACCTTCTCATCTTACAGGAGGTTTCAGAACTTCTTTTCCATAAAAGAAGACAATATAGTTTTGAAGTACTGAAATCCATGAAAGCCCAAGAAAAATATCCTTCTGTGCAACAGTGGAATCAATCAGGACAATTTTAAATAATCTTGATTTTTCTCATTGCTTTGGGCTTTAGAGACATTGTTAAGACAGAAAACAGAGCGACTTCATCGTTAGATTCAGCAACTACCTGCAATTAGATACAGCAAGATAAAATTACATTACTGGAGAGAAAATATCTACTTACAGGGGTTCCAAATAGACTTCTGAACTATTTATCATCTTCTGTACAGCTGGTGTATTCCGGCTATGCTTTGTATTGTGAGATAAGTGAATCTCAGTGAGCTGGGTCAGAATGACCACATTCTTGGGATCCATTTGATAGCTTCCTGTTGAAAAGAGGCATTATAATGAGATGAATTTAAAAATGTGAAAGATTCAGAAGAATGGTAATGGACTACAGACCCCTTTATGTTTAAAGTCTTTTGTAGCAGATCAGTTCACACAAGATCATCCAGCTTATGGTCCTTTCTCTGTAAGAGGCCAAGCTCTGGGCAAAATACAAGAAATGGTATAAATTTGTCCCATAATCCATAATAGATAGAACTTATTTCAAAAGCATGGTACTAATGGAGCACCATTAGACAGTCAGTGGTAGCAAGTGCCTTGGCTCTGTGGCTGCATTTAACTCACATGAGATATATTAATAGTCCCTACCTGCTTTTAGCTCCCCAGTAGTTACTAATACACATGTATACTTGCACAGATCAGCCAGCCTGCTGCCCATCCACATGTCTTTTGTTATATCCATGTGAAGCTTCTCACTTCTTGAAGAGTTATCTAGCCTGAACAAACTAATTATCTGCAAATATTACCATCTCATAACCATCCCTTTTCCCAGTTCTTCTAATATATTCAAATGGAACCTACCATGCTTTCACCTAACTAAATATCAGCCCAAGGTACTGTGGCCAGAACTTATTTTAATTTCAACAGGCAACTAGAAGTCTGTGCAGAGCAAATTAACATCTTCATCTGGTTCCTGGTGGAGAGTTATCCATATAAAGCCACATTGCTACAACCTGTAGCTGTGAATTAAAGGACAGATACCATGACACAGAGTCTAATTATGGTCAGAGCTTGAACACCTTGATAGAAATTGTTATCACTGCTGCACCTATTCTGTGAGTGGATAGAACATTTTACCTTTAAGGGCACTTTCTAACCTGCAATAAATGCACCTGAGCAGTTCCTTCTGGTCACCTGAGTAACGACTTCTTTTGAGAGTACTATTTGTACCAGTCTTGCTGGTGTATCTTTTGTGATGCCTCCACCAACTACAGTCAAATGATCAGGCTTTAGCAGAGCCAGGAAGAGAATCCCAGTTTTATAAATGTTTCTTGCTCTCAGCACTACACAGCCAGATTTTCAAGTTAACAGCAGCAACATCTGCACACAGATAGTGTAACTTCCCAGTAATAAACATGTGCTGACTCCTTGGTGTTAGTTCCCACTGGCTGAAAAGAGCTGGGGACACAGAGACAGCCACTCACACCGTGGAGGTGAATGTTAACCACTGGGGCAGCAAACTGAGACTCCAACTGGCAGCAGACAAATAAGGGGAATTCTTTAAACAGTTGTTTCTTAAAATGCATTTTTTGCCAAACTCAGAGGTCTGGTTAAACCTCTGCAGAATCAGACAGAAGGGTCTTCAACTAACACTGCCTTTTTCAAGCTTAATTGGCTTATTTCCTCAATCCCCTTGGGAGGAGTGTCAGTGTGCGAAGTGATACGTACATGCACGCTTGCTCTTCTACTCTCTTCCACAGGTATTCTTAGTGTATACCTGCTGCTGCTGCCACTGCTCCTGCCATTGAGAAAGAGAGATCATTTCAGACCTATTGGGCTTTTTGTCCCTATAAATGAAGTCATATAACAGCATAACAGATGCAGCAGTTCTGTAACAATTCACTGTACTTGACAACAGCTGGAGGAGAAAGAGCATCTGAAAGGACAAACCACCAAAAATGCCACCTCCCTTAGGAAAAAAGAGACGTCCCACTGCAAACAGAGTTGGAACAGGCCAGCTTGTATGTTTGAGAGAACAGTCTTAAGTGTAACATTGACCAGAGCTGTACAAGTTTCTCTTAATCCCTCCTCCAACGTTGTGTTTCAACTCTGTCCTGCAGGGACATTTTCTAAGAAGTATGCATAAATTTCATGCAAAAATATGGCTCTATCTAGCTTCAAATCAGAGTCATGGGAAAGACTCACATTAGCTTCAGCAGAGTTAGCTCAAGTCCTCCATCTAACCTAACCTACTGCTGATAGCAATGTGTGTCCCTAAATGTCCCAGATGTCCCACATTGATAGCACAGTATATCATACTGATCACAGTATGGAGCAATAACTTGACTGTTCTTAAACCACCCAGAGCTAATAACTAGGAATGCAAAGAAAAGCACAGCACATGGTACTTTCACAAGGGTCTAAAGGAGCTTCATGAGCTAGTGGGTACTGTCCCCACTTCTCTATGCCCTGTTGAAAACTCCAGCCTGTGGATCCCAATCTGATCTTCTTTACTCTCAGGACCAAGCATTGCTCTTCTGAAGTCAGCGCAGTGCTATTACTGCTCAAGCACGGGAATAAGTTAATATTACCTATTTTCCCACTTACATGCTCTTAAGCAGCAGTAAATAAAAGCTTGAAGTAGCTTATGCTTAGTGAAAAGGGAGCAAGCTGGCTGAAATGTACTGTTGGGTCAGAGCATGCACACAGGCTGGTACTCCTGGTAACAAATGAGCTCCTTCCCTAGGTAGCCTGCAATAACATCTGCATGTATCTAGAGACAAGCAAGGAAACAGTCTACTATCATTATTATTTCAGAACAATAAAAGTAAATATAACAAGACACAACTGCTTTTCAATTACAATTACTGTTTTACAGTATTGTACAAGATAAATGCTTCCCCTCCCTCCTCCCACTTGCCTAATATAGTATTTGTTAAGATTAACATTGAGATGTAGTAAATCAGACAATCTTAAATTCAGTTTTCCATAGCAATATTAACTCTGCCCAACAGGGCTAGTCAGACAGCAGGATGTGACAGACTATAAGTCTGGCAAATAATTTAACACAGTACTGTTATTTTGCCTTTCGCTTTAGGAGTACACTCACATTTATGCCGATGGGAACACAAAAACAGAACTGAAAGGAGAATTCTTTAATGTAACTGTTTAAAAAAATTGACTTGTACCACTGATTAACCTATAAATATTCTTTATAAGCCCAGTTCCATGCAGGCAGTATCCCATCAACCAATACCTTCCATCAAATGTATCTGCATTTAGGTATTTAGTACATAACTGCTTTCCCATAAAAGTAGCTCTAGCGGTTCTTACTCCCCCATATTTTAGTTCCTTAGCCATCACCACGATTTTTAATATAGAACATTGTGACTTTAAAGATGTCTCAGTCACATTGTAGTTACAGTGCAAGTACACTGTGATGTTGAACAGCATAGTCACAAATTTTCCCCACTCCTCTGCTGGGCTAGGAACTATGCTACCATAATGCATGTTACATTATTGCCCTGAAACTGTGCTGGAGTTCCACCTCCTCCAATATATTGTAACTAAAAATGGAGCTCTCAGCTCACTCCCAAGAGGTCACTAATTAAAACAGGTATTTTTAGACTCTAGGTATACTCAGATGAGCTGCAAGTGATACTATAAATATTTTGTGGTTGTATTTTCTCATACATTTAGTCTCTGGAGAAAGGACAGAAATTTTACCTTCACTGTAATGACAGCCCAACTTATGAAAATATATACTGGATATAAAACAGAGGAAAGAATAAATCAGAAGGCACTCAATGACTTCAGTAGTTAGCCTTTCAACTACATTAGTGGGTGATGGCAGAAACAAACAACTGCAAAGCAGCAACCGAGTAGCTGAATTTACTGCATCACTGGCTCCAACTACATTTTAAAGATAAGTTTGTTTTCCCACTTTTTGCCTTCCCTTTTTATCTTCGCTTCCAACAAAGAAAGCTTTATTTGCTATCTCAGCTAGGGCTACAGAGAGGCTTCAGGGAAGAGAAGATGAGGGTATCTGCAATTTCATCAAGCTTCTAAAAGCTCAAAGTGAGAAACATATCCTGAACTCCAACACTTTGGGTTTCCTACAGCAGAGCAGGCAGGCGTTTCCAGTCCCCTCACAGGTCTGCGCAACACTTTCTCACCGCCTCTTCACCATGTCCTGATGCCATGTATCCCATGTGCAAGGCACAGAAGGCACACCTGAGTTACCTTCTGGTTTGGGAGGGAACCTGAAAGGACTACAGAAGGCTACAGAAATTGCTAAAATGCTGGGAATCAATGGAAGGGGAAAATCATACTACTTCATAATTTCTAAGACTCATAGTTTTTCATATCACATATAGAAAAAATGGTTTGTTCAATACAGTGTTCAATACATTGCTTACATTACTGGCTTACACAGCTGTATGGTACCTAGACATTTTCTTGATGCTGATGCATCCACTTTCATAAGACTTCCCAAAGAGAAAGGCTACAGCTGTTAAAAGTGTTTTACGGATGGGGAATGGAAAGACTGAGATCGCATGACAGCTAAGAACTGAATGCAGGTCTCTGAATCCTGGTCTAATGCTTAAATTATCATATCTTCCTTCCCTTTTCATCCATAATTCCGGTTGTTAAGCATCCACTGTGACACAGAGTAGCCTAACAAATGCATTAAGATTTAGATTTGTGTACTTCTGCTGTTCTACTCTCCTAAATACAAAAACATCAGAATAATCTTGAGTAAGAAGGTGCCACTGGATGGGCAATTTTAATGCAAGATCTTGGACACTGGAACTCATTTTCTGCAATGGACCCTAGTTTTATGCATTGCACATGATGATGTTTTGTATTCAATGCTCTAGGAGGGCTGACCTGCTCTCTAAAGAAGAAAGATGCAGTAAAGAGAACTAAAGAAGAAAATAAGTTGAAATTCACATTAATCAATTAGGAAGCCCTTGATAGCCATTCTAAGCTGTAGTAAGTGTATTTTGCTTCACTGCAGTTTTGCAGAGGATAGGTGCTTTTGTAGGGATGAATACATAAATATTTCAGATGATGAACTGCTTATTTTGTGGACTTTGATTTTCCTAGAGAACATTTCAAGCAAAAGAGCTGCTCTTAACATTAATAATTATAGCAGCTGTCTGTTATTCAGAAAGCTGTAAGTCCTTGACAGGAACAAGTCTAGTCTTATTACAGGGAAGAAACTGAGGCACAGATGCTACAGTCAAACACAGCAATTCTCTGTGGGAGAGTTAAGCTATATTCCTTTTCCTGCACGTAGGTTATTGAGCCAAACAGATCTTTGTTATTCAATAAAAGCTAGAATAATGTACAGTTATTGGCTTCTGCACTCAGACTAACACATAACATCCTTTTAAGTTACACAGGCTAGAGGAGAGATTTGGATAAATTTAGTAACATTACTGTAAACTGGTTGCAACTTTGCTACAGTAATACAGGTTTAAGGGAGATAAAATTTAGTGACTATTTAGTGAGTTCATGTAATTGTGGGTTTTATGAAAGGTGAAGAAACGTTGTGGAGAAGCAACACTGAAACTCTCTGTTCATCTGTTAACCAGACATGGAAACCAGCAGTCAGGCAGTTAAAGCTTCCCTTTCATAATACCAGCAACTGCACCAGCTGAATTATCTATTCGGAGACCTCTACACCGTCAACTCATAAAGCAGGATTCAGTCACTCAGCCAGTCATCTGATTTTTTCCCGCTCCTCTGCTAGTTCCTTGGGGGACACTATTTTTTTCCCGGGCAGCTAACTCTGTGACATCTATTTGGAGGACATATCCT
Organism: Pelecanus crispus; assembly: GCF_030463565.1. Taxonomy (NCBI): domain Eukaryota; kingdom Metazoa; phylum Chordata; class Aves; order Pelecaniformes; family Pelecanidae; genus Pelecanus; species Pelecanus crispus. The sequence goes on from NC_134643.1 coordinate 98,735,432, forward strand.
CCCCTGCACCCCTAGACGATGGCATGAGGAACTCCCTTGCTGTCACTGCTGCCTAGAACAAAGTTTTCTGAATTATATCTGGAATGAGGCAAATGAAGTAAATTCAGGCTAAACTGGGAATCTGCTGATACTCCACTGAAGTCGAGCCCAAGACCAAATCCCCATGTAAGTGGCTAACAGGTATGTAGGTACAGAAAGTTATATACCTCTAGAAAGTCACCCCATCTATCCCCATAAAAGTTATTTCCGTTCAGAAGATCTGAGAAAATCCAGAATCAGCTCATGTTCGCATGACAAGCCAGGGTACTTGAGCAAAACTGCTGTTTACCTGGGTAATTTTCAACCTGAAATCCACTCCCATGTGAATTATCAAAGCTACTATATATCTAGTTGCCAGTAACAAATTCCACAGCCACAGCTGCTGAGGGGCTGGAAAAATTAGGAAATGGTCCTTCAATCGGGCCAGTTTCCTCCAGCCCCTTAAGAGCTAGTAGCTGTAGCAGAAGCCAGGAGAAGGGACAGAATCAGTTTACTCCAGTCCTAAATCTACTCTTTGTCAAGGATATAAGCTTCATCTCCTAATGACTATAATGCAACCTTTTGGAGCTGTCTGGTATGATCCACATATTCTGCCTAAGTAGTTCCAAGCCATTTTTTTCGACAGGCCTAACTCTTTCAGTTGGGAACATGTTTTCTTTTTTTTTTTTTTTTTTCCCCCACATACAGAAATGGTTGTATTGGCATCATACACCTTTATACAAACATAATGTTCATTCACAGTAAAGGAGAGATCACAGAGCTTTAACTCCATCAGGATATTTAAAGCCACTGCAATTTCTCTATGTAGACAAACCTCATAATTTCCATGACTTGGAGATTCATCCATCACAGTTCCTGAGATTTGGCTTGTCACATTATTGGAGAGCTTCCCAAAACTCGCCATCCTGCAATATTGTCACAATATGCAGGATTCTTCCCTGCAGTCCCACTTCTTAAAAGCAGGCAGAAGTTACACCCAGGAGCCACCAGCCTTCAAAGTCTACAGCCTTTTGTTTCCCTTCCACAAAGCTGACCTTGAAATGTACTTGCTGCAGCTATTTTCTCTCTCCCTCTGCTCTTGCACTGAAGAGCTTGCTCGCTCTGCCTCCCTGATGTTCCTGAGTCATTATCTGTGTCTTAATATCCACCTCTGAGTGTCTCACGTGCAAGTTAAATGACAGAAACAAAAAGCTCCACTCTTAATCACATTTCTTGGCAAAAAAGATCCAAAACTGTGCCCTGCCATGACCGTCTCACAGACTTGTGTTTTCTCTGTCTTGAGAAGCTGGAACATGTTGCGGTTTCAAAGACCTGACTGCCTGGGGAGGATGCTAATCTCCTCTCAGCAGAGAGAGAATTACACTAATTTGCAGTACTATCAATTATTTTGGAACAGACAGTCAGTGAATCCAGTCCCAATGGCTCAAAACTGCTCCCAAATGCTCTGATCCTTTAACCCTGGCCCTAGCAATGGCACTTCTGCTGCCTCTGTCTGCTGAGGAGTCCTTTCCACAGCCTTGAGGAGGAGCTCGGCTGGGACAAATGCTGAAAGCAGGTGGGCAGTAAATGGGTTGGGATGAGCTCAGAAGCATCTGCTCCCATCAGCTCTTCGTTAGCCATGGGGGAGATGCGTGAGCCACAGCCACCTCTCTCCACAGCAGCCAGAGCAACAGTTACTGCCACATTCCTTCACTTTTCTTCTGGGATTCACCTTATCAATCTTCCCTGCTTTATTGCTACAAGCTGACGGCTAGGACCACAGGGATAAATTGAAGCTGAGCAATTCCAAACACAGGAAAACACCTCTGTGCATCTCCCCAGAAGGTTACAGAAAAGATTTAGGAATCAAATAACTTCTCCTCTTGACTACTGGTATAAATCTAACAAAGCTTCTATTGTCTCTTTTTCTTTTTTTCTTTAAACTAGTCTCTCCTATCAGTGTGTCCTTGAAATGCACAACCTCCCCACCTAGTTTTGCCAGACTTGGACCTTGAAAAAAAAAACTTAGCGTGATGTAGACTGTGTCTCAGAGCTCATCCTATTCAAAAGTTTCTGGTGAAGGAAAGAGGAATCCTGTAAGGGCAGAAGATAAAAGGATGACCTGCCCCAGCAGAAGTGTGAGGACAGAGGTGCGCTGGGACCTCAAGACCCTCAGAGGCAGAAAAACACAGGTGCTGCCTGCTATGATGAAGCAACACCTCAAAGGCCTTCTCCTCACCCCCCTCTTGAGAAGCAACCACTGGGCAGTGGTGTTTTCCTGAAACCCAGGTCTGGTCTCCTCAGGCTGCATGATCTGTTTGTACACCAGAACCAAGAACATTATTGTCCTGAGGAAGGACACAAGAAATACAAGGACACAAGGGGAGATTTACAAAGAGGCTAAAAGATTAAAAGAGGTGGAAAACACATAGTGGAAGATAGAGCCATGGAAATTTGATACAACAGTCCCACAGTTTATTGAGGGTCACAACAGCCTCCAGAAATGCTCTGCAAAGATGTCCCACAGGACACTGTATCAGGCTCTGAGGACAGTACTGGCTGACCCTACACTGGGCACTTTGACTTCAGCCAACAAGACATGTTAGGGGAGACAAGTACCATCTTTGGTGATATGATAAAGACACCGTTCACAAACCAAGAAATCTAACAGCTGCAGAACTCCTGACTGTAGGCATGGCACAAATTGCTTAGGAGCCTAATTTTGCATGTAAATGGCAATCAGGCTCTTAGATCACTTGGGTTAGAAAATTTCACAGTAGGCCATCTGTAATGCGCAGGAACAGTAGTCCTAAGCCACAGATTTTTTTGCTCACCTGTAGAAACTCAACTGTCTGGAGCAGGGTGTCCCTAGCTAGTCTATAGGGAGAAGCTGCTTATGACCTCACATTCCAGTGATGACCTCACCCCGGCTCTTTATCAGGGTGATTTCCATGGAATTATGCCTGCTTTACCACATTGTAGAGAGGAGAATCTGGCTCACTGAGATGAATGTGTGAAAGCTAGCACCCTGAGAAAATGCCACCGTGCCTTGCCACCTGCATCTCCTACGCCCGAGAGACAAGTCCTGAAGGGGAATACCTGCCAAAGAGCCTCTACCTCGCACTGCATACCATAATAAAAAACTCTGGTGTTTATTTATGTTGCCAAATTAACAGAAATGCTTATCAAAAAACTATCTTGGCAGTGTCTAATAACAAGCTTTTTAGAGGCCTATTTTTTTCCATAGCTGCAACTCTCTGAAAATGTAATCCTTTGTTTTGACTTGACTAAGGGCTGGGGTGGGTAGGTGGGTGGTCTGAAATCCATATGGGCCACTTTAATTACCTCAGTCACACCAGCAGCTTCAAGTTACCACAGCATCCTCTGTTTTTTCCTGTTAGTAATGAGAAAACCTTAAATTGGAAAAAAAAAAAAAAAAAAAAAATCCAGTTTAATTAACTACAAACCACTTTTATACCAAGTTTCCCTTTCTAGAGATCCTCAGCTTATGAGGTGTTTGCTGCCTGGTGACTGGTTTCTCTGACTAAGTTTTTGGAAATAAAGAGCTCAGCATGTTTTGTTTAGTTATTTTCTCACTGACTTGAAATAATACTTACTTATTCCACTCTTCTGTGGTCTTGCTTCTTCATTCTTATTGAGTTACACCTATCAGTACTTGGATGGGAGACCTTAAAGAAAACCCTGTTCAAGGGTTGATCTCACATGGTTGATACCTCACATGGTATCATGCAGTCTTACACTGCTGAAGATGCTCTCTGTAAAAGCAACAACAGACCAACTCTTTAAAGATGCCTTTTCTAGAGGGTCACTATTGGAAATGGTGTACCTCAGTCAAAATTCCTAGGACTTCTCCCACCATGAATGTCCTAGCAGCATCTGTGTGACAGTTTTCCATTTCCTGAACTGATTTTGTATGTCATGGTGTCATGCAGTACCCAACAGCTGCTGTTCAAACCAGAAGTAGCTACAGCTCTGCAGTGGGTGAAGTTTATAAGTTTGTTTTGTGCAGCCCTGGAATATCTACATTCTTGCAGTCCTGAAGAGGGTTTCCTGTCCTACAGGATGAATTACTTCCTTTTGATTACCAAAGTCAAACTTTTGCCAGGCAGGTAACCTTTTAAGACTCCAGAATGCACAAACAACACTTGGGAATGCTTGAGAACCAAATATGATTTACTTGGGTACAGTACAGCCACATTATTCATGCAAAGCCACTGCCAAGAGAGTCTTATCATAATATATAGTCTACGTAGTAACAATGAAATAAAGAAAAGAGTCCACCTTTCTCATAACCGGCAGGACATCATAAATCCTGGGTTCCAAGAGCTTCAGCCCTGCACTGTAGGACTGTCAATTTCTTTATGTCTTCTCTTTCTTTACTGAAGCATCTTTATTCCCACCAGGTGCTGTTGCTGCCTCTCTCCAGGCTTTGATGGTTGCACTCCTCCCTCTTCTTTCAGGCCACCCCTGCACTCTCTGTGGTGGCAGCCCCCTAGTGCACCAAGGGGAGCCAGAAAAACACCAGAATGGGCTCAGACAAGCACCAGCAAGGAAGTATTGTGGATGGCTCTAAGGCTTGAGTCAAGCACACACCATGATGACCATTTAGATCCATCCTCATATCCCCTTTAGGCCGTAAATCAGCTTTGTCTCACTGGTAGAGCCTTTTTTACCATTTTGTTCTCTGCTGGTGATCTTTTTACTAAGGCTGGAGACAATGTGAAATGAAAGAGATACTGTTATTACTGCACTGCAGCCTGTGAGGTGTGGAAAGAAGCCACCAGTATGACCGCTTGGTCTTAACTACAGCTTGTGTGGATGCTGTTGTGATTGAGACTGCACATGGTGCCAGCTAGCCTGGGGAATAGTGTCCAATGGGCAAAACCCTCAGACTTCAAGCTGGCAAAGTGGAGTTTCCATGTGCTTTGTCACAAGGGATGACTCTGTCTAAGAGGTCACCAGTCAGCCAGGTCCTTCATACACTTCCTTCAGCCAGCTCCAAGGCATGCGTTAAACTCAACACACCAAATTATGAAGTCAGCTCATGGCGCAATAGGAAGCTGGGGGAATTAAGTTTCTTTGGAAGAGTACTTTACCCCATGGGCTGAAGCAGAAAGATGCCCATGAAACTTCTTTGTTGACCTGCATATATATTTTAGCATGGTATAAATCCTTGTTTGAGTACATATGTATTGCACAAGGTTGGTGGGGGCAGGGGGGTGGAACTGCAGAGTGCTCTGTGTGGGAGAAGATCAGAGACCACCCAGTGCCAGTCCCAGCCAGCTCCAGCCAACTGAGCAACAGGGAACACCAACCCACCGTGTCTCAACATTGTGGCCAGTCAGAAGAACATATGGAGCCTCTGCAAAAATATATTTAAGAAAGGGCAGTAGGTGCTACTGGAGCAGGAGACACCAGAGAGAGAGGAGGAGGCACAAGCGAAGGCGTATCAGGAGACACCCATGCAGGAGCATGAGACACCCAAGCAGGGGCAGAGCAAGAGACATGCCAGAACAAAAGGAGGCACAAGAGGAGACATTCCTCTGAAGGGACTGCAGCCCATGGAGAAACCCATGCTGGAGCAGTTGAGTAAGAACCAAGTTGCAGCAAAAGCAAAGGACCCACAAGACACCAACACCAACCTCCTGTGCCGCCCCTCATCTCACTGAGGGGACTAACCATAGTGTGTGGCTAGGGAACTGGAGACCAGCAAGGAGGAGGAGTGATATCCAAAGAGAAGCTGGGATGTGTTCCTTAAACACTTGTTTGTCTTCTTTATTTCTCAATTCCAGAATCAGTAATTAAAAGTTTGTTAATTGGCAATAAGTTAAGTGAAATTCCCCAACCCAAGACTGTTTTTGCCCACAAGAGCATGCCACTTCACAATAACTGTGTTTATGTGTATGTGTCTACATGCAAGTGAACATGTGATTGTGTGCTGGAGGACACACACTTGCACACGGCATACATACACAAGGTTTTGAAATATGCACATGACTTTGAAGATAAATGCTCCTAATTTCAATAATCTTTCAGTTCTTCCTTGATAGTGGGTCTAGTCTTCTAGCTGAGCAACTATGTCTATTTATGCCGCCCACTGGGGTTTAATTTCTAGTTTTGCAGACTGCACAGGAGCCACTGGCAATGGGTTCTTGGTAGATGTGGAGTATTTGATGTGGTGCGTGACCATCTGCAGTGACTTCTCCACAAGCAGTGAACCAAGACAGACCACTGTCTTGACTATATTGTGGAACAGGAGAGGATCACAGGGAAAAGAGACACACAGGACAGGTATTTTCACAGCCCTCCTGTTTTGGGTGGTCCCTTCTATTGCTTATATTACCATACATTTCATGTTATATGGAAGGAGAAAGCACAAGGTTTCATCAGCCTTGAGGTCAGAGGCTGATATGTTTTTATCAGGAACCACATAAAGCAGAAGAGGAGCCTTTGACAACCCACATGTAGGCGAAATAGTAACACAGCAGTCAACTTGCCCTTGCGCCACGGGGAGCCAGCCTTTCTTGGTTGTGTTAGCAAAATAAGAAAGACACTGCTGGGCCAAGTGCCCCGGCACCGCAGCAACCCAGCTCCATGCGTCCCCTACCAAGCAACCCCCCAGCCGACAGCACTTCACTCCTGCCTCAGGGCTCACGGCTGAGCACTGTAGCATCAACAGGAGAACTGCCCCAGGCTGCTGGCAGGCTGCAGGCAGGTTGAGAAGCCACAGAGGTTGGCCGTTCCCGGGGGCCCAGTGTGTCTGTGGGGTGAGACCATCAGAGTTCCTAGATGCTGTCTAGATTTGCAGGCTGGATATATTAGGCACGGCAGATAGAGCCAGGACTCAAGCTATGTGCAAGATTGTTTGTTGTTCTGCAAGTGTATTTCAGAAAAGTCTGTGGTGTAGCTTGTACTAGCCAGTGGGGTGCTTTGATAGAGAAGGCTCTTAAGGGTTATTAATGAATTATGTTGTGGTAAAAGCAACAGTAAATAGAAGTTGCTAATTTAGTCAAGGGAGTAATTTTAGGGTCTGATTGGTTTTGCTACCACAGTCAAAGATTAAATTAAGGACATGGGGTTGGGCATTGTTGTTTGTCTGGAAGGTCAAGCGAAATGCCTGGATGTGTAGAGCAATGTTGTTGTGTGTTACCAGGGGACTCCGCAGGAATCAGAGGCAAAGGTGACACCCAGGGCTGGGCAGCACAATTTCTGACACACTGTCGCAGCATAGCACAATGTTTTAAGGCTTGTTTAAATGCGGGAGGTGCGCCAATGGAAATGCCATGTGCAATCCCGATGTGATCCATTCTGACAACTTTATAATGTAGTTTTTATCTATGCAGATTGCCTAACAAAGCAAAGAAGCCCTCAGCTTCACTTCCATTAGTGAGTTGCTTTTGTGAAGTTTCACAATTGTTTTGGCCACTCTGTTTCAAAGGGAACAACTTTTGGGAATAAAATACACTGAAAGAAATTAACTTGACACTTTGTATCTCACATTTCTTGCCTGAGCTGTCTTAAAATCCTGCAGAAAATTTATTACACAAATACACTGGCTACCCTCTCATTTCCCCTTTTAAGGGTCTCTGAAAAACTGAATTGGTTAAAAAATCGCAAATGAGGCAACTAGTAATGATGACATTCATGTAAAAACTATTTTTTTCAAAATTGGGATTTTTTTTTTTCCCTCCTAGTTTTTAAACCTCTAAATTTCATGGTTTAAAGGTCTTCTCTGCAACCATGAGGGAAACATACTCTAACTAAATAAAAAGAAAGCTGACCCTTGGTTAAGCCATAACTCTGACACAAAATCTCTGACTGCTGAGAAACTCCCAATAAAATAAGGAAAGCTGGTAGTAACTGCCATATAGAGCTCTTGAGGAATCAGTGACTGACTGGTCTGGGAGAAAGGCTGAAGCAAAGATAGCTTCATACTAGATCTAAGCCAGCACTGAGTCTCAAATTGGCCTATAAAAATAACAGGAAGAGCCTGTAAAGCTATTTCCTGACGAAAGAAGACCTTGTCCTTCAGGGCCTAGGATATCTCTGTGAAACTGTCTTATTCCCTAAAACTGCCTTTGCTGTCAGCAAGATATACCTGAAATCACATAGCTTTGTAGGGATCATTCAAATCAGAGACAGGACTTTAAGGAATTCCAGGCGCTGAAAAAATGTCACTCTTTATAAGTGTTTGGAAAACGGTTTGGTTTTAGCTTGCTCTGATACTCAGGGATCCTAAAGAAGAGGTCTGAGCCTTAGTAATATCATTCTCCCCATCCAGACCAAAAGGTAAGAGGAAAGTATAAGACATTCCTCTCCAAGGCCTACCAGGAGGGCCATAGATACATCATTCAAGGTATGCTCCGAGGTACACCTGGCTCAACAAATGCATCACCACATGCTCACTAAAAATCTTCTGTCCTTTCATCTCCTCTACATTTTCTTTCATCTTTTCTTTTTCTTTCCCAACCACTCACTAAACCCCCCCATTTCATTCCTCCACCCCATTCCTTGCCCCTATTCCTTTTTTCCATCCATTTTCTTCACAAGATCCTTCTGTGTTGTCCTCCCTTCAATTTTTCTCTCACAATTCACCTCATCCCACCCCATAGTTCTTGTTCTGCTCAGCGTGTAGAAGAGTTGACCCAGGTTTGGAATCTGAAGCAGGATCTTACAGGGTCACGTCCTTAAACTGTTTTTTTCTGGTGCCCATTTATACAGGGCTTTACCCTCCTGTTGATTTCTGGTGACATCAAGTCATTCTCAATAGCTGGTTTAGCTTGGGATCATATGGCCCAAGAAAAGAGCCTACGAACAGGTATGTTCTACTGAGGAAATGTCTATTCTGCATGGGCACAGTTTCTCCCTTCATCTCCCACCTGATTTCTGTGTGCTCTCTTGTCTTGTGGAAGTGGCTTCCATTTTTTAGACATCCCCCTATACAATTATAGGCATTTTACATATAATTTCCAAAACAGCCATTGCTTTGCTGCAGTCATCTCCTTTCCAAATATTGCCAGATATTTGGTACTTCTGTGGCCTTCCAAATGATGCCACATAAGCCCACATGGCCCACATGACAGATCATGAGGGTTATGTAGCTTGATTTAGCCTACCTCCTCAAGTCTGTGTCAGCAGAACTGAGAGCACATCTTGACATCCTGGATGAGGTACCCAAAGAAGGTTAACTATCTGCCTTCACTTAAAATGCAGTATCTGACAGTGAAAGTTTAGCATCTGGTGTTTATCCATTTGAGGCTGTGGTAGTTATTTGTAGATCAGCCCAAGGGCTTCATGTTCAAGAGACTGTCACAGCCTTTCCTGAGTCAAAATGTACCAAGAGAACAGGACCAGCAAGAAGCTGTCAGGATCAGTGTATTGCCCATACATGGCCTAGGCTCCACCCCTGTTCCTACTTAGGGATATCGTAATAGCACCTAAAGGCCCACCCAGAGTGAAGGGCTAGCTGTGCTGGATGACACACAAACATAGTGTTGAGCACGGTCTGTGGCACAAAAAATTGAGGACTGACACAGGTTAGACAAAGGAAGAAGAAAGCATTATCTTCCCCAGATCAAAGACAGGAACTGAAACAGTAACTGTGACTTGTCAAGGTCACTCAAGAATTGAGCAACAGAGATGAGAACAGAAATCTTTATTTTTCTGAGTCACAGCTCAGTGCCTCAGTCACAAGACCATCCTTCATCTCTCACTCTTACCCCAAGGGAAGAACATGTCGTTCCTATTTGCTTACCTAGCAGCAGCCTATCTACAGGGAATAGGGGCCTTCTAAGAGAGCAGGGTACCAGCAAGAGCAGAATCTGAAGTAATAGGGACACATGAAAGCCTGCCTCCCTGCTGGAGGTACATGACACAGCTGGTGTGCATTAGAAAGGCCTCCCGATTCCTACAGCACCCTCAGATTTCGTGCCTCATGAAGTTGACAGAGACAAGGAGAATTTGCAAGCCCGATCCCCCTCAGATTAGGTTTCTGAACATTTCCTTTATGGCATGTGGAGAGAATCTGAAGGAGAGCTCAACAGCATAGATATTTTCCTGGCAAGGGGACGGACCTTTGAAGCTCTCAAGTGGTCCCAGAATAAACTTCATGACTTGGGAATGAACACTATGTGCTGACAACGTCACCAGTTCATGGCTTTAAAGGCAACCTTCAGGGCAGCTTTTCTTGTGCCCACTGCAGTGCTGTGACCCAGCCAGATTTTCTGGAAAGAACACAAAGGGTTGGGTGGGATGCCTCCGTGGGATGCCTCTGTGGGCATGCACAGCGGTGGGGACATCAGCTGGGGCATCAATGGATGGGGGGCACTCACCCTTGAGAGGCAGAGGTGAGTTGGAGCTTTCTGGTAGGCAGAATCCTGCTGGTTTTAGTGCCTTTAGATGGGTTCTGCTCAGGAACCTGGAATCTCACTGCAGGGGGAATGGAAGGGTAAGGAAATCATTGGGGCACAATATGGGAGAAGAATTGGAACAAACACAGTGACCTGGTTTAGGCTGGTATAGAACGGCCAGACAGATTATGGAAGGCCCTACAGATATCTAAAGTAACCATATAATGAAAAAGCAGTAATTCCTATTAAGCGATTCTTTGCAGAAGTCAGCCAGGGATTTAAATGGGAAGGCAGCACCGGTCAGATAGATGGTTTGGGATGCAGGCTGGCTAAGGAGCAGTGTGGAGGATTAAAAAAGTAAATGCGGGAGCAAAATCCTGGCTCTACTGAAATCCAGGACAAAGACTTTCTGGGTTTGGCTGTGGAGATCTGCTGTGCTTGTAAGCCTGCAGGAACTGGTTTTGCTCATAGTCTCAGCATGGTGGATGTACAGTACTGCCATGTACTTCAATGCCATCTAGACCTGTTTATGAGGAAAACTTCTGCTAGCTAGAAAGTACAAACTTCCAGTTACATCATACACCCCATCTCCAAAATCTCTGAAACTTTGGGGGAGTTCTTGGCTTCAGAAAGAAAAAGCTGAACAAGCAAAGCTTACCCTGTTCCTCCATGTGGTCCTGTGAACCGTTTCTTAAATCTCTTGAAACAAAGCTTTTTTCTGCATGAGGACAGACACCAGCCCATTCAAGACCAAAGTTTCATGATCCACACTTCTACTGTGAGGGAAGTTTTGCTTTACACTCCTACCAGGTCCCAGGCAGAGGCTGTGCAGCAGAAGCAGTAGGAGAAACTAGTGTCTGTCTGCAGGGATGTTCCTGGGCTCATGACATTTTCTGACAGTGGGAGAGCAGAAGAAGCCAAGGGGCAAGACAGTCTGTCTTCAACAGGGAGCCCCACTCAGCTCCTGGCCTTACCCAGTTGGATCTCCAAGCTCGTGACCATTTTTCCTTCCTACAGGGGGAAGAGGAGTAAAGGCATTATTACTGTCTTACTCATATCTGCCCCCAGTTTTAGGAACAGATCAGTAATTACAATCAAACACCAACAAGCAAAAAGTTGGTGACAGATGAGCTGGCTAGGTTTTGTAATTGACAGAGAGAAATCCTGGGGTGTCCCCACTGAGATTAGCTTTTATCCTTGCAGATTCTCCCACCTGGTGGAACGTAGCATAGGAGAGCATGGCAGAGGAGCTGTATGTAACTACAGACAAACACAGGTGTTGCGGCTGCCTGCCACGGTGTCCCTGAGCAAACACAACCTTTGCTGGAGTTTAGTTCACTACTTGTTCCCTTCCTCTTTCTTATTCTGTGTCCCCATACTGTGAGGTGATGCATTGCCACATCACCACATACTCATTAAAGCCTGTGATGACAGTCCTCAGAGCCAGTGAACTCCCACAGCTACTTTAATCACAGGTCAGAGAAGGGGTAGCAGGAAACCAGCAGCTGGAAATCACCGATGGAGAAGGGGATGTGACAGCTAGGCAGCCTGATGAAAGAGGCCAAGCAGGAATACTCATGCAGGGGAGAGAGGATCACGTCACAGGATCACCGCTTTCGACCACTGGACCACAGAGTTAGAATCTCTTGCTGTTATCACGATGTGATGTCTCAGATAAAAGGGGATGAGGCCACGTCAGTCATTTGGCTAACAGGGAAGAAGAAGAATCCTCCTGAACAAAGCAGAAAGCTTTGCATGAAGCTTTGCAAAAGAGCAGCTGATGTATGAAGTGGGCTTCCCTTTAATTATCTTGCCAGTAAAGAAACTGATAAATCCCCAGGGGGTAAAACTGAAGCACGGTAGTGGAGATAATGAGATCTGAGCCCTCAAGTCTTCACCATAACGTGTGATCTCCTTAGTGGGGAGAGGAGATGGAGAGAAAAGGGAGAGAGTGGGACAGATCTGTGGCCCCAGCTTTGTCAGAGAGTCTGTGGTACAAAGCAGGCAGAAAGCTGATCAAAATGATTGTGCTGAGGCAGTGTGTAGCAGTGTTTCTTAGCAATCCAATCTTTATGGAAAAAAAAAGACACAGCTCACTGCTTTTCCTTTATAATCAACTGAAAATTAGACTAAAATTTTGTATATGCCTTTATTTTTTCCTCCTGTTTATATAAATTAAATAGCATTTACATTCTCCCTCTCCTTTTTGTTGCTGTTTCTAAGTAGGAATGTAGGTGTGGATTTTATTTCAGTGTATATTTTTACAGCATTTTGTATAAAACCTTTAATGTCTTACCAAGCACCTATGGTCTTTGGACAACAAGTTCATAAGCACTGGCATGAAACACCCAGCTTTATGTCTCTTGCTTCTCTTGCTATTTAGGAGCAGACAGGGGAGAGCACATCTAAATCTCTGGCCAGTGTAGCAGTCTGCAAGGGACATATACCTGTGGCATAGGTAGAGCAAAGCCTAAACTCCTTTTAATAACATTCTCTTTGGATCCATTTTAATCTCTCTGCAGGGTGAGGGTTAGCTGAGTAAAATGTTAGCTTATGTCACCTTGCCCTGCACACTTTTCTCTGAGACAAATATTAACTTGATTCATCTGAAGATCTGGTCCATTGTGATTAATGATTTCTCAGACACTTACGGCACTGACCACATTTATACATAACTAAGTCATTTTTCTTGTAAGCAATTGCTGCAATTGCACCAAAAGTTACATCCATATAAATGGGACAGTGACAGGAAGATTGTGAAAGGCAAGAATCTCTGTAACTGGCTGTATATCATGTTCACCACATCACAGTTGCTTTTGAGACTCCCTGCTTGGAAAGACACACATATGATAAGAAAGGTCTGCATTCTGATCACAACTTAAACACATAAAAGTTTTGATACTTCCGAGAAAATCTCCCTACTCAAAACACCAGGCTTACACAAGCCTGCTCACCCAAAGGGCTGCAGTGGCATTGACAGACCCTTTCCACACTGCACATAAATTTTGTTTCTGGAAACAGGATAATTATAGTAGAGTGTGAATGATATATAATTAGCTGTTTTTCCAAATCAAGGCACATGTAGAGATGAGCTGCAGCTCACTCTGCCTGTTGAAGGATATGCACATGTGAGTTTCCTTGCATTATAGATGCCCCCAGAATAGTCATTTCAGATCATTTCAACAGTCTTGCATAACAACTGCAGTACCCACTGCCTTTGCTTTCTTCTTTGCCAACTCTTTTTCTCTTTGATGCATTATACTGATGGGAGTTGCATGTGGCCTACTGGCTCACGTGACAGCACGAGAGGTTTGTGTCCTGCTCTGTGGCACCCCTGTCCCCACAGATGGTCTTCAGTGAATCACAGATTACACCTACCAGCTGTGCCTGGCATGGGAGGGAGGCATAGGGGAGACAGAGGCTGCAATGCTGCAGAGAAAACACAGAGCAAAAGCTGCCTGCTGAGGGGAGCACAAGGTGGGAATTAATTGCATGAGTTTTACCCTTGATGAGCAAGATCTGTCAAGCCTGTCATATTAGCTTCCATCCACTGTATAAACCAAGAAACCTGCCCAGGGTTCTCCCAAAGCCCTGCTTCCCATTTGTACATGCATATTGCCTCAGCTGGAGTCACAAGAACTCATTTGTCTTACGCTCCTCCTAACCACCCCTGTGCTGTTGCTGTGGTGATCAACAACTGTGAGAGCCATGAGAGTGATGGATGGAGCAAATGGAGAACCATGAGATATCAGAGGGCAGAGGCTTGCAGCAGGGCCCCTGAGCCATGTGCTTCAGCTGGCAAGGAGAAGTGAGTGAAGAGGACATGAGTGAGCTTGACAGCAGCAGACTAAAATGGAAGGGGAAAATGAAACAAGGAAGGAAGAGTAGCAGAGACACGGGCTTTGTGGTTAGGCAGGGAGTTGGGATTTGGTAGACAACCTGTTCTACCACAGACTGGTAGACTAGTCATCCCATTGGCTTGAACATCAGTTTCTCTTCTGTAAAAACTTTCTGTGAGAAGAACCGTCACAAAATGTCAGAGGAGCATAAATACAGCATGGCAACCACCTTGTAAGTGATAAAAAACAGGCTGAACAACATCCAGAAAAAAGAAGGGTTTCATCTGAACAGCCTCAACAAAGTCACAGTTCATGGCGGAAAGCAAACAGAAACAGACTGGGAGAGAGTTGGGGCTGTTTCTGTCTGTCTCCACGACAGGTCTATACACAGTATATGTATTTACTTTTAGGAAGCTCTTTTGGCTCATCTGTTGGCATCAGCATCACAGGGTTGTATCCTCAGTTTGCAAATGTGGTATTATCTTGTGTCCCTCCATACCAGGGAAGGATAAAGACCTTCTACTGAAATAGTATTTTCCTTTCCCTGCTGTCATTCTCTCCCACCAAGTGTTTTCCAGTGAATCACTGGTTTGCACCCTGCGTTGTACAGGTGTGGCTGAAAGCATGGACTTAAATTTAGGTAAAGTGGAGACCTCTTGGACATGGATGCCACCAAAAAGGTTTGTGATTAGGCAAATATAGCCCTAGAAACCTCTCCATCACTGAATGCTGCCACAGGAAGCCACAGCATGCAATGTCTTTCATTTGAGTGAAATCATTTTAAAGCATGCTGGCCTCCGTTCCTCACCTCTCCCGTTAGACACTGTTCCCGAACCTAATTGCTCCGATGGCTAGAAGCTTTCTTCTAATTTCCAGGCTAAATTCCTTTATGGTCAGTTATACCCACTTGTTCTTGGGATATAATTGTCCTTCAGATTTAATAACTTCCTCTTCTTCTGATTTTCACACCCCACTACATTTTTAGAGAGGAAATAAAGCCTCTCTCATCCTTCACTTTGCTGCCGGTAAAAGCCAGTCTCTCTTAGACCACATAGGCTAGGAGTCTCCTTGTTCCTGGTGTCATCTGCTCACTCTTCTCTTCACCTGTTTCCATTGGAATATGTATTTCTAGTAAGTAGGTGACAAAAATTGCACTCCGTATTTCAGATGAGATCTCTCCCGAGTCCTGCATACCGCTATTCATTCCTCCCTCTCTCTGGATACGTTGTAGGGTATTACTTGCCTTTTCATGATTGCAACAAGTTGGGGCTCACAGTCACCGTGTGATGACAGTGTAATACGTTACAAAGTTCAAGCTTTTGTCCTCTGGCATTTCCAGCTGTTGAGCCACCACAAGTGTTGTTGTTATGGATGCCGGTACATTTCTGCATATTACTAGCAAAGCCAGTTACTGAATTCCATTCTTCTAACCTGATACCTCCCCTTTCCGTACAACCTACCTTTGTCTCCCCATCAGCCAGCTCTTTATCTGCCTTCTAACATTTTCCATAACTTCTATTTTAGGTATTAATTTCACATATGGCACTGTATCAAGTACTTCATTGTAGTCTGGACAGTTAAATTCTCTATCATTTCCCCTATCCAAAACAGTTGTCTTATCAAAAAGAAATATTGAGTTATTCTGGCATGCTCTGCCTTCGACAAACTAATATTGCATTTTTCTTCATTGTTCATTTGCCTCTGTGTTTTTTTATTATTCCGTCTTACAGATTGGCTCTAAAGCTGTATGCATTGAGGTGGTCAGATGAATGGGTCTGCATTTCCCTAATTACACCCTTTTCCTTTTCTTAGAGATAATACAAGTACTGTATCTGCTATTCTGCAGTCAGACAGTGCCACCACCAACTTGATAGATTAATTAAAAATCCGCCCTGGAAGACTTGCCATTTCATATGCCAGCTATCTCAATATTCTGAGATATTCTGGTCCATGTGACTGGAGCTGATCAAGACGCTTACATTCTTGTTTCATCTTGAATACAGTCATTTCCTTTTCTATACTCCCAGCACTTGCCCTGTGTTCTCTACTGTCAGAATTACTGAAAACCGAAGTATTACTCATTTAATTCATGTTGTCCTTGGGTCACACCTATGATCCCCTCATTACTTTCCCCAAGCATGCACAGTTCCTTTCCATGGCATGTCACAAAGGAATTGTCTGTTGTTTCTATTACTTGTCTTTGAAAGGTCTATCTCAGGTTGGTCTTTGATCATTCTTAATTAATCCTTTACAGTTTTAGCCCCCTTGCCCCCTAACACACAACAATCATCACTGTGACCTGCTGCTTACTTCTGGTGCAATCTGTGCTTTCTGTGCTCATATCACTCTAAACGTACCATCAACAGAATGGGTTTGGAGCCAATATAAAAGAGATGTCACAGGGGCTTGCATGGGTTTAACATTAGTGATGTTCTAAACTATTAAAAATTAAACTTGTGCCACAAGTGTGTGAACATACACCCTAAATCATTCACTGAGATTTAAATGAAAGTATTTCATGCCCACGACCCAGTTGCTCTGGGTCAGGGACAAAGAAGCATTTTCTCTCCTTGCCTGTTCTACACGTTCACTTATTCTGTAGATTGTCTCTTTTGTATTTTTAGAAGTGGATGTTGCTAAGGCAACCAAACTAGCTGAACATTTTGTTTCCCTAAGAACAATACATGTTTAAATATTCAGGCAATTTTCCATTGTTCAGCAGGAATGGTGAGATCAGTCATATTATCCAGACCAGATGAGGGAAGTTTAGGTTGGCTTTCTATTGTATTTAAAAGCCTTCAGTGTGCTGACAGCCATTCAACAGCCTGTCCAAGGAGGAACAACATATAGCAGACACACAGACTACCCTCATAAATGGGGGAAATGTTTAGTTTTATTCCCTTCTGTTACACTCCCTACAATAAACCAAAGTACGTATGTATTTCCAGGTAGCTGAGCTATGTGCACCCCTGTGTTGAGGCTCACACAAGGTCTGTTTGAGCTCTGAAAGCACACCATCAGAAAATGATAGTATCATACAGGTCAGAAGGGACAAATAAATGATCTACCTGATTTATCACATCCTTCCCTCTTGCTTAGTCGGTGGCTTTCAGGCATATATTTCAAGCATCTGGAAAAGATTTAGAATAGTTCTGCAGAGTCAGCTGCTTGCTGGTACCCCCAAAACTGGGCTGGTGATGGGATCCTGCGAATGACTCTCACCTACCTGTACAAAGCCCACTAGCTTGACTTCCCAGTTGACTTTGTACTGGAGAAGTTTACGAGAGGCTGGCACAGCCCATCCCACTGGCTGATCTGTGATGGCAGGAACCACTACCTCGTGAGCAGTTTGGAGCAGAGTGCGGTGTCCAGTCCCTGCAAGAGAGCCAGAACCATGCACTGAGACTGAGGTACCTCGCAGTCTGCTTCTGATCCTGACATGAACATTTTCTGGGATGATCACTATGTGTGCTTAGTTTTCCTTTCCCCACTGGCACTGTGACATGGCTAAACCTATAAAAACCTGAAGAAAATATGATTATGACTTAAAAATGTTTTTCAAAGAAGTGCCAAATAGTATTATAATGCTGAAAAGAGCCGCGGGGTGGGGGGGTGGGGTGGAGAAGTAAAGGAGATTAAAAGTGGGAAAGTGGTCAGCATGTGAGACTGCAAAAGGCATAGAGGCACAAAAAGCATAGCACAGTCAAGAAAGGGGATGTACTCCCAGAACTGATCTGTAATCCAGAAGCAGGGAGCAGCCTGATACTAAAGGACAGAAGGTGCAGAGGAGAGTCATGATGGGAAGATAAGTGAGGAATACAAGACTGAAGCTACTATCAGTGACAGCAGAGATGCTGTGCAGTGGAGCAGGCACTCCTGTACTGAGTGACACACAGCACACACCTGACTGACTAGCATTACTATGGGATGGACCTATTTATCCTTTCCAATACATCCAGCTCTGGAAATGTGCAACTTCCTCTTCCTTCTAAATAGCTTTTCTGGAGACGTGAGCAATACACTGTTAACACTGGATGGCAACTTATCAATCTGAAAAGAGAACTTTAGAAACGTCTTTGCTTTTCATTATTTGGTAGTTTCTGTGTCTATATTTGTGCTCTTCTCTGTCTTTCTCTTTTTAAAAGTGAAGCACATCATAGAGCGTTCAAATACTTTAGCCTAACAGCGAATCAGTGCAGAGAGGGTCGTGCTGTTCCAAGAGCAATGGCAAGGTCTCCTAGTTTATCAAGGCCTGATCCAAGTATACCAAACAGTAAGAGAAGTGTCCTAGGATTGCTAAAGATACTGGGTTGAAACAGCAGCATTGGCAGGGAGAATTAGTTTTCAGGAAACTTGCTGGTTCCTAGGATGATGGTCAGCTAGGCAAAGTCTGAATAACCAGAAAAGCCAATGAATCATGGGTTAGCATGACATAGCCATGTGAGCCACAAAAGAGCCATATGAGCTGTAAAAGTCCTAGCCCCTACACAAGCTAATCTGTTTGGCTCTTTTCCACCCCATCATTTTTCCTGAAAGACAAGAAGAACTGGTGGATTAGGTGTGGCCCAGGGTGGGTACACATCACATCATGGGTAATTAAACTGCTGCAAAAAATGGCAAATGTCATTTGGGGTGATTTCCATCATGTCTCTCATTTACAGCCCTCACTCTCCCTGCAGGTTGGCCTGCCCACCTGGCCAGTCTCCTCAAGCCCAGGGTCTGCCCAAGCTGGAGGACTAGGAAGAAGTTCAAAGTCCAAAACAGGGCTCATGGGTGAGAATGCTCTTTAGTCAGAGAGAGGGGTCTAGCAGATGTTTAGACCTAGGCAAATGGAAAGAAGAAATTGGGCAAAAAGGTGTTGCTCAGAGGTCTAGGAATAATGCAGAGTGGTCCACCCTGGGGTCCCAGTTAGGAGAGGTTGAGGAGAGTCCCAATTCATCACGCTGCAATACATCTGACTGCAAAAAAAGTGATAGTTTCAAATTTTGCCCATAGTCTACTGAAACCTCTGTGCAGCCAGGGCATGGAGCACCTGAGCTTCATGCTTCTGTGAGGCAGCCAATTGTAGGGAGTGAAGGAGGGAAGAAAGAAGTGGAAATTGCAGACTGGAGTGGATTGTGAGAGGTACCGAAGGGACAAGGGGCAGAGGGGAAATACAAGGTGTGCTTGCTCTCAGTGCAGCCTATTCTTGGAGCATCAGCAAACAATAAAGCCTTTGTCTCATCCTTACTGACTCTTTAAATGTCATTGTCTCAGCTCCTGCCAGGTGGTATCTATAAATTATTCAGTCACCCAGCTACATCATGTGCCTGGAAAGGGAAGACTGAGCTGAACAGGACCAAAACCCAGAAGGGACTATTTTAATTTAAGAAAGAGCACCTATTGTGTAAAGAATCAGCTACTTTCTCACCATAGACACCCTCAGGAGAAGGAAAGGGGAAGGTCCCACAGCACTACTGTTGGATCAGAGACAACACAGTGGTGCAACCACAGCGTCGGCTGCGCCAGCCATCTGCAGTGAGTCTCTCTGGAGCAAGAGCTGGGAGCCCAGGGATGTTGCAGTCCAATTTACTACACGTTGCACAGAACCTGGCCTAAGCCAGGCTTAGTTTCAAGACTGGGCATTGCCAATGATATTACTCATACCACTTTGAGCAATTCACTTGCTCTCCATCTGTCTCAGTTTCTTCACCTGTGAAACAGAGCCTGATAGTGGCTTTGCAATGCATGACTGCTTTTCTGGCTCTGGCTTCTCTGCCTGCTCTACAGCTGCCGGCACGGCAGTCTGCAGGTGGGTCTGCTTTCAAGTCTGTAGCCTTAAGCAAGGCAGCTTTTGCTATGGGAGACCATGGTGGTATGAATATGTAACAGTGCAGTCAGTGCTACTATGATTATTATAGACAGCAGTAGTGGCTGATACAACCTCTCATAAAAAGGTGATTATGGCCCAGAGAAGGCAGATGGTGCAGACATGCAAGACATGCATGCCTACCACTTTCAAATCCTATTTGCATTCATATATGTGAACTCACTGCAAAGTGGTTTACCCTTACTTTTCAGTTAGCCAGGTAAAACCCCCTCTCTGAATATGACACAAAAATCTCTGACCAGTCCTCTTGTGACCGTTCCCCAGTGTACCTGCCCCATGATGAGGCTCTGTGGCCTCTGCATGCAGCTGTGAATGCGCCATCTAACCTGGGAGAACCACCTCTGTCACGCAGGCAGAAAGGACACATTCCATAAAGGAGCAACCAGAAACTGCATGGAGAACAGGCATTGCTCTGCACTGAGCAGTGAGCCTCCCAAATGATTTTTATTACCAGTTTTCTGAGGACAACAGCTTTCTGTTCAGTTGATACAAGAAACACGGCCATGGGCTTAAGGGTTTGTATGGATGAGATTACTTCTTTCTCTTTTTTACACACCTGCTCTTCCAATTGCTGTTCTTAATAAGCATTTAGGGAACAGGAGGAAGGGGACTAGGAGAAGAGGGGATGAAACAGCCAAGCAGAAGGCAGATGTTCATGTTAGTCTTATGAAGCAGCTAATCGGACTTTCTTTCTACACAGTAACTTGAATTTGCAATGCAAAAGCAAGAAGTTAAAAATAAAGCTGCTACCTTATTGTTCCTGCCAATAGAGCAAGATATCTGCAAGTCACATAAAAAAAAAAAAGTTGCAAACCTAAACATGAATGAAAATACTTTCAAGAGTGAACAAAAGGGAGGTTTGGATTTTACTCTGAATTTCACTAGTTCCTCACTACGTGGACATACCCCTGATTTCGGTGCCTGTGAGTAAGAGGCATTACATAACTATGCAAAATGCCAGAGATGTGGAGGCAAGAATCCTGTCGGGGCTCAGGTATTAGACCGAGACTCTGAAAATATTCCCATGATTTCCATCACCAATCCACTGAGTCACAGAAATGTTAGGGATTATTCACCCTGTGGGAGAAGCCAAGGGAACATAGATCTGGAAGAACACCTTTTGCACGAGCCAGCGTTTGCTTAAGGCAAGCAGGGAGCACTTTCTGGTCTATCTGCAAATAGCTTAAATGTCCTTTCAATTATTGCACACCATGAACAAATGTTTTCACACACAATGTGTAACACTGTTAGGAATAGGAAACACCTATCCTAGGTACCTGTCTACAAGGATTCCTTTGGTATCACCCTAAGATATTCAACCAGCTTGGCTCTCCTAGAGCTTTTTTATACTACAAAAATGCAAAGAATTAGCAGCAGATTTATCCTTACATTGGCCAACCAGACTGGAACTTCTTGACAGCAGGCCCAGAGCTGAGGACACAGAGATGAGAGAGGAGGATCTCCATACATGAGGGGATCTCCACACAGGCTTGAACAAGCAGCCCTTTGCTTTGATTTCAGAGCAATAATAACCTTCTCTTCAAAATGACAGCCTAGGACTCAGCTGCTGCAACACTGTTTTTGGAATCAAATTACTAGAAAGGTCAAAATCATTAACATGTGCTTTAGGAAGAGGGAAAATACCAGGCAAAACCTGTAAGCTTCCAGTGCTGAAAGATGCCCCCTGGACTAGCAGATGCTATTATTTGCTTCATTTCACCATAGGCAGAAGGGTGTCCTCTCACTAAGGGAACAGAGAAGGAGGTCATTCTGCTTGGACGTCTTTCAAAAATGTGCATAGCAGGAGGAGCCTCTTGTGACTTTGTAGAATTTAAAAGGCACAAAACAACGTTAGAAGGAGTGAATTAATAGATTACATCCCTCTTACCTGGCATGGCCCTAACCTGTACACTCTCTGTAGGGCCCCTTTAGCATTCTGCACTGTCGGGGATAGTTGTCCCAGTGTTATAAACGTATGGATTTATTCTTGCTCCCACATCCAGCAGGAGAGAGCGAATATGGAGTTAGTGCTACACCCAAAGGACAAGACCTAAGAAGAGAATTTTGCTCATGCCTTGATTACATGGGTTGGGGCATAAGCATAATAATGATTATGCTCCAGTTCTTCTTCAACAAGAAGTGTTAATAAATGAGAGAAAAAAAGAGCAGACAAAGGCTTCCACAGTGTTTGAGCTACAGCTTTGTGTTTCTTGTTTACCAGACACCTCTGTGAGGCCACCTGAAGACACCTAGTGCCTCAGCAGTGCATTAACCATCAAGGTAGCCGGCAGATCAGGGCAACTTATTTCCCTTTTGAGAGCATTCAAATGAAAAGTTAAAACATCTATCAAGAAATAGTGTAGAGTTCCTACAAGGAGCTGTATTTCGGGTGATTCATGTACCATTTGCCTCTTTGAGCCTGGCCTCATTAAGTAAAAGCCAACCCTACATTCTCCAAAATATGGCTGACGACACGGAACACAAGACAGAGACAATCTCTGCCCTAAACTTTTACAGTTTAACAAGATAAACAGTGTACTTACAGGCTTCTCTCCCACGGATGCATTTAACCATCTCCTCCCATGTAAGTAAGCTGCCTCTACATCTCATACCCCAGTGGTGCTCTCATATTTGTCATATGTACTCCCGGATGGATAATAGGATTCACCTTGATATAATAGTGCCCATGTCTCTAAAGTAATCTGGCCCATGAAAAATCATCTTTCTAATCCTTGAGAATGTCATGTGTATTAGCTGCAGCCTTTCTGGTATGAATCCTCTAGAGCAGATTCAATTTCACACAAGTCCTAGCAAGACAGACCATCCTAGGCTAGGAATTCATACCCCTTACAGGTTGTTTTTCAGAGAGGCAAGCAACCACTGCTTTTCCCATAGGATCCACCTGTAAACCTATATATAATTTTTCCTTCCCAGAGAAGGGAGGTTCAGTCTGGGAATTTGGAGGTCAAATGCTTTGGACAGTCTTGCCCTATATCTCCCTTTTGTATTTGTACAACTTTTTGTGCAGCACTGCATGTTCACACTCAGTGTTCACCTTCACCTGGAGCATTAAGTTAAGCTTTTCCACAGCATTTTTCCTTATCCATTTCCCCTTGACCCACAAAAACCTATCACCTGAGTTTAATGAGCCATTCAGCTTGGCTCAAGTTCAGGTTGTTAGCCACTGTGTTCAAAACTGCTAGCCTTCCAGTGCTTTTCCATAAATTCCCTTGGGCTGCGTATTCTTGGTCAGCTACCTACTCACTACTTCTACATCAGAAATGACCCCTCACTAAGACAGTATATACCAGGTTTAAATCCACCTGCAATGCAGTCTGAGGGGCAGGCAATATTTCTAGTATTTCTATGGAGACAACCAGACCAGCTTCCAGCTACCCAGAAGAAAATATATCCCCGAGGTACTGCAGGGCTGAGGACCTGGGAGGTAACTGCAGAAGTCCTACAGCCTCACCTGAGTGAGCACACCTTTTCAAAGGACACGCTCCGGTACAGCTTGGCACACCTGTATTTGCTTGGCTTAGCTTAATCTGACCCAAGGTCATGCAACACCAAAAACGTATACTGCATGTGGTGTACTCCTGTGAGCGTTTACCTTTGCTGTGTGCTTTGCATGCTTTGTTGCAGTTGCCACACAATTATTCTCACATTCATCACAGACCACTGTGGCACAGTCTTTTTTGGGGGTTTTATTACTGCTTTGCATTGCACTGTGTTGGCTACAATGCTGTCAACGCAATCAAGTATTTTGGTTCACAGCACAATAAATGTTTGAAGATATGAATAATTACCCTAATTTAACCTATTAACCCCGTACACAAAACTAAAAGGCTCTTGCAAGCACCCCCACTGGAGAAAAGTTATGTCAGAAACAGAAAATATTAAGGAAGATGTTGCTCTGTTCTCAGGAAAGGCAATTCAGGAAGGTTGTCTAGAGGTCACATTTAGTTTGCCATTAATATTTTGGAAGGGGAGAGTGTTTTAAACTTTCAGAAGTGGGTAGCTGCCTCAGGGCAGTGCTTTCTTGACTCCACTCTCTCCAGTGGAGACCCCTCACTCTTTAGATCTCGGACAGTTGTTTGGGCCAGAGTGAAATAGCTGCAGTCATGACCTTGCTCTCACCTTTCCCTGGTAGCGCAGGTTTCTTTGACAGCTAGTACTTTTGGGGACATAAGGGCAGCGGAAGGATTGTGTTCACCTGACAATGAGGTCAGGACTTGTCTTTGTGCAGGAATATAACAGATGTAGTGAAAACACTAGTCCTCTTTTCTCTCTGGGGACTCTGGCATCCAGCACCTCCATGCAGAATTTCCTCAAGGGATGGGAAGGGCTCAAAAATGAAAGAACTGGCTTCAGGCCAGCACTTGGTCCTTCGCTTGTTCATGCAAACTCCTGAGATGCCCTATATGTGAAATGAATTGCAGACCTCCGCCTCTGAGGGAATTAGAGTTAATAGCTTAATGTTCTCACAGGAAAAAAAAAAAAAAAAAAAAAAAAGTCATGCAGGCATTTTGAGCAGCCTCACTGCTGGGCTGTGTATTTCCTTAATGCAGTTTCAGGAGAGACGGTTGTTAGGGAGAGGGAGTAGGATCCCATTTTGTATGCAGATTTCAGTGCTGAACTGAAGGTCTTATAGTCCCATGATGCCAGGGCAACAGCAGCAGTATCTGGCCATTCCTTTTGCAGTGATCACCAGATGACCTTGAGATTTACCCAACAGGGGCAGTACAGTTTCTATAAATATCCCATTTTCCAGGATCGTGTTTTCAGCTCTATCAGAGACAATCCTAGTGAAGAATCAATTCAGTTGGGCATACCCTCCCTTTCCTCTCACCCTTCCCCTCCCCCCCCCGACCCTCCCTTACTCTGGGTTGTAAAAAAACCTCCGAGTTTTCTCTTTTAGCACTGACCTTCTGAGCTATCTAAGGATGAAGATAGGAAGAGGTTCCAACCAGACAGCGAAAAAAGAAAAGCCTTTTGCTAGCAGGGAAATGTGTGAGTAATATACACACTGTTGGACAGTGGCCAAATCACTCTAGTAACGGCTGTTAGTTCCCCTTACCAAGAAAATGATCAAATGAGAAAAAGAAGCTGCAGTCGGGTGTCAGAAATGCTGAGTCGCAACGGGAGAGTGCCGCATCTGATGGAAATTTACCCAGGAGCCAGCAACCTTCACACACTGGGGACGAGGACCAAGGGCTTGCAGGAATATCCCGCCCTCATTCACACGCTGCTCTACTACCTCCATGTCACTGCCCAGGCAGAGCACACCCCAAAAAAGGAGGCCAGGAGATGAGCTCAGGAGCTGTGCAAGCTTCAAGACAGAGTGGGCTGCCAGGAGAGCCTCCATGGCACAAAACAGGGTACCGCTTACATGGCATGCAAGGGTGGCTGGCCCCACAGCACTGCCTAGTCTGTGGTGATTACTTGCCTCAGGTGATTAATTGCTGCTCATGTGGCCCATCCCCTGCTGCTTCGGACACATGGTCTTGAAATAAGACAGTTGGGTCCAGCTGACCCACGGCTGGGCTATCCCACCTGGAGGCGGCAGGTAGCAAAGGTGACTTCACAGCTCCCTGCTTTTAGGACTGATGGACTGTGCCTTGTGTCAAGCTAAAGCTTCCCCAAGGGCTGCTTCAATGTGTGCCCTGTAGCCATTTTCACAACATTTCAGGCACTTACTGTAAGCAGAGTGCAGGCATACTCTGGCTTCACCTTGTCAGAGGGTCTGAAGTTTGGGATATCTCCCTTCCTCCTCACTCCCAAGTACTGGGACATAGTCGATGGCTTTGCCTGCAAGTTTGCAGCCTCTCCCTGAAGACAATGGGGAGTGGGGGAGGTTGCGCAATAATGCCAGAGGACGAAGGATACAAGGCCGTAAATAAGACTTGTAGCTGAAAATAGAGGACAACTACTTGCATCGAGCTGGAAGATGGAAAAAAGGGAGAAGGACATAGCTGGTGATGCAGTGATGGGGATGCTGGCTAGATGGTGCTAGCACATACTCCTGTGCTTTTGTCAGGGACTAATACAATATTATTACTGCTTTTCCTTTAGACAGAGGTTTTGTTTCCATTGCAAAAGCCAGAGAAACTACTGTCTGTTGACAGTACTGTTAATAGAGAACTGGTAGTCCCCAGTGAAGTTCTTGTCCCTTTCAAAGACAAAGGGCTTCTGGAATATAAAATAGATAACACTCTCTTTGCAGTGCGGGGGAATGATAAGCAGCCAGCCATCTCAATCCAGTACTCCTGTGTTGGCTAAACATAACACAAAATACAGTATCTGCCTCATGTCATCCTTGAAATCACCCTTTCTCGCACTGTGCTGCAGGGACTCGTTCTTAATCCTCTGGACTATACTGGATTAGGCTCTCCTGGTTGTGCTAATAGAGCTGGCTCCAGTCACCAAGGCAACTGCAGGCTCCTCAGCCCCTGCAAGGAGCGTATCCATGTGGGGAGGTGAAGATCGTGGCTCAAGCACACTCAGTGCCACAACCCACATGCTTTCCTTCCGTACGCTGTGCTTTTAGTTTGGCTGGATCCTGCCTATGGCACAGCATCCACACTGCCCTTCAGAAGATCCAAGTCTAGGTATGAGAGATCCCGTGCCTACCGTGGTGAGAAACCAATGGGCTTCTGGGACACCTGCTGGTGGACTGGTGCTTGACACACCAGGTCGTGTGATGTTCAGGCCTGCGGAAAGACTATACCCGAACTCCAGAGCTTGGATTAAATGTCTCCTAGCCCTCTCAGTGAATACCTGTGGTGCAAAATACAGATTGAGGGTAAATTAGATCTTGAAAGTAGGCTCAGACCTAAAACAAACTCCCTGTGTAGCTATGGCTTACAGAGAGCCCAGCCACCACTAGAGGGAACAGAAGGCCACAATGAATGACAAAATTATAAGATTGCTCTCGAAAATGAATGCAGTCAACCAGAAAATACTAGCAGACATTCTCCATTAAAACTGGAAAAATATACCTGAAATACAGGCATCTCCTACTCTGGTAAGAGGAGGAAGCAAAGACTGGAAATGGAGAGCAAGTAGGAATTTCATACCTTTGCCTGTCCTCCGAGTCCCATCACCAACTCTTCCTACAGGCAGTGGAATAAAAGGGGACACCTTACATCCAAGTGTCCCTGAAGCTGTTGATAGGAGGACAGAGTCAGTGGAGAACTAGGCCAATGAAGGCTAATCAGTGTCGTGGAGAGGCACAATACCACAGTGCCAGTGGGTTCCCAGCAACATCTGGGCTCCCAGAGAATTAGGCAAAGCTACAGCCTAGGACAGTGTGTATTTGGGGGAGGAGAAGATATCACCTTTGTCATCTGTATCAAAAAGATCCTACAAGCATCCCAAACCCTCTTCTTGCAGTAGGCATAACATTGCATGTGGAAGCAGAACCAGCTGTGTTTGCTGTCCTGGGCTCACTCCTGGGTGCTCTGTGGACACATAGCTCTGCTCTGGGCTGCACTGTCCAGCCAGCCTTGCCATGTGCAGCAGTGGGAAAAGAAAGCACCAATGTGACCATCTAGAAAGTGGAAATAAAATTTTGCCCAAGAGGTTAGAAACTACCTCAGCTTCAGCAGCCAGTTGTCCAGCACTGAGAGAAACAGGAGACAAACAATGAGACTAAACAGTACAAATCCCTGCAAGTCCTGGCCCATCCTCAAGGAAAGGGCTTCACCAGTCCCTGCTGCTGACTGCTCCTTCAGAGCTACTCATGCTGCCAGAGGTACCCTGTAGCCCATGCTGGGTCAAGAGCAGGGTGCCTTGCTGGGTACCCTGATGCCAGGCACTTCACACCAGCCCTCCTGCTGGCTGATGGTGCAGAGCAGCCAGGAGCAAAAACGGATACGGGGGCAGAGCAGTCCTCACATAGTAATTCTCCCTAAAGGTCAAGGTTGGATGAATAGTGCTGTGGGAAGAAATTGCACTCTTACTGCCTCCAGTGCCAGTCATTTCACCATATCTTTAAGTCTAAGGGCTGTCCCTTTCCTGGCTGATGGATTTATGTGTCTTCATCCTCCATCTCACTATGTCAGGACAACTATGCTGACTTAACAGATCCACTCCTGATTCATACTGCTATAATCAAGAGGAGAGGCAGGCCTCCATGTTATTGTTCCCAGGAATGAATGCTGAAGGTCGCTTTTGATCTGTGCAACAGCTACAGGGAAATTTGTAGTAGAAACTGCCCCCTTACTGCCCTTTGTCCATATGACTCATCTTGATCCTGTTGTTAACCACTACTAATGTAATTCCTAAGAAATACACTTTTTTGGCTTTAGGCTGCCAGTTTTAGTTCCACTTCCTTCTTATGCACAAGTTTTCCTCTAATTCCTGTTGGTGCTACCCTGGCTGGCATGGAGTGAACCATTTCCCCTCACTCACACAAGCAAATCCCGTGCAGCCCTGTGCAGTGTGTATCAAACACCTGCCAGTCATACTGCAGTGAGAAACTCGGTTCAGAGGCCCTCGGATAAACAAGACTTATTGCACAGCTTCAGAGCTAGCTAATGTATGTGGTTCTTTTCTGGCCCCTCTCCTTCCCTGGAGGAAGAGGAAAACCTTGGGTTAAATATGGCTGTGGTCACCGTGGCTGCATAGCTTCCACGTCAATGGAACAGCATGGTGTCAATCCAGTCCAGTCCCCGTGATGGCACTTTTCAGGTCTGAAGTTGCCTTTACCCTTTCCTCCCACCCTCAGGGCCAGCCCAGCTACCCCTGTTGCCTGCCAAGCACAGCAGCAGTTCTGCTTCCAGCTTCTTAGCCGCAGATTCACTCACATGTGTACACACACAAGTGTATTGACACCCGCACTCATGGCCTGTCTTTCCTTCTCTCTCTTCATCTTTGGCTGTCAGTCTCACAGAAGTGCTGAGGCTGACTCACTCCAAGGTTACACGCTTTGGCCTCCCCGTGACCTGCACGCCTGAGCAATCCTCCTAGGCCAACTTTATCTCAGAGCTTGGCTGTGGGCAGGAATGATGTGTCAGGGAAGAAAGCACAACTCCTTTGTCATTGACAGGGAGGCCTCTGGGTCTCTTTTGACCTAATGCTGCTGGTGAGACAGGCTGATACCACAAAACACAGTAGTGGGAACAACTCAGAAGTCAGAAAAATGCCAGCCTGCAATTTCAGGTCTTCTATAAGGAGAAAATGACCATTTGCCTCTATTTGGATCCCAATTCAGGCTTGAAATTTGAACCCTGAAGAAACAGCAGGGTAGCTGAATCAAAGATCTGGAATTGGGTTTCTCCTAGTCTTTTCAGACGGGTGCTTTAGGATTTTTCCATGAGACCCCACACTGCCCAAAGAAGAACATTATGGCCTCATCCCATATGGCTGTAGACTCTCTTATCAAGTGTGTGGTTATGATCCCCTCTTGACCTGGTCACCACGGGAAGACCATTTCTAAAGCAAAATGTATTTTCACAGCAAACTAAGCTAAGAAAAAAGATCCTTCTGTATAGCAGCCTATTAGCAGCTCAGAAAAGTCTGGCCCATCTAGACTTCAGCCATTTCTAGAAGGTCAAGTTTTGTAATACTTTGGCCACACAGATGTCACTGGGAGCTTTGCTCTTGATTTCTGTGGGGCCACAGTTTATTTTAAGGGCATTTCATCTCATCAGAAAACAAAAGCACTTCATATACTCTGTGCACATAGACCTTACCTACCCATTCGGGGAAATGCCATCTCTGTGGGATGACCATAGGCTGACAAGACATCCACATGCATACAAAATCACCATGTCAAGGCCCAAATTTTTCTGAAAATTTTTGCCTCCACGGGCTATGCAAATTAAAAGGTTCACCTTCCCTTCCCTCTGGTGGAAAATAGGCTGAATCAAGAGAGGAATTACAAATGGGACTTGACAAAGTGTGTAATTCTTCAGAACAATTAGGGCCACAGCATGGGATAGGAGCTGTGCACTTCACCACTCTTCCCTGTGTTCACATCTTAACATCCACTCGAGAAGTTTGCCACTGCCCTACAAACAAGAAATGGCTGAAGCACTTAAAGTATGCAAAGGCCAAACAAATAATGAACTGTCTCACAAACCAGCTCTGTAGCTCTTAAGCCAACCCTCTTTTCCTGGAGCCAGTGTGATGCCAAGATGATATGGCCATACCTTTGGTAGGAAGTCACACCCAAAGAAAGGAGGGGAGAAGTGAAGCAGTGAAGCCACACATTACCTTAGCATAACCACACTTATGCAGGTAAGCCTTAGAGCCATGGGGAGCCTGTGCCTTGTAGTATGGAGAGAAACTTGCCATATGCCCAAAGGCCTCACATCAAAATGGTCCACTTTAGTATCTGCACTGCAGACAATCACTGACAGTCCCTGATTTTGAAGGGATATATAAATATATATATATATATATAGGGAGGGGGATATATAAATATGGAGAGATATATAAATATATATAGTATTTTACTAAATAAATAGCTTTTTGCACACCTGTTACCTCATGAGCATATCTTTGCCTACAACGGGATAACAGTTGTGGTGGCTGGCTGTTCAAAAGCTCCAGTAAGAAGTGGCTTCTGTTAGACAACTTTCTTCTCACTCTGATGTGACAAAAACAAGGCTGCTGTGGGTTGCATGGTGATAGTCAGTGGACCTTAACAAGCCATGAGATAGCTCAAGCATTGCTGACTAGTGATTAAGCATTAACAGACATCAGTCAAAAGTACAGCAAAAGAGGACATCAGAGAGCAGTGAAACAAGATCCTGCTGCAAAGCTCCAGCAAGGTACAGAAAATGTCACATCTACATGGCAAGCCCCTTTCCCTTCCAACTCTCAGCAAATCCTGCCACCTCTGCAAAAGAGTTCTCTTTACAAACAGACAACAGGGGTGAGGTTTAGACAAGGGGAAAAATAAATTGCCTTCTTGAGCATGAAATGCAGAATGCAAAATACAACATCAGCCTGAAGAGTCCAGCAATCCATTAACATAAGCTTACATGAGCCACATTTTCCATGTTTCTAAAACACAACCAAAGTAGCTAACATCTCTTATGTGGCGGGAGTCCAGAGAAAG
Organism: Pelecanus crispus; assembly: GCF_030463565.1. Classification (NCBI taxonomy): domain Eukaryota; kingdom Metazoa; phylum Chordata; class Aves; order Pelecaniformes; family Pelecanidae; genus Pelecanus; species Pelecanus crispus. The sequence continues at coordinate 98,766,599 of NC_134643.1, forward strand.
AGGCAAGCCAAAGCAAGACCGGGCAGTTCTCCAGCAGAGTGGTTTAGCTTCAAAAGCTGAAGTGCACTTAAAACTTTAAGGGGGAACAGGAGGCCAACTTTAGATGCTGTTTTGCTGACCATACATGGATTGCCAACCTGGCAAGTTCCTCTTTCCAGATTAATACTCCACCATTAGACTACAGTTTAAATCACATGAATGACACCATTTAAGCAACTGGGACAAGTTTCATCATTCCATCAATTAGCATAGCTGACATTGGCCATTTCCAGTATACTTTCTGCTCTGCATACAGGGCAAATTTCCCCCAACACAGTAACACACCTACTTACTTAGCAGCAGTCCAGGGCAGAAAGTAGGGAGGATTGCGTTTGCAAATGAAGAGTGCTTGGAAGATTCTGAGTAAGGCAGAATGTAACTAGCATCTAGTAAGACGTGGCACAGACATGTATGGATGAGTAATCACGGGTTTAGCATAAGGCTGCGACAACCTCTACTCTTGTGGAAAATAGCATAGCAGGGAGGTAATTTTGTGTCCCACCTGAAAACTACCATTTCCACCAGTGTCAGAGCATCTAACATGAGGCCGCTCATCCACTTGGCATTGGCTGAATCCCTTAAGAATCTCCCATCCATGTTGTTACTCTAGTCACTGATGCTTTCTTGGGTACAGCTAATTGGAACATGCTGCAAAGTCGGATCAGCTGGTAGCCAGCTTATCAGCATGGGGCTACTCTTTCTTGTTGCTATTTTGCCTTGCCTTGTTCATACAGGTAACTGGTGATATAACACAAGTGAGAAGAATAGTAGATCTTTAAAATCAAGATTTTTAACTCTGAGCACACTCGGACAAAAGAGATGGTTTCAGAGATCCTGCAGTACTTTTAAGAGAGACAGGGGTTGAAGTCGTTTTAGGGAAGATACGTACAGCCAAGTAACCTCAGCCTTAGCGATCTGCAGTGTGCACGTTGCATTGAGCGGGCTAAAGGGGAAAGGGGCCATAAGCCTGCTTGTATCAACCCAGCACATAGAGAAGAGCTACCCACAACACAAAAACACTGTCACGACACATAACTCTGCTCTGCTGACAGCCTTAGTGAAGGGAGCAAGAATTGATTCAGTTTGGAGTCTGAACTCCTACCTCTATCCAGGAGAGAATGTGAAGGAGTGGAAGCACTGGAAAAGAGTACAGGAGTGGAAAGGAAAATAAATTGTTCTTCTCTTACTGAAATTGGCAGACAGCTTCCCTGGTGTCCTTACATTGGCAAAGAGCCTCCCCTCCTCCTTAGCAGCTGCCCCTTGTTTCAATGTATTAAAAACAAGATCACAAATCTATCCAGAAAAGGCATTTACACAGTGCCTAAAATACAAAGAATGCCCACATCAATAGAAATGAGAATTTTGAATTGGCTGTTCTTACTTCACAGAGTACATTGCCCGGAACTTTTTGAAAGAACCATGTGCAGAAGTTATGGTATTTTTTGGGAAGAGTAAAAAAAACTCAACCCAAAAAACCTACTGAAACCTTAAACACTTTCCTTTATCCAGCTGCATCATACACAGATGATTGTCTTTTTGGGGTGCACTGCAGGGCAAACACTGAAGATTTAATCCAGGAAGCATTTCTTTGTTTGTTTTTTTTTTTTTTTCTCAGTGTGGAAATATCAGAAAGAAAATTTGTATTAGGAATCTCTGTTGGAACACAGGCTGTGAAAAGATGGCCCTCATCCCCACACACTACTGCAGACAGTCATATGACAGATACCAAGTCCAGAAGGGCCCAGGGAACACCGTTCTCCAAGTCTACACATGCTGCAGGCTCCACAGCATTTCAGAATGACTTATTCAAGCAAAATAACTGATGGCCTATAACACAAAGTTAAATGCCAGCACTATAATGGGCCACAGGAAAAAAGCAGGAGAGATGAGAATTACTGCCAGTGTCCAAGGTCCCTGAAATAGCTGGGAGTTTGCCATGGAAATTCCTAGCTGTTAGCATGTAAAAGAGAAGCAGGACTGGCAGTGTGTGAGTGCTGTATGGCATATGCATACATGAAAGGAGTGGTTGGGGATCAGATCCAGATTCACAAATCTGGAAAACAAACACCACTTTTAGAGATAAGACCTGCTGAAAGAGAGTATAAGACAGTGGCAGAATGGTGAAAGGAAAAGAAGACAGGAGGGAGATTAGGCACAAATGAAGGGAATGGCTAAAAACAGGGGAAGAAATGGCGGTGACCTGTTTTTTTCAATTGCCAGTTTTGCTATAAATTCAGTGCATGACCTTGATGACAAATAAACCTTACCATGCTTTTCCTCAGTTTCCCACATCTGTAAAATAAATATAACATTTCTGTACCTCATAGATATAAATGTCTCAAGATCCTTAAATGGGAAGTGCTAGAAAGCTATAAAATATTACAGGGTAGAAAAGCATCAGATAGGCATAAAAGAGAAAAGCCAACTTAGAAAATAATCACTGGTATCTGTGGAAAAATGTCATTTTGGGTGCCATAAAGAGCTAATCCATTTATATTCTTCAAAGGAGGCATGGCTGAGAAAAGCAGTGCTCTGTCCTTATTACCACTATGGTTCCCAGCAGAGCTTCCTACTGAAAGAACAGAATAAACAAAAAAATGCTGATGTGATGGTGATAGTGACTGATGAAGGAAGATCAGGATCCCATTGTGTTCAGCACTGTGAACACCTAATGATCCTTAGTCAAGAGTCTCATATTTAGACTGTAAGCAAGAGACAACAATGGACAGAGTAAACCGGTAAGACATGCACATACTGCAATGAAATTGCTTTTTCTAACTGGGTTTCATCTTGGTGAAATGATAAACAATCCCATCATCCCAGCCTCACGTTTATGGGAATCGGGATCTGCCCATTGTGTATGAAGGCAGACAGCAATTCTCTGCTGTGGAGGGCAGAGACTGTATCAGGCAATTTGTAGAGCAGTAACTATATGCAAATTATTTTCTCTGCAGTGGATGACAGCGAAGAAGGAATTTTTGGCAACATCCTCTCCAGGTTTTTCACAGTTCCCCAAGGAATCTCTGCCTAAGTGAAGGGCACTTATGAGGTATATTATTTCCTTACTCCTGCAGCTTGGGCATTATTTTGCCTGCAGTGCTGCGGGGATGTTAGCATGCAGCTTTGGACTTTGCCAGTCAGCTCACCAGAGTGCTGAAGCAAAGCAATGAAGCGAATGCAGCAAAAATGCTGATTGTACTACAGTCCAGGAGAAGTGCTATTCATATTCAACTCACGGCAAAGCCTGTTAGGTCATAAATCCTCCATAGCAGCAAGAGCAGGACAAGGGAGAGAAGTCTCTGCTTTTCTTGCACAGGCTACTCTCAGCGCTGAGCACCATGCTCTCCTTCATCACCCTCCATCACTTCTGCACAGTTCAGGCAGACTCTGAGATCCAGGTTTGCAGGGTTATGAGTTAGCAAAGGCCTTTTCCACCACGACCCAAAGGCCACAAAAGCCAGGGATTTTCTCGCTGTCGATCCACGTTTGTGCTCTGAGTAAATTTGACATAAGAAATATGGAGCCCCCATGGTGCCAATATTAACAACAATTCTCAGAGCACAACAGCACTTTAAGTGGGAAAAAAGAGACAAGGCTCTTGGAAGAAATAAAAGCAGCTGTAAATGTCAAATTCATTTAATGTCAAGAAATTATATATCTAGAGAGACAGGCTCATAGTAGTTATAATAACTGCTGGGTAAGAAACAATTTTCCATTTTCTGCTGAATAGTTGGAAGATTTTTTCCCCATCTTCTTCCACAACAGGACCAGACAGAGACTCTTGTGAGTTTTCTCATGGAAAGACAGAGAGCAAGAAGCATGAAACAAATAGTTAATAGCTGGGGAATATGGGCATTTATTTGGGGTTGCAAGACATTGATTGTCAAATCCATAGTAAGAGACAGTAACTTAACAACTGAGCTTACAGCATCAGGCCAGAAAGACCAAAAATGAGCAGAGGCCAAACAGGAACATGAAGAGGCAAAGTAATTTGCTAAAGGATACAGAACAGTCTAGTGGCAGAGCCAGCTTGAGCTGTGACTAAACCCAGTGTTGTCAGGATTTATTAACCCAGGACTCCAGGATTTACTAAACCGGCACCTCCTGCTGAACTGCTGATATTCTGAAGCTTAGGTTTAAATACATGAAAATATTGTTGGAAGGAAGATATATAAAGGGTTTCAAGCAATTAGCACAGTTCTTTTATTGGGTGCAAGGTTGCCAGGGCATCTGGAGAGTTGCAGCACTACTGGGCTAGGGACAGTAATAGATCCCCAGGCAATTGGTCTAACCCATTGCTGATATGAAAGAACACTGATGCACTCTTTTTAGCTGCTGGGTTTTGCATCCTTCATAAAAATAACCAGGTGAGAGCTGGCAAATGTCCCTACTATGGGCTGAGAAACAGTCTTTGACTTTCACTGCATGTGTGGCATGCATCTGCATCCGTGCTGCTAAATATTCTAACGTCACAGAGGCAGGATAAGCATCCTAAAGTGAAAAATATACTGTTTTCAATATAACATTTGGAAGGGGATAGCGATAATGACAGCTACAGAGCAGAGGAGTGCACAAGTAGCAGAATAACAGCAGCTTTGATTCTGTTACCAAGTTCCTCCGGTCACAAAGATATTACATTGCCATGCACTGTAACTTATACTTTCTGGTTGCAGGTGGAAAAATGAGAGGTTGTGCATTCTCCATCCTTGGAGGTTTTCAAGACTGGGTAAAGCTGTGAGCAACCTGGTCAGACCTTCAGCCAACCTTGATTTGAATAAGAGGTTGAACCAGAAACCTCCAGAGGTGCCTTCCAACCTGAACTATACTGTGCCCATTGCAGCATGAGGAAGGTGAGGTGTTGCTGCCCATGGTTAATAGAACGGTGACTTCTGGCCCTTATTTCCTTCAGCTGCTGCCAAGTATTTGATGACTACTGAAGACAAACCCTTCCATTTTCCATGCTTCACCAGAAAGCATCACTGGGTATGGCTACAGAGGCAGCTGAACCCAGCAGTGCAAGACTTACCCACACATTTCTAGTTAGCTTAAATCATGAGCTCCAGAAACAATGGGTGCTGACACTTCGCATTGCACTGTACGGACCTAAAATTTAGCCAGGCATTTAAGTAATGAGAAATTTCTCCTAATCATGTCATATTCCCTTGAAGGCAGTCACAAAATACAAGCACGAACTATTCCACCAGTGCCTGTCATGCCTGCTTTTCTAATGACTCACCTTATGACAACCCAAACACGTAACTTTGTTTCTAGAGATTTCTTTAGAGTTCTGCTGATTTGTCTTCATTCTTTCCATGTCTATCTTTACATTTACTGGCAACTATTTTCTCTTCATTTATCCATGGATCAGAACTAATTTTTGCAGCGTGGAACTACTGCAAAAAAGGGTATGGCCTTGTCCTAAAGGACTAGGGGTACCAGCTTTTATTAACTTGGGAGTAAAAAAACCTGTACCTATACAGGAGGGTGCAGAACAGGACAAGCAAATATATTTTTGGTTTTATGCGAACTCTATCAGAATGGTATCTGGGCCAGGGCAGTGTCAAACCTGCCTGTCACATGCACTGACAAGCATAGTTCATAGACGAACATAGTTCATCACCCAGTTGAACTGCAGGACTATCAGGATCTTTGTTACCTGACTGTGCTCTGTTTGTTTGAACAGATACAATGACTACAGAGACTACGTGTCCGATATTGTTGCACTCTCCATATTCCCATTTTTTGTTTGAAACCCCAGATATTTCCCAGGGGAAGGCAGCCTTTCTTTGAGCTGTCACTGTGCTGTCACCTCAGCACAGCAGGTGAGGCAGGAGCTGCTCCTAATTAGCTGAACAGAGTAACAACAAGGATGACCTCCAGCCACCCCCTGCTTACAAGAAAATGAAGCAAGATTTGTAAATGCCATGTAACGAGGGCCTTGACAACAGCAGCTGCCAGTCACACTTGGAGAAAGTCTGTAATCCCTTTACAAAGGTGAGGAACTTGTATCATGAGGAGGCAGATCTGACCTAGCTTTCATCCACCTGGCTGAGGTACCCACAGCAGCAAAGATGGCGAGTCTTAGCAGCATGAACCAACAGCCACATAAACGGGCAGGGACCCAGGTGTTTTTATACTCTGCGGTACTCGCACAGGGGGAGGAGAAGTCCCAGGCAGAGGGGAAGGAGAAGAGAGACATACGCAGAGCAGCAGGGTCTTTTCTGAGGCTGGGCAGACAGACCCCGTTTGGCACAGCCACAGAAAGCCACCTTTATGATCAACCCACATGGACTCCGGGACTGTCAGCTTGAGTGCTCTCATTAGCAGCTTCACTTCTCATAGCCAGCCAAGAGGGTGGCACATGGGGAGGAAGGAGAGTGAAGCAGCCCTGGGAGCTGGGAGGACACAAGGTGAACAAAGCAGGGTGAGACAAGAGATCTGGATTACAACAGCAGGAGGATGGGATTGTCTCAGTGTGAACGCCAAGGAGCTACTTCTGGAGCAGGGCAATCTGCCCTGCAGTGACAGGGTTAATTTTAAATTGGCAGAGAGCTTCTCAGACTTTTTCACTTCCACCGTCAAATCTCTGGGGCTGGCAGTTGCCAATTACAATAACGCGACATGACAGTCACATGAGGAGTGGTGGATGGCTGAGCAGGGCTGAAAATCGAGAAGGTCAGATCACAATGAATTATAGTGACAGGACACAGAAGCCCCTTCCCCAATTTTTTGCTTCCTCTCTCCCCCTTTCTTCCCCCCACCATCTGCAGCACCACAAAAGCAAAAAAGTAAAGAAAAGAGAAATCATTCTCATGACTGGAATGCAAATGGACAGAGGGCACCGGGAGCTGGGCCGGGAGCTGTGTTTCAATGGCTATGCTGTCAGTCCAGCTATCCAAATTCACAAACCATATGGCCAAAAGGGAACAACTAAGCACCTCTTCATTTCCCACATAACATGGGCTGCCAGATAGCACTCAGCTTTAGCGACTATTAAAGCAAGATAATTCTGAACTCTTAAGATTTTATTTTGACACAAAGAAGCCTGCACAAAGAAAGTACAAAACTGGTATAAAACACTGTGAGCTCTGAGTGTTCCTACTCAGCATTTGTTTTGCACTGGCCTGAATGATAAGGCAGAGATAGGGTCCTCTGCATGTAAACCTGAGATACTCAGAAGTCACATTCTCACCCCTTCTCCCCCTTATCTAGCTCAGAGAAAACTGGTTTTGCCTCCGTCCCATTCCCATGACCAGCAAGTGAATTACAGCTATTGCCATTCTCACATCAAAGATCAATTCAGCCCTGACCTCAGACTTACCCCGTGGGTCTGTGCAGAGTTATTATGAGTGATTAGTTCAGATTTTCCCCTCCAGCATTTCACAGCAATGGTATGATCTGTAGGTCACAGTCTATGCTAGAGAAAGCCACGTGAGAACTTTCTAATGATACCAAAATTCTGTGAAGGAGAAACCTGCTCACCATCCACAACGGCTGGTTTCCATGACAAGGATCACAACTGACTGACCTCTTAATGCTGTTCAGTCGGATGGCTACAGTCACACACCTGGAAAAGGGTGGCCCATATTAAGCCCCAGGTCAGTAGTCCATGGATTTTGAAAATGCTACAGCTGGCTGCTGTGGCCTTTTCTAAAAGGTTTCCCATGGGTTAAACTGAAAGAAAAGGTAACTGAGCTATACATGGAAACAAGCTTTGTGGGACACTTATAAAATAAACAATAAACAAAATAGGACTTGCATCTCTTTTGTATCTCTTCTCAGATTATGAAGAACACCTCAAAAATATTTTGATTGCTCTCTGCCTCCTTCTGCATTAGAATTTAGCATTTTTCCTACCCATTTTATCACTACAGACTTTCTCAATGCTTCAAGAATCAGCTGAAGCTACACATTTTGAGGCCAAACTTAAGTTGAGAGAGGGAGAAGGTAATTTTTCATAGATCTATTGAAAACTCCTTATGCATTAGGTTTAGTACCAATTTCACTCAAATGTCCAATGAACCCACTGGAGAAGAAATCTCCTTCTGAAGGAGTCATATAAAGTTTTAGAACATTTCTGCCTCTGATGACCTGGTGATGACTGCTCTTCCAAGAAAGCTCTGCAGCTACACCAAGTAGGAACCATCAACTTCTAGACAGCACAGAGATAGCCAAGTTTGAACTTAGCCCAAAGACTAAATATGAAGCTATTATATTAAAAAAAAAAAAAAGATGAAGATATCTTCAAAGAAAAGGGGGATTCAGTTACTCAGCTCATGTATGAAAAGGTCCTGGTAAAATGCTGCCAGCTAAATCTGTGAGGAGGTTCAGCACTGACTCAGCCTGAAGCACCTGTCTCTCTCCTGAATCAATGCCACCTGAATTTCCTGTAACCTCGAGGCTTTTTTCTTTTCTTTTGGC